>NW_025953575.1:42012-415999 GCF_022495145.1 Xylaria bambusicola
TTTGTTGGGGTTGTTTTACTTTTTGGGGGCCCTGGGAACGGTGGTGGGGGTTTTTATTATGCGGTTGATGCGTTTGGGTCGTAAAATGTAAAAATAAAAAAAAAAAATTTTTTTTAAAAAAAAAAAAAAAAAAAAAAAAAAAAAAAAAAAAAAAAGAGCTCATCGTAACTCGCGGGGCTTCTGTACGGTCCAAGAATAGCCCATAATGGACCTCACATGTGATTGTGGCACAAGTTTTGGTAAAACTACCTACCTAGGTAGTTCCTGCCCATACATTCAACTGTGATGCATGCAGCGCGCATCAGAGCACATCCTTGTTTATTCGCGCCTCAGACTACTGTACATTACTTCCTAAGCGTCTAACTCGGTGGTGACGCGATTGTAACGGATGAGGCAAGAGGTTCGGGGGTTTTTATTTTTATTTTTATTTTTTAACACTCTCGAGCTCTTTCGTTTATCGAAACCTGGCAGTTACAATCCCCCACTTGAACACATTGGGTGACCGAGCCGCCCCAGATCAGCGCGTGAAGAAAAACTGTTCTGGGGACCTTTGGGTCCACTAACCGACCTGCCAACATTCACGAAGACACGCTAGGTATCGGGATCCTCCGCCACAACTCTGTCTTGATATCGGCGAGATATTACGCTTCAGATGGCATGTCAGGCTAGTATAGCTCGCCTTGGCATAGCTATATGTAAGTACACTAGGTACATAGTAGACAGACGGTAGGGACAACCTCTGTTGGTAGTTAGTGGCCATCCGTCTCCGGCCGGTAGGCATGTTGGACGGCCGTGGAACGCCGCCGGCAAATGACTAACATCTTGCTTATGAGGGTCAAGCTTTACCGGTAATTATATCTAACCGTACCTAATACGGAGTATATACCAACTGTAATACCTACCAAGAACGACAACCCGCAGACAAAAGCTTGCCCGAGAGTTTCCAACCCACGCCAAGCTGTCAGGGCATTGTCGCTAAAACCACGGGATCAGATCAAGATGCCGCCAGAGAACAATACGAGATGCAGCCCAACCCAATGGAAGCCGAGCTTGACGCCTCTGGACGTTTAATACCAGCTCGCCAGTAATACTGGAGAGATTAAGGTGCATCGCTACTCTAATCCGCTTCAGGCAACGCGAGCTAAGTAAGTAAGGAGCAAGCATCCTCCCAACGCGTGTGGCTCCGTCAGATCTCTGGTAGAGGCGTGGGAGATACCCTGATCCCTGGCCCCTAACAGGATGTTTAACCAAGCCTCTTCTGCCAGTACTCCACCAGTACGTCTCATCTACATATTTACGCAACAGTACCCAGGTATGTAGGTAGTTATAGATGCCTACTACCTTAGGTATGCGATCTAAGACAAGCTTTTGGCAGGGAAGATTTCCGATAGCTACCTATCGAAGGAGGAAAGTTCAGCAGAAGATCATGCTACTGTAGGTATGGAAAGCATTGCCAGAGCACTACCTAGGTACTCATACAAGGACTGTAAAGCAAATCCGGCTGGCACACCCTGTACTAGAATTCTCCTCTTGAATTATCTCTGCCTACCTATGCATTATGCAGGTTGTAGGATGATTACGAAGTAAGTAGTTACGCTACCGGACCTCAAGGACCACATTGCTATCAGCTGGACTAGGGGCGTGTGAATAGTCATAACCCTTCTCCCTTCGTTTCGATTACGCTTCGGCGGGGTTACCCTTTTTGACAGGGCGGTTAGTCCACTTGTTCCAGGATGATGTTTAATGTTAGCTTGATATTTGCCCCCATATTTCTACTGAATTGAGCAAGAAAGGCTCCCGGCGAACCTGTCCGGGCGACCTGCTGCGCTTTGGCAATACCCCGGCCAGGCCCGGCTGCACCCTGGTCACAATCCCCAGTAACACCCCTGCACATTCTTTGTTTTTGGTACTGGGATAACATCATCAAAGATCACTACCTAGATGTTCACAGATGCTAACCAACACGAGGTAGAAACGGACGGGACGGGCAAGGTAGCATTGCTAGCGTATGATAGTTTGCCGAGAGACATGGCTACCCTGTACACCATATGTAGGTAGTCCTGGATCAACAGACATGCTGTCGTGCCTCTAACATGCCTTTAGGTCCTCTCAAGCTTTCCACATCGCCGACTAGATATTTTTTTCAGCAGGTACCCATGCCTCCACAGGTTCCTGACTCGAGGGCGCCTCCAATTGCAATTCGCATAGGTTTGAAATTGCAATGAGAATCTGAGCGCCAAGTACATGTGCCCTAACGCCATCCTAAAAGTATGCAAGCCACAGCTCCTCAATACCTTGGCTCACGATCATGCACTCTACCCATATTCGTTGACAGCCTCAAGATGAACAAGTCAAGCCTACTCCTGCCTTTTCTCCAAACCCGTTAGGTAGCGGTTTGGTGACAAGGGGTTTTAAGCTGGTATTGTCCAACCTAAGTCCGCTTAAAATCCACTTGATACAGCTGACTGACCTTGCCTCACTTTTGGAAGATTAGACCAACTGCGATAGCGACTTCTTTCAGCTACATTCCCCGGCCTCCTCATGTATCATTGTTCTCAATGTCATGCTTTTCCCTGAAGCTCGAGTTGTGGCTGCTAATGGTAGCTTACCTTGGTCGATCACTATGTCATCATAGACTCACATAGCCTGAGCTATGTGGTATATATTAAGCACTGGTGACAGAGAAACCGTGAGTACCATCATCATTCGAAACTACCTAATTCCCAATGTCGAGCACCAGTAAGTCTCCACAAACCAGCAGAAGCGAGGAGCGCCCGATATTTCCTAGAAGCTTTAGAACTGCAACGTTATTTCAACTGTGGTAGCTGTGCCGCGTACCCGTGGCTGGCTCCTCGTGGCTGCGTACGCCCATCTTTTTTTTTTCGGCCTGCGGCAAGTGCAGTAGTTCGAAGCTGCTGATACTGCCTTATTCCTCATTATGGATTTTGCGAGAAGCTAGCCCGGTAGAATGAGGTCACTGTTGAAAATGCGGTCTAAGGTTTTTTCACCCGGGAAATTAGTCCGGCGGGACAGGAAGAGGAAACGGGATGGTACCGGCTGATAGAGACACACCTTCCTGCAGCCAGTCCTCTTTGAAGGACATGCGCCGCCAGCGTGCATACACTATTTTGTTTCAGTTCCGGCCCATGATTGTTTGTTACCCACGCTTTACCTAGTATAATGAGTAAGTCGGTGGCGATGTTGAGGCTCTAATGCTCCCACCCTGTCTCGTCGGCGGCGGAGCATTACTGACCTACTCCAACTCCCCCTAAGCGAACCATTAACAGACATTGGCGCAAGTTACCGAGTGTAGCACATGCCGTATGATTAGATGATCACTGGACACATTTTCAACGGCATCATACATTTCTTCTTTCAGCAAGTAATTCCCTTGGACCGAGACCAGGGGAAAACATTGTACTAAAATCATCCCCTCCTCGATGATTATCCCATCACGCTGGGCCTGTACCAATTTTGAAGTACGCTTGCAGTATCCACGCTCCCCTTCTCTTGACCGAGAGCGTGCGTGAAAACCCTTACTGCATGGTACCATACCAAGGCTTGTCTGCCTGGGCACCGTTTACGTGCTTGCTGCGTCTGCATTCGATATCCTGTTGGTACAATACAACGGCAGCCGGACAGGGTTAGCCCCTATAAGCGCTTTTTTCCTAGCACGTATCATTGGGCCATTCTTAATAGAGTACCAGACTCTAGCCGCTACATTTGGGGGCATCTTACATACCAAATTCCTGTGGCCATGTTTGGGACAAACATGGGCCTGCCACTATACATTGTGATATATCTATAGTGGGCAATAAGGAGCGTGTTCATTGATAGTACGGCTTACTTCAGGCTGCTCTCCTCTCTCGCCAGATAACAGGTGGTTCAAGCATGTAACTTACTGAAGTTTAAAGCGCCGTAGGCGGGTACTTAGCTCAGGTATTTACGACTAGAACCAGGATCACTATCAGTTAAGATTATCTTACCAATACTATGAATATGTGTACTAGATGGGGAAAGATACGGTCAGTACGTATACCTCTTGCCATATCTCCTGTACACTGGTCCTACCCTCTCCATGCCTTGGCCTGACATATAACGCTGGGTAGCACAATCGACGATGCTTGCTTACTTACATACCAGCTACCAGGTTGGCAAAACGACAAGGCGAGAGGCAGTGTAGACTAACTAAGCCCGTATTGAAATCGCGGAATTTTAAGATATCCCACATCTGATAGGCTTTTTTATAGGTAGGTTGGGTGGCAGTTGGTTGACCATAACCTACCTTTTTTTCTGATAGGACAGAAAATCGATCTATCTACCTACACCGGTCCTTTGCATCACCCAACAAGCACGGCGCACATGACCGAAATGCTACACTGTACTGCTCCCCCACGTATGTATAAGAAAGTAGATCGCATTTGGGTGTGCCAAATTGTCACTCAGGCACCAGGGACAAGGCGGAGGGAGAGGAGGGGAGGGGGGGCTTAGGATAGGGATTGTGTGCTTCTCGCTTGGGGATTGCTCGGCCATCCCGCTACGCTACCAGATTATACATGAGAAAGAGTTGGGGAAATAAGCACATCACTTACACACATAGGTAGCACCTAGTGTACATACAGCCGTGAGTGACGACGCATTGGGGCGTATCTCAGCATACCTACTGTACATGCACATCCATCGCATACCTACTGCATACAGCTGTTCACGATAGGTCTTATGAAGTCGCAGTGTACAATTTCTACTCTTGTTCTACACTAACCATACTAATTGGATCGCCAGGGTTCCCCCCAACCGCAGCGCGACTCGCCGAATTGTCATCCTGGACGGGCACATTGGAGATATACATGTACATTCAAAGAAACTGAACGCGGCCGAGGGCTAGATGAGAGGAGAGGAGAGGAGAGCGCCGCCACGAGTCCTTCCTGCATGAATGGTAAGGGTATTCAGCGTACGCTGCATGGATAATGATCTAGAGAGCACCCGTTATTGGTTTATTGCTGGGTCATCTGTTGTCTGAATGAATGTCATCTGCCAGACTGCCGCCAGCTAAGACCCCTGACCGACCGGCACCCTGACCGCACAGCTTATTCCTACCGGTCCAGAAAATCCCTGCTAGACTGTCGCTTGATCAATTGCTTGACCTCGTCGTTGGGACCACGTACAGACACGTACCTACTTCTACTTTTCCGACATTCGACGCCCCCATCGATAACCACTGGCTTCGGTTTAGCGGATACGGTAGATCTAGGTGGATGCCTAGGTAGGTAGGGACCTAATGTAAGCAATTGCATGCTAACCAGTTTCTTTTCAAGACAGGATCTGTACGAACAATTCAATTCGCTTAACTACCCGTTTACTTACCTGGCTCAACCTACTTGGCTCAACCTACCTGGCTCAACCTACCTGGCTCAACCTACCTGGCTCAACCTACCTGGCTCAACCTACCTGGCTCAACCTACCTGGCTCAACCTACCTACTGTAGACGTCTTGTCTCAGCCCAGATGATTCATCCCAGTGTTCGGTTCCATCAAACGAACACTGGACAGGGTCCGACACTACACACACCCGCAATTGGAGGACGGTAGGGTATGTCACACTCTACGCTAGGAACTTATTGCCGACCTGTACAATGTAGTGGACATGCGTCCGCGGCTTCGTTTCAATGCCACGGGCTAGTCGTCGATCGACACCAACACTACCAACCCACATACCTAGGTATACATAGTATGTAGTGTAGAATTAATCTATACGCCTACTGGGGGTTAGTGTAGTATCTGTGTAGTATCATCACTGCACTCATCCTCTCTTGTCATGTCTTTTTTTGGGTACAGGTAGTGTAGACAGACTGGAGGGAGGGTTACATACATTGGCGTTCCACCCACATACCTAGGCACACACCAACAGTCGCGATACGCAATGCGTCGACAACGACGGGCAGAGGACGGGTACACTACATACTGCCCAGTATGGTACACTTCCAGACTCGGACATATTCACTAACAATTTGTGAGGGGTGGAAATCCTTCAACGACTCACTCACGCCCGTGTGCAATTGAATCCCTGTAACTGGACACAAGACAACGGGTCTGCTACTTACATACCTCGTCATAACATTTACTGCAGACTACTGCTGCGGGATGAAATTTGGGTGACATCGCGGCGTGGGCATTGATGCGTACAGGACTTTGCAAATAGTAGAAACCCCAGATCAGACCAGACCAAAGTGGGCGAGGTGCGGAAGCCGACGAAGAAGAAAGAGATGATGATGATGATGATGATGGGATTCGAGCATCGCAGTTGCAATCTAGGACTTGTCTTGTGAGCTAGACTTTAATCAACGGGGCTTGCAACCCGGCAGATGCTTAGTGTTGATTATCTGCCTACGTTATAGGTACCACCACCCCGCCGGCGCCGTCGTTGTCGTCGTCGTCGTCAGTCGGGGGTAATGACCCGGACGAGGATCAGTATTACATACTCTGGTAGGTAATTGGGGACGAGGAGCGGATCGGGGAAGTCATCCCGACTGACGTGCTGCTGAGGCCGCGAACCAAAAGCAGCAACGTTCTAGAAAACTTCTATAACCCCCCTGTCCTCTCCACTCCAACTAACATCACACCCCCGACGATCGTTCGACAGCTGGGATGCATCCTAGACACCCTGTACATATAATGTGGAATTTGATATACCTACTTAGAACTGTAGATACTTACAGTACACGTAGCTGATTCTCTCGCTCTGACTCGTCATTGCTTGTCCAACCATAATTCGGTATTTATCATTACTGCTACGCTATGCTAGTCTAGTAGACGGTGAATTACACCGCTCGCCTCCCGAGGAAGCCAGGAAGTTCGACCGAGCGTCATGAGGGCCCGTCATCTGAACACAAAAGAGTATGGATAGGTGAAACATGGGGAATGCTTAGGACTTCGGACATCTACATGTAAGTATACTACCTATTAACTTCCTCCCGACTGCCTGGCCTGCAGACACCAACATCCACACCGTCTTGTTTCGAGGACCAGACGAGGTTGTATTGGCGGCTGGGTTAGCTGTCTAGGTAGTAGTGCTGAGTAACGACACAGGTGAACGAGAAATTGCACCATGATGAACTATACCTGCAGTAAACGGAGACCCCGAAACTAATACTACATTCCGTAAGAGATTCTCCGTGCATCTCGCAAGCCTCCCGCAAGCCTCTGACAAGGTCACATATGAATCGTTGTAAATTCACCGCTTCGGAAGTGAAACCAAGTCTCAACCGATCCCCAGATCCTTATTGCGTTCAAGCAGACGTCACAATCCATCCCTAACTGGGTAGGTAATAGATCCTAAACCGCCTCCAAAGCCTCTCTCAAAGCCTTCTTCGTCCCCTCTCTCACAGACCTCACAATATCCCCTGCAGGCTGTACCTCATTAACCAGCGCCACTCCCGCGCCAGCCCAAACAGGCGCGCGATCAGAAAAGCCCATGTCCTCGCGGATAGCAGCCTCCGCATACCGCTGACGAATAACCTCAATATCAACGCCCTGTGTCCAGTCGAGGTAACTGAGTGAAGCAATCGCGCGCCCGTCGTACAAAGGGGGCCATATCGTCGGTCCCTTCAGTTCATCAAAAATGGGCGCACGCGCGGTGCCAAGGGCGCCATCTGAGGTAGCCAGCATAGCAGCGCGGTAGGCAGGGTGCACGACGGTCTCGTTGGCAGCGAGGAATCTCGTACCCATCACCACGCCCGCGGCTCCAAGCGCGAAGGCAGCCGCCGCGCCACGGCCTTCGACAATCCCGCCGGCAGCGATGAGTGTTATATCTGTTTTTCCCACGCTGAGATTCGCAGCGAGACGGACAGCCGTCTCGGGTAAAAGCGATACAACGCTCGCGCCGCGCGCAAAGCCGTGGCCGCCGGCATCACTGCCCTGTATAACGAGGACGTCTGGCGCCGCGGTGCGCGCGACTTCGGCGGCGGCGGAGGCCGAGCCCACTTGGATCCAGATGCGGGTCTGCGGGAGCGCGGTGCGCAGGGCCGTGGTCCAGGGGGCGTAATCCGAGAGTGTTGGCGCGGCGAAGAGCCAGAGGAACGCCGGCGGATGGGATTGAAGGACGGGCAAGACTGCGTCTAGACTGGTCAGGAAGAGGAGCAGGCCGATGCCGATGGGGAGGAGGCCGGTGTTTTGGTAGAATGCGGAGGGTGAAAGGGAGGGGGAGCTGCTGTAGAAGTCTGCGACGGCTTGTAAGTCTGTCCCGAGAGCCGTGATGTTGTCTGCTGTTCCGATTGTCCCTATCCCACCCGCCTGTGTTACAGCCATTGCTAGCGCAGAGCCCGCGAACCCGGCCATCGGCGCGTTGATTATCACGGGGCCGGTGGTCCAGGGGTAGTCTGTGAGGAGCTTTGAAGGCATTATGATTTTCACCGTGAGGCCTAGTAAATTTCTTGTATTGCGGCTAAAGGGTGTGCCCGAGCCTGGGTGGTGTAGATTCACATATCATGGAATTCTGAAGCCTTTTTATTATTCAGTTCGGTCCATCCCGTAGATCGTATATCTCCGCGGAGAGGATAATCGCAGTAAACCTGGATATAGATATAGGCCGTTCGTGAGATGATGCGGTGTTGGCTGCGGGAATCCTAGTTCCACTTGGGTTCTCGGATCCTCGGATCTTTCAAACCCACACAATCCCAAAGGATCAGTTGCTCTCTAGAGATATATAGTCTAGACATGAACTGGCGTTCCACTTGTCACGAGATTACTGCTCTCTCCGACCAAGTAAACGGGCAAAAAGCGTAGCTGGAGATGCCATGAGATAACCATCAATGAGTATAGCCTTAAGTAGACCTTTTGATGGAATAGTGAGTCACATGTCGTTATGCACGATGCACGGCCAACTCAGCCAAGCAGATCGGCGTCGTGTCACACGTAATCTTTAACGGTCTGATCCCTGAGCTCTTGAGCGAAGAACATACTAACTGGACATCCACTGAGCGGTACATACGTATACCTAGGTATGGCAAGAATCCAGTGAACAAGAGCTAGGACAGGGAGGGGTTGGGGTGAGCTCCCTATTCATCGATTTATCTAACCTAAGTATCTATTTCATTTCATTCATGTTTATTCCACAATCTTACTGCCTACCTTACTTATCTACCTATTTGCGTGCGCGCCGTATGCCGTTAGAATTCAACTAGGTATCCTAAAGAAAGGAAGGAGAGGAGAAGATCGAAGATGCTAATAAACTTGAAAAATTAGGTCTTTCTATTTAACTGAACAGCAAGTGTATGAGCTCTTCTCAAAATGTGGCGAGATCAAGCGCCTGGTTATGAGATTGAACAGGTATAGTACGAGGTATATCGGTGGAACGAAGCTTGATGACCGTGTTATCTGTACAGATCTAGACAGTTGTGTCAGAAGACTTATGTATCCCTACCTATCCTATTTAGCGGTATCTCTTGACCAGCCGGAGCGCTATATCAAACGAAATACAGTCAGCTAAGCCACCCGTAAATACCAACACACATCTAAACTCCGTGCACCACGGCACTTCTCGAAGCATATACCTAAGAAAATACTACGATACTACGTATATGCAGTGATACCTTCGGATGGGTATGTAGTGAAATACACCGTCGAACAATACCTAGACACCTACAGACAGGTCGCAGGCAGGGCAGTTACGCCAGGGCGTGGAAAGCTTACCTACGATTGGCTTTAGAAACGGAAGGCTAGAAAGAGGGGAAAGCATTGCTGATCTATAGTGTCCATAAGTAGGTAAGTTAAGTACTTGAGTACAGAACTGCCTGCACTGCAACATCATTCTCTCGCCTCACCTCGCAATAGCCTGACGATACAACGTCAACCGCGTCTTGAAACACGAGGCGCCCGGGTAGTATACATATACATGTGACACGCTTTCAGGAAAAAGCGAACGAGGGAGGAGGTAAGATGGAAGTCAGCCGAGGGCGTGGCACTAGAACAACGGGTGATTTCGAGATTGAGTATAGGCCGGCTGAGAATGTAAAAAATGTGCATGTCTACTGTGCGCCGTGCGCTAATTTCTTGCGGGTAAAACAAAAACCAATCTGTCCAGGCCACGCGGAACGATAGATCGATGTAACTCCAGTCTGCCACGCTCGCTGACAGTGAAATACAGTCAGTCAGTCAAACCCAAAAAATAAGACCCAAAAGACCCACGATAGAAGGTGGTAGCCTTCTAGAAGGTCATACAAGAATCCTTCCATGCATGCCATGCGCGCTAGACAGGGGCAAACGGGGCCAGATAGTGAATAGGTACTCTTGGGATCATTGATACAGGATGCATTGAGAACAACGGTAACAATTTCTTGATATACATAGCTACAATCTACAGAAGGGTGGCAGCCACAATTCCAGGCAGCTAGCCAACTCGTACTTTTAGACTTAGGTCCAGGCTTCCGGGCAATCGGCAATACGAAGGCTTACCATAAACGTCTCTCCTTACCCTCAAAGGCAAAATTCAATGCAACGCCGAGGAACAGTGCAGCACATAGAGCAGTTGGGCCCAATTTGTCGTAGTACCTGATTACTCTGCGCTCGCGGATGGCTTTGCTTCGGTACAGGTAGATACCGACTGAGTAGCAAAGCGCCAGGATAGCCAGCAAGGTGAAGACGCCGGCGGCCACAAACGCGAGTGTGGTTGGCTTTTCCCCAAAGTTCAGTAGGGTAGCAGCAATCGCACCGACATAGATAGAAAACTCAAGCTATGATGATCATATTAGTTAACCATGAATCGCTTGACTTGGGGGGAAATCAAACACTTACCCAGCCAAGGAATGTTCGCTCTGCGGCAAAATAGACCTTCGGTTCAACCCTGACAGGTACATAAATTTTCTTGCCCTTCGGTGCTTTGAATTTTCTATTTTGAATCTCTTGGTCGCCGAAGAACATCTGGTTACGATTACTTCGTGGTACCGGCGTGGCTCGGGGTCGGGGAGTAATAGTACTCAGTACCTGGAAAGCTCCACGCCCTGCTGCCTTGGCATAACTTTGTGCCATTGTAGAAATATAGGTCCAACCTCCTATCCTTCTAGCCTCCTCTATTCGATCTTCTTCATCTGATTCATCATCCGAATCATATATTGGGTAATCCTCGTTGGGCATTGGAACCGACGAGGTTTGTCCTTCAATATCGCCAATCGCCAAGGTTGGTGCGTGACGAGATGCACCATTATTACCATTGGATGGGCTATTTGTTGACAGCTGACGTGCATCCTCCATGTCCGAGTCATCATCCTCATCATCAGATGTAGTACCACTCACAGAATGGTCTGGTCGCTGGATTCCAAAATTGTGTGTAGCGGGTTTGCGAATATCAACATCCATCTGTGGCATCCAGTATGGAAGAAGTCTAATATGCTGGGGGAACAGGGAAGCTGTGCCATGAATGAATTTTGAGAACTTGGGCACGGCTTCGACAAGGTGGCTTGATATCAATTGCCGAACCCATTCTGGAGGTTCCTGGCCATGTTGGGTCTGCAACTTCACTTCGAGAACAGCATAGGGGAATCTTACGACATCACCCGGCGGCAATTGAGAGAATGGCCAGTCGATACCTATATCCATCCGTCTCCAGTTGTTTCCAGAGCGTGTGACGCCATCCAGGTTATCTTCACGCACCATTGTCAACTCAGTATCGAGGGATATCCGGACTCGGGCGTCTGCAGGAAGCTGAAAAGCTGTTCGGTTATAGAAAGACCGGCAGACTGGCTTGTATCCATTTTTCAAAACAGAGTATTGAGTCTCCTTAGCCAGGCTCTCGTCCTCCGCAATAGCCTTCTCAGACTTCTTCCCATCTTTTCGTGCTTTCTCAAAAAGTGCTGCCGGGAGCAAGTCGCCCCTCATGTATGCGTTGACGTTCTTCTCTTTCAATGCAAACCGTGCTTTGACAGACTTCTCCCCAGTCCAGTCCTCTCGGTGGGTCTTTCGTTCGACAAATATGGTATCATTCTGCATCCCACCATACCACCGCAGACGGATCGCCTCTGCTCCCTCCGTCTTCTTCAGTCGCCCTTCATATAGGTCCCACTTATCAGGGTTGTCGTAGTAAATAGAGGTAATGGCCGAATCTGCAGGCTCGAATTCCTTGCTCGCGTTGAAGACGAGGACTGGAAGATGTTTGAGGATTATAAGTTTCAGCTCCGTAACATTATCCGGATGAACCCAATATTTCGTAGTCTGGCGAATGAAGCTCCCCTGGGTCCCGCCGGCGGCACTGTCGCCTTTGACTGGATTTCCTCGAGTTCGGACGTTATTATACATGTTGGAGAGTTTGACAACTTCGGCATCGAAGTCTTCATTGTAGAAAGGCTTTTGCTTCAGCGCAGCATCAAACGCAGGCCGAAGGTACCAGTTGGTCGTTTTCTATATCATATGTAAGCTTGGCCATTACAGATTGCAGTTTGGGACTGGGAAACACGCACATCGTGCTTTTTTATTATCTTATAGAACCCCGTGTAGTTCAGTTGGACGTATTTGGCGAGATCGTGGACATCTGCGATGATGTCGCTCAAGTCGTCTTCTAACAACATGAACTCTTCCTCAGAGGGCCCTTGCTCATTCAATCCGCGTTCCGTTGCCCTTGAGACAACTTCCCTGACTTCTCGCTCGCCGACGGCTATACGGCGCTGTATCTCGGATTGCTTGACTTTTGTTTTCGTGTAAACCTTTTCTAGCTCAGCATAGAGCTTTGCAATGAAAGCTTGCTCATCTTCCTCAGTCCATCGCTTCTTTTGCTGAGCTTTCTTGTCTTGCTTCGCGGGGGAACCCTCCGAGGGCCCAGCTCCATTGTCTTCTTCATGAGCGTCAAGAGGAGTCCCAGACGCCTTCTTGAGTTCGCTTTTCAATCCATCGTAGTCGATGTAGTACCACTGATATTCGCGGATAATGCTGGAGCGCAGCTGCTGGCCAAATTTCATGGCTACAATCCTCTGACGACCGTAGCTTTTTGGGTTACGATTTGAGTGTCGCGAAAGTCGTTGAGAGAATTAATTGACCTATATGATTTACGCATCAGTGTTAATGGCCAATTAAAATCATTCAAGTTTGACGCAAATCAGTCGCGAGAAAGCGTACAGAAGAGGGCTGTTTACTCAAAAACAACGATGGATAGTGAGTGCACTGGACCATCAAAATACCGGTCCAAATTATCTTAAACCCCGAGTAAGCGATATATGTCCTCACAATACGTTTCAACAATGATATTGCTTCTCGCTCTCGGGATTCACTGCGTGTAGTAGGTGAAGAACAAGATTTGTCGCAAAATGGATTACCCTTCTCCAACAAGGTCCAGCCAGTACTAGGTCCCCACACTAGCTCGATAGCATAGTGCCCCCACCCCGCTGTGACGTTAGGGCGCGCGAGGCCACCGCGATGCATTGACCAATGATATAGCGCAGTGGTGCACGTGTCCAGCGACCGATTTTAGCACACAAATACAGTGCACATTGTGAATTATCACTGTACCCCTCCCCTGTTGTTCTAGCCCCTTGCCTTGAGGAGCTACCCTGTAGGTTGCCAAATGCTTTTTTTTGCCCCGCAACACCAAAAGCTAGAATGAATCTACAGTTACCAGTTGCAGGTTACAAGCAATCACCTCGCAATAATGCCCGACGATGCAATTGAGGCCCGCATCCCGGCCTCTTGCCCCGTTACGATATCTGAGATCCTCCGCCGTGCTTGGCACCACGATCTAGCCGGTCTGAAGGCCCTCCTCTCCGTCCCAGGTCGGGCCAGCGTGCAAGAGCCGACAACCGGCGAAACACCCCTCCACGCCGCGATCCGGTCATGTGGAGCACGAACACAGAAGAACAATAACGAGGCGCCGGCGGAGAAGTCTGCCTCCGTTGATATTGAGGCTGCCAAAGCCGTCGTGCATGAGCTGTTTCTCAGTGGCGCAATCTGGAACGACGTCGACAGCAACAACGAGACCCCAGGCTGCGTAGCAGCACGATTGGCGCAGGATGACCTTTACAATGAATGCGTCAGTGCCGGGATGCGCGCCGAGCTGCTGTTTGGACTATTAGACGGCTATGAAGCACTCGATTCCGACGCTGAGGAGGAGGACGAAGACAATGGCGAGGACAAGGCCAATAACCGCGAGGACGCAGCAACTAATGAGGATACCGAGCATCAGGATGATGCCCCAGAAGACATTATCCTGGAATCCGACCCCGACCGCGCGTTCTTGCCCCCGCAAACAGAAGGCACGGTGACGAGCGCGGCCTACCTACGCGCAAACCTGACATACACCGACGGCAAGCTGGTAGATGACCAGAACAACGGCGTGATGATGGCCTGGGAGACGTCAATCATGCGGTCGTCTGTAGATGCCCTGCTCCCGGGTCTGCCAGCCGGGAAGCGAATTCTGAATATTGGCTTCGGGATGGGTATCATAGACGGCATGTTTCGGGAAACGCAGCCCTCCCGCCATCATATTGTTGAAGCGCATCCTGAAGTCTTGAAGCATGTCGAAACAAGTCCCGATTGTACTTTTGGCAAGGACTGGGAGGCTAGCGCTAGTGAAGGCGCCTATAAAATCTATGCAGGTAAATGGCAGGAGGTTGTGCCGGGGTTATTGGAACAGGGCGAGTTATACGATGCCATCTATTTTGACACTTTCGGCGAAGACTACAGCCAGCTACGCATGTTTTTTACCGAATATGTTCCTGCCCTGCTTGATGAAGGTGGCATTTTCGGGTTTTTCAATGGCCTAGGCGCTGATCGTAAGGTTTGCTACGATGTCTACACAAAGGTTGTTGAGATGCACTTGGCAGATGCTGGGCTGGATATTGAGTGGAACGAATTAGATGTTGATATGAAAGGTTTAGAGAAGGAAGGCAAGGGCGAATGGTCTGGTGTCAAGCGGCGTTATTGGACCTTAGACAGTAGGTCTTCCTTCAATAAGTTCCGCTTCTTCCATTACTGACAAGGAACAGAATACCGGCTACCTGTTATCACACTAATGGGCTAGGGAGGACCGCTCTGGGGCATGAGAAAGGTACATATTGATTGTATATCCGGTTCCTCGAGGCCCTCGTCTATATGTCTATGGATCTATTGGACATCAACGGCTTACTTTTCAACTCTCGGTCCCCTGGTACAATACAGGCGGTGTCCATTTACTGGAAATTCTCAGGGTGCAGGATACCTGCAACATTGCCTTTACCGAATCTTTTGAGTGTCAAGGCAGCAATCAAGGCGGCGCCAACACCGCTACCATCTTCAGCAGCCAAAATCTCCACTGGGTCCTCCTCTTTCGAGCTAGACTTGGCCGGCCAATCAAGGATCTCCCGCAAAGCCTGAGCACCTCGAGCTTTGAAATGAGGATATTTGTTGAAGACGGAACCGTCAGCACCGACGTGACAAGGCTGCAGGTTCTTCTTGGTACAGATGGCAGCGACACCACATGCAGAAAGACGAGCAGCGCGGGTACCGATGAGCTCGGCGGCCCGACGAATAAGCTCTAGCTCGGGTTGCGTGCAGGTCAAGTGGAGCTTATCTTTGAATAAATCTGCAGTTTCCTGTAGGTTCTCAAATGGATCGCTAAGGAAATTGTTAGCATAACCTTAACTTCACTGGTGAGGGCGTGGATGGAAAACCGACTCTTCAATGGCAGATAGGAAGGATGCATCCAATGAATACGGTTTCCGCAAGGCTTTGATATCTTGGCCCTCGAAGATGTGAATATCCTTGTTGTCGTGCAGGTCCACCATGATCAAGCGGAAAATCTCGCCAAGGTACAGTCCTGCAATGCATTTTTCGAAAGCTTGCTGCCCTGGGCGTGGGGACTCCTTGTCGATGATGATATCGTACTTGGTCCGAGGAAGTATCTTATGCTCGTTGTCAAAGGCACCCCATTCGCAGTTGATAGCCATGGGCATATCAGGAGGCAAGTTCATATGTGCTAGCTTAGGGATAGAACCACAGTTTTCCATGTAGGCAGCGTTGCACCCGGTTCCGAAAATGCACCCGATCTTCATCTTTGGGTCGGTATAAGCTGAGGCGATGAGTGTACCTGTAGTATCGTTGATCAATGCAGAAACCACAATTGGTACACCCTAGTCACGAATTAGTTCAGGAGCAAGACCACAGGCGCGTATAAGCCTACCCGTTGTTGCAAGGCAGCTTCAAGCATGGGGACAACATTTTGACCTTCCACGCCATCAATGTCAAAACCTTTTGTCCATCGCTGAAGGATACCTTCATCAATATAGTTCTGTGTGGCAGGGTAAGAGAAGGTGAAACCAAGAGGAATCTTTCCCTGGGCAGGCCTTTCACATTGCTGTACTTCCACGAACTGCTGCAAGCAGTCGGCTATGTACTCCCATAGCTCGTCCGAGTGGCCTGTCTTTAGTTCCTCAGGCATACGGTATTTAGACTGAACGATATCGAACTCCGACTTGTTATCTGTTAGAGTGATCTCACAAACGCGCAGATTGGTGCCGCCCATGTCCAGCGCTAAGTATCTACCGGTTTCGTATCCATCGGGGAAGTCCATAACCCAAGTCGGATTCATAGGCTAATGATCTTCAATTAGCTAGATGCTGTAGGTGAAGCTGATTCCGACGTGACCTACAATGCTACCTCCCTCGACACTCAAGCCTGTATGCGTTAGCTATTGAGGTGCCTATCATATAATGAGTGCCACACACCTTTCTCAAGCTCGGCCACGAAATGCTTCGTAATCGCCTTAAGCTTAGCCGTGTCCACGGCAAAAGCCTCCTCCAGGCTCTTAATCTCGGCCAACAGATCTTTGGGCACGTCCGCCATTGATCCTATGTTATTCTGACTGTCAGTTATATGTGGGGAAGGCGTAATAGGGATCATTTAAAAACACGAATGATTGTAACGGTGGTAGTTTAAAAACAGCTTCTGGTTTCCAATTGGCGATTTCCTTTAGATATACAAAGGAACGCCTCGTATAGCTGACGGGTATATTGAATCAGAGTAATCAGGGGACAATACCAGGAATCATAGCTTAATATGTAAGAAATCGATGTTTTTGCCAGCTAAGGTGAGGGTTTATAGGTCTCCTAGGGGGGGATTGATACCAAGTGCTTCATGCAAAGACTCGCCTTTATGATTTGAGGCGTGTTGAATGAAACTCTTCAGGTGTGTGAAAACCAACAGGCCGAGTTTAAGCATGGTACATTGTGCCCAAAGAAAAGAGTTTGGCTGACTGCACAGTGGGAAGGAGGTATTATAAACAAAAAGCGCGGTTGATCATGTGCAACCCGACGGCCGCACATGCACCGAAGGTGACGGAGTATCAGTAGGACAATTGCGCGTATAATGACTTGACGTGACCGCTCTGTGCTCTGGCGCACCTATCCAGACTTCCGGGGCAGACGAGAAGCAAACATTTGAACCGAGAAAATACGTACCCTTGCGGGAGGGGGGCTTTCGTGGTCCTACACCAACCATTCTGAAGACGCGGTGAAGATATGAGAGATATCTTGGTGTAGAAAGGGAGGTTTGCTAATGAGGCAATCCAGATGAGCCCCAAGCTGCGGTTTCTAATTCCGGATTAGTGAAACTCAAGGCGGCTATCTCAGAAGCAAGAAGGCATACAAACTCAGGAGAGCAGGAGTGGTGATGATGAGGGAGCGTTGGTAATAGATGTATCCAGGGAAATGGGCCTTACTCAGCTCACCTTGGCCTACCCTACCCCCTAGACATAATTATACAAAAGACTTACCTAGCCATCTAGTGGACAGCGCGTGGGGGGGGCGCTTGCTTTGCGGGCATTTCGACAGTGACGAAGTCTTGGGGTTGGGTGAGGGGCAGAGCTGACATCTGGATGCCCCTCCCTGGGCCGGACCTCACTAGCCAGGCGAGCCAGGTAGGTAAGCTTCGGTCGAATTGCTGTCATGATCCACCGGAGAAGCCCTAACCTACCAAATATTTACTTTACACCACTAGGTACATGGTAGGTAGGTAGGTAGGCAATGGACCGTCTAGACAAGCGTCACCGGCCTAAAACTCAGAGCCTCTAGATTGTGCAAATTTATTACCTAGGTACATACATGAGTAGGTAAGAGGTAAGTAAGCCCTACGACCCCCAGGGGCCCCGTCCAGGGCCGTATCCCGTCATTTCCAGGTACCATAGGTATTAGATACCCACCTATGTAGATATGTAGGTAGGTATGATACATCATAAATGCAGCCTATAACTACCTAATACACTATAACCTTATGACATCTAGATACCTAAGGTACAGATACAGTTGTTAGTAATAGCTTTTAGCTGCCCAATTAAACCTCTGTCGGCCGGAGCGGAGCTCCTATACATACAGTAGGTAGTAGGAATCTACCAGTAATGTCCGTGGACTTGACACCATCCTTTTGTCCTCCAGAAAGTGTTTCCACGCTTGTAATTGTATGTGGAGATACGTGTACCTACAGTAGTACGGTAGGTAGGCCGTGGGGAGCTTCATACCGTTAGCGCGCGCGATGTTCTAATCCCCGAGGAGCAGGCATCCAGACCTCAACATCAAGCCAGATGTTGCTGTGGGCCTGCAAGCAAGCAATCCATGGAAAATCGGAACAGCGGTGTGTACAGGTATCCTCGATCAAATATACTTCGCAACCTTTTACTATGTAGATTCCATTCTCACTGGGGTTTGGGTGTCGCCATGATATTATCTAAAATGGGTTTGCAAGTTCTTCTTGGTCACGCGGAGACACTCTCACAATCTAAGTAAATTGAAACCTCCCCGGATTTCATTTCGCTAAGCTTGGGACACCCCAGAGCACCTGAACTACTTTTGCGACTCCGAAAACGAGAAGATGCGCAAGACTGCCATATAATAAGGATTAGTGGAAAATCTAACCTAGCACAAGTATCTACGGCATCCCCCAAGGCAAAAATCCGTGTCAAGGAATGACAAGATGCATTCTCATCAAATGGGAGCATGGGGAGGGGACTCGGGGCTTTCAGTGACGTGACTGATGAGTGTCGATCTTGGTGGTGTGTTCGTCCATGACTTGAGAAGCGTGTTGTACTACTTGATCGGGGGACTGTTCATCCTGCTCCTCTGCCTCGGGTAGCTTCTCGAGAAACAGATCGCTGACACTACCCTTGCCCGTTGCCTTTTGAAAGATGGCCAACGCCGTGCCAAATTCTCTATGTTTGCCAATTTGAATCGCATCTAGCATGTTCAAAGCAAAGTTCTGGCAATTGTTTGTAATAAGATTGTAGCCCTTCTGTTTTTCCCTCATATTGTAGATAACCATCTCACCTACATGTCAAGCAGTTTGCGTTAGAGAGATGTGCTCCTACAAGATCAGGACTAGTAGAAGAGATGATGGACCCACCAGCTTGTCTAAGAGCCTCATCGTTGAGTTTTGTCTTGCCAACTTCGTAGCGTGTCCACTCAGTACCTGCTTGCTCGCCATTGATGTAAATAATGTCCAAGTTCTCATCCTGTTGAGTGTAAGTAGTAGCCGCTTCTTACGGGCAAGGTCATAAGAGTAACAGACCATCCACAGCTGATGACAGTATTCACCCACTAGAATGGCCCAGTGCTGGGTAGGGTCAGGATAATTGTTGATCTTTTTGGATATAAGTTGACCGAGCCCTGTTTCTGCAAGCCAACCCCCGCCAGGGACAGGATGCCACCCGATAGCAACGGTGCGGCTCTCCGCGACAAGGCCCGGGTGAGCCGGTGGAATTACATTGGGTTGGTGGCCTCTGTTTGGAGGGATTCAGTACATACACCCGTGGCACACAATGCGGTTTATCAGCTGAAAATCGCTCACAGGCCTAGGGCATGTTGTGCATGTAGCTTTCCCTTGGTAAATTCCTCTTTGCTCTTTGAGAGTCCCTTTGAGAGTTCCTCTTTCCTGTGTCAATGGTTAGGATTTATAGCTTCTGAGAGTTACGACACAAGGTTGCCATGCTACAAGCTCTTACATACAAAAATGATTTAAACCTGCTTCTTTTGGAGCGCGGTTCACCGTCAGAATCCGACATTTTATAGTGACTTCTTGGCGAAACTCTATGTTTCCGATCTCGATCCAGACTTTGCAATAGGAGATGGGCACAAGGTAAATCCTAGGTGAATGACTGCAGCTTCGGTACTAATGGGGGCTAAATCTACATACCTCCTACCTAGGGAGTAGACGGGATGATTTACAGCGCTGCTACCTACTGCCAATCAGGTACTGGTAAACTTAGGTAGGTATTGACTATGTACATAGGTACCTAGAGAGTGAACGGCCGTACCCAATATGCTTTATTGAATATCTCGACCAGCTCAGCTAAAGAAGTGAAGGTGTAGGTACCTACGGGTGGAGTTGACCTCTGATTAGATAGCCGATAAGATAAGGCTGAAGTCATAGGTACCGGTAGTCGATCGGCGAGTATGTACATACCAGGTAAGTACACTCACTAGCATAGGTACTTAGGTAGTGGCAGACCCACTTTCTAAGTTGTTCGGTCCTGTGTGCAATTGAGCAACGTAAGCTGTAAGTTTTGGAGAGGTGTACACTACTGGCTGAGCTACCAGGCCAAGGCGACATCACCGAGCTGCGCGCGAAGAGCTACAGTATCTACCCAGCTTCTCTTTATTCTTCATCTTTCTCTTCTATCCCGAGTATCATACGCAACTGCGGAGCCGCTCAATTGATGAGCGCTCTTTTCGGTGTTCCTTCACCATGAAGTTCACTGCCGCTGTGGCTGCGTGTCTTTCCTTACTTTCGACAGCCTATGCAGATAGCAGAGTTGATACATCCTCGTCCAAAGTGCTTCTACCTTCCACATTCAAGCCACCGCAGATCTTCAAAAATGCCAACCTCGTCCACATTATCTCGTTAGAGAAAAACTACGTCAAGGAATCCATAAACGTCCTAATCGAAAACGTGTCCGAGGCGCCTCAGGATGAATACTTCTTACCCTTCACGAGCGAACAGATGGAGAAGGTCGGAGGCTTCGAAGTCAAGGACAGGAAGAATTCGGAGGTTGTAGGATTTGGTATTGATGCGGTTGAATTTGATCCATTAAGGCAAGTTGGTCCTTCTGCGTTGTGCTGTTACCGTCCTGGCGAGGCTTCTACTAACGCTCGACCTGGCAGTGATACCCAATTCTACCGGATCAAACTCCCTGCGCCTCTCGCACCCGGAAGCCAGCAAACCCTGGGCATTTCCTTCTACTACTTAAATGCCTTGAAAGCACTGCCTGGTTCAATTGACCAAACAGACAAGCAATATCTGGTCCACACCTTCTCCGCCTACTGCCCCTCGGCATATTCCACGTTGAAGCAGAAAACCGAAGTCAAGTTGCCCTCTTCGGAAGCCCCTGAGTATACTAAGATCGCTGGAAACGAAGAAACAAAAGAATTTCCGGTTAGACAAGGGTCAAAGCTCACCTACGGCCCCTTCCCTGAGGTTTCGGCTGGCGCAAGCTCGCCCGTCAAAGTACGATACGAATTTAACAAACCCGTTACCCACGTTTCGCAACTTGAGCGTGACATTGAGGTTAGTCATTGGGGAGGAAACATTGCCTTCGAGGAACGATATACGCTTTTCCATTACGGCGCAAACCTTTCATCTCAATTTAGTAGAGTCAAGTGGGCGCAATCTCAGTATTTCAGCCCGCAAACCTTCGCCTTGAAGGAGATGAAGTTTGTTCTTGGGGCTGGAAGTAAGGATGCATATTTCACTGATGTTATTGGCAACGTGTCAACATCCCGCTTCCGTACGAGCAAGCGCGAAGCCGTTCTTGAGCTCAAACCTCGTTACCCAGTCTTTGGTGGCTGGAAATACCCCTTCACAGTCGGTTGGAACGCAGATTCCAACAACTACCTAAAGAAATCCGGCGATAAGTTCCTGCTGAACATACCCCTCATTGAGGGTCCTAAGCAAGCAGAGGGTGTTGAGTACGAACATGTGGATGTTCGCGTTATCTTACCTGAGGGTGCCGAGTAAGTTTGCAGGTAGTTAGGGGCTTTAATACTACTAATACTAATATGAAATAGGAACGTCGAATTCTACACTTCGGCGCCCGGCTCATCCATCACTGAGCACAGTATCGACATTGTCAGGACGTATCTGGACACGGTTGGCCGGACTGTTCTCACGATCAAGGCGCGGAACTTGGTGGACGAGCTGCGTGACCGTGAACTAATTGTATCATATGAGTACTCTACAGTCGCCGCTCTTCGCAAACCGTTCGTTATTTTCTCGAGTACTATGGCGGTATTTGTGGGCATCTGGCTGCTCTCGAAGCTCGATGTAAGCTTCTCGACGAAACGATGATGTTAATTTCGTTATCAATGAGCAGCGAAGATCTTCAGATGCATTTTGTAGGAATATAAAAAAGGGACACTAAACCCGGAGGCCTTAGATGTAAAGTAAGGCCTAGATAAATAAAGATCGCTGAGCGAAATTATCAACCACAGTAATGATACCGACGCCTTGATCTCGCTCATCGGTCAAGTTAGGTTGCAGACCTAGTGATCGTGGTGGAAGATTACTCCTCCTCAGTTACTATTTCTCACATAGAACTCGCAAGTTATATCTTGCTAAAGATAATTCTGATCATTTTGTTAGTTCGAGAGCCTCTACTGCTGGGATTTCTTCACACTAGGGTACCATATTCGGTGCGAGGAGCTGTGCTAATAGACGCAGGGTCTTGAGGGCCTCAGTCAACTAGTAGATCAGCATATTGTCCCTTGTCGGTCGAGGAGGCAGTACCGTACCTACCTAGACGCTACTGTACGTTTATGCATGAAATCGAATGTGGGGTATGCATGCTGACGTCGCTGCAACATCATAGGATAGGACGGACGGTCCTTGAGAGCTTCGGTTACATTGATCATGATGCTCTAATAGGTAGATACATTGGCCTCCTGTTCTCCCTCCCTGCATTTCGTAGATGTATGCCATCTGACAATACTATTATGGGTGATTAAAAACAAAGTCTGAGGCCACCTCTCACCGCGGCTGCCTTGATAGTCTGCCTTACGCAAATGACTTGACAAAAGACCAGATGACACGCCACGAACAGGGCTGTAAATAATATGGTGGCATGTAAAAATTCGCCACAAGCAACCTGCTAGCCTACCTTATTGGGAGCTATCTATCGTATAACTCGAGGGAGTGGCATAGAGTAACCTCTCAAAATCGTGGTGTGGGTGGAACAACTGCAGAAGAAATCGAGGATCTTGTCGCTAACACCAAGTAATAAGTCAAAGTTTTACATAGCGTAGCTACGCATCTCGTAACTCGTTGCACAAGTCTGCACGGTGATGGGGGGAGTAGGTATTCATTAGTTCGTACAGTTTGATATTCATCAGGCATATTGTACTGATTATCTAGCCGCATAGCCCACGCATATCCCTCGCCTTCTGTTTTCAACGAGGCATAGGCATTTGACGCATATATCGCGATGACCGAGGCTGTCGGCCACGTTATTCACACCATCAGCATGTTCGTCCTACGTAGAATAAGCACTATCCTGATCAGCCGGACTAAGGACTGGGGGCGGAGTAGTTTGACTTGACTCACCTCGCCAATCTCGGTGACAGATCCCAGGCTTTTCGATACCCCGTTCAGACCCCGTTGATCTCGGCTTGAAGCGAAAAGTGCTGCGTAGGCTTGGCGGGTTGTTGGACAAGGACCCTTGCCCACCTAAGCCACGTTTTCTTGACCGATTGACTGGATGAACGAGTGAGATGGAGGGAGGCCTACATACTCTAGATATATATTGATCAGATCTTGTGGTCTATGTCTTGTCCGCTCAGTAGTATATATATTTGAAGATCGGTCTCAACCCCCCATTTCTTATTCTCCCAGCATATCTCACTCTTAAGCTTTAACTTATTACATCAACCATTACAATAGTGTACATACCTATCCGACCTCGCCCATCACTCTACGGCGCTGCTATTGTCTGCTATCAGTGGCGGATTGAAATCTTGATATTTCTCCTCCATGCCGTACACAACTACCCACATCACGAGGTATTATCACCGCACAGAGCCAGAGACCATGTGTTTTCGTGCGGAGCCCTCACGCAAGTACTACTACCACGAGGAATACATTCCCGTTCGTCAACATCACGGGCATCACCATCACCATCACCATCCCCGTCCTCGAGTTGCAACGCCGGTGCATATCAGTTACCCACGGGTGAGCACAAGCAGCCACCGCCACAGCGGGCCAATCGTATATGAGCGCACCAGCCAGAGACGATACGGCTAATGTCAGCAAATGACGAACAAGCGATCAGTTCGATACAAAGGCTTTCGAGGATCTAGCTGAACATTACACCACATGGCCAGATAAGACATTTGCTATCACCAGGGCCCGCGTGTGTGTGCTTACGTCATTGGCGTACTTCGAGGCAACACCCCAATTCATCAACAAACACACCAACTACTTTCTCTATTCGTTTGAGACTTTTTGCTCAATTGGCCGTCTTTCAATTTATACTTGTATCTGTTGGTCATCTTCTATATCTTGTAATTCTCCGAAGAAAACGCCATTAATGCTCTGGTTCCTTATTATCTGCTCGGAATGAGTACCAATATCGATCGTTAGACTGTACATGGAGGGGTTATTATCTTTCTTGGTAGAACAATGGCAAGCGGGGTATCTACATGTATCATAAAGCTGAACCAGGTACAGGTCTAGGTGGTAGGCTACGTAGGGTACATGGATATATACTTACATAGGTCACGATATTGATTGCATCAACCAAAACCATGACATCAGTGGTGTGCCTGAATCCTATTGCCTTTTCGGCCAAGTATTTTGTTTTTGAGATGAGCTACCGTAGCACGCTTTGTCGCAATCAGATACGGTAGGTGCCCATGCACTGGGTAGGGAGAAAGAGTCTTTACCAATTATCAGCTATGACGTATTTACATGTTCTAAGAACCCCGGATTTTCTGAGCTGTGTGACGAATATGGCTCTCGAACGCCAGGGATCCTAGTATTCCTGAATAATGCTCCATCAACAAAAGCGTCAATAGCTACTGTCTAGACAAATCCTCGGCAACACGAACACTGCAGCTTCTAGAATTGAGCTTGCTGGCTGCTGGTATTGAGCATCACCGCAAAGACCCACTACTGGTAGTTAGCTGTAAGTAAGCATCGATACTTCCCAGCTTGCACCTGTGTGATGGCACGAGCATGAGGAAGGATGAGCGTCCGTGCAACATATCCCGTAGACGGTTACTCCTACAGTCAGGAAGGAGGCAGTCTAATAACACATCAGTAGCTATTACAGTGAATTGCCCGACATCTGCCTGATCGCTTTCAGACCCAGAGACACATCATGTAGGTCACCACAATGGATTTGTTCTTCAGAAGCAGTTCCAAAGGCGTGGCGGAACTCGAGAGGAAACTCCCGCGATCGCCTCTGGCCTATTCCACACCACAGCCAAAGTCGAGCAGAAGGGCCTCGCTAGACTTGATTTACGTGTACCTATCTCGAACCCTACTTCAACTCTAACGAACTCGATATGCTGTGACACTAACTCTCAAACTAGGAACCGGTCATTGTCAATCCGTTCCGGCAAGGGAAACGCCAATTCTTCTTCGCCTACGCACCGGAAAGGGTTCTCATTCGCTTCGCTCCGCGGAACGATCCAGCCCGAACTCTCCCGCAGGCTCTATCGTCTAATCAAGTCAACCAACAACCTCATCTCAGCACATGAGACGGCGGGAAAAGAACGTAGCACGATTGCTCAAGAGCTTTCAGAGTGGGGCGAGCAAACGCAAGATGAGGGAGTCTCCGACATCAGTGACAAGATCGGCGTCATCCTCAGCGAGCTAGGTGCACAAGAGGATAGCTACGCTCATAATCTTGACGACGCCCGCGGCATTCTCAAAACGATCCGTAACACCGAAAAGAGTGTGCAGCCGAGCCGTGACAACAAAGGGAAGATTGCCGACGAGATACAGAAGCTCAAGGCCAAGGAGCCCCAAAGCACAAGACTCGTCATCCTCGAGCAGGAGTTGGTGAGGGCAGAAGCAGAGAACTTGGTAGCTGAAGCACAGCTGACAAATGTCGTGCGTTTATACCCTACGTTTAATGACATAGTATCCTTCGAGAACAGCACTTATTCGCTGACCATCGCGACCATGGAAATAGACTCGTAAGAAGCTAAGGGAAGCGTACGAAGCAGAGTTTGCAGCTGTTATAGAGCGCGCTGAAAAGCAAATCATTCTCGCAAAGCATGGGAAGCGTTTGCTGACCCTCCTTGACGACACTCCAGTGACACCAGGTGATGCGAGAAGAGAATACGAACACGGAGGTGCCGCCCGACAAGTCCTCAACGACGCTGAGGACGACCTCAAGAGCTGGGAGAAGAACCGGGAGAACGCATACATGGAGCAAGAAGCAGCAGACTTTGGCACCGGCAGTGGAAATTCACGAAGAGGCGAGGATTCCACCAAGGGCAGTGGCACGGAAACATTGGCGGACCAGGGGACCAAGCCCGACAATGAAGAATATACCTTGGCACCTTCGACTCCCTCCCGGGAGGAATAGCATCTTGGTGTTCGGGTTGGAAGCTAATGGTGAAGGTACTAAAGCAAAGTAAGCAGGTTAGGATTGGAGCTGGCTGTTAAATATCTGTAATTGGGCTTGTTGTACGGATATCTATACTGCCTGCGGGTAGGGGCTTTGGTAGAGCATTGTGTATCAAGTTGTCTTTGTAAATTGAGAAAAGGATATCATACTGCCATTACTTTTTGACATCCGAGCTTACGCACTTAGGAAGGCCGGCATGTTGTGGGTAATCTTCGGGCGATGATATACTAATCCAGGGAGCTCGGGAGCTACCTAACCTTGCAACCTCAGCCCGGTATGGATTGGCACTGACTCTTGGCATGAGCTACCTTCTACCTAGGTATATCCAGGTATTTTTCGATCATCATCCCACTACCGATGGGTGTTTGAAGTGCTGTGCAAGCAAGCAGCATGGACGCAATCAAGCTAGCAACTCGACGCCTGCGATTGTCGCCACTAAATATATGCAGAAGCTGCAACAGGAAGCTGAAGCAATCGCTGGCTAGATCATATGCGACTGCTCCCCAACCTGACATCTACGATGTTGTCTGTATTGGTGGCGGGCCAGCGGGCCTCAGTCTTCTTGCTGCATTGAGTATGTCTCGTTGATATGCGAATTCGAAGACCCGGCACTAAGTACGGTATTTACAGAGGCAAACCCCATCACCGCCGATCTACGGGTGGCGCTCGTCGAAGCTCAGGACCTAGGCAAGCTACGGTCATGGCAGCTCTCCCCCGATAGCTTTTCGAATCGCTGTAGCTCTCTCACGCCGTCTTCAGCCAAGTTCCTCGACCAGATTGGTGCCTGGAGGCATTTACAACGAGATCGAGTTCAGCCATACCACGAGATGCAAGTCTGGGATGGTGTATCGGATGCGCGCATTGAATTTGACTGGGCGCCAGGGTCGGCTACAAACGGACGTACCATCGCATATATGATTGAGAACCTAAACCTTACATCGGGTCTCCTAAAACGTATCGACGAGCTCAGTGGCATTACGACGTTCAACAGCGCTCGTGTAGAGAATATTACCCTAGGCGAAGAGACAGAGGAGCTGGATCTCCGGCAGTGGCCGATTGTTCATCTTGGTGGAGGGAAGCAACTAGCAGCTCGGCTACTCGTCGGTGCAGACGGGGCTAACAGTCCGGTGAGAACCTTTGCCGGTATTGATAGCAAGGGTTGGGATTACGGACGCCACGGCGTTGTCGCGACGTTAGAGTTAGAAGGCAACGGCTGGGCTGGAGACGACATGAAGATTGCCTACCAGAGGTTTCTACCCACAGGGCCAATTGCCATGCTACCTCTTCCCGGCAATCGCTCAACCCTCGTCTGGTCTACGACACCACAAAATGCGGCATTGTTGAAGAGCATTTCGGCAAAAGATTTTATCGCTCTTGTCAATGCTGCCTTTCGTCTCAGCCCCGTGGATTTGCGATTCATGCACACGATGAGTTCGGGACATGAGGGAGAATTAGCTTGGAGGCTGCAGCACACGCGGTTCAACGCCCAATCCGTACCACAGAATGTCGTCGGCGTACAGGAGGGCACTGTCGCGTCTTTCCCCCTGAGAATGCGCCACGCAGATACCTATATCGGCGAGCGCGTAGCATTAGTAGGTGATGCTGCGCACACTATCCATCCACTTGCCGGCCAAGGTCTCAACCAAGGACAAGGTGATGTAGAAACCCTAGCCAAGACCATCGACTACGCGGTATCACACGGCCAGGATATTGGAGCGCGTATGTCCTTGGAATCATACACCTCGGAACGATACGTTGCAAATCACATCATGCTCGGTGTAGTAGACAAGCTGCATAAGCTATATTCGGTTGAGAGCGGGCCGCTTGTCCCGCTGCGCTCATGGGGTTTGAGCGCCGTCAATGCGATGGGGCCTCTCAAGGGATTCTTTATGCAGCAAGCTGCTGGCACCAAACTATTCTAAGCCTACGCTGACTGACTGTATTAGTATTTAGGCCCGTATCATTGTTGCTCACTGTCACTTTTTGGTGTATTCTAAACTGTACAAGTAGCAGGCCGTAGTAGCTATCGGCTGGGATCTGACAAGAATTTGCTCTGATCTGGCTGAACTAAATTAATAGATACATAGACATCAAAGGCTCCAACCATGTGCAAGGTTTGTGCCAGCTCTAATTCATCTCAGCAGCGTATACTCATATAGAATATACTTCAAAATGTTCGACCTTTTCGCAAGTTTACTATTTCTATAGAGTGAAGATAATTTTTACATTCAAACCAGTCAGTTGATGCAGGGAGTCAGTGAGGTAGATCGATTAGATGGGTGGGGGGTCCCTGGTCAGCTAGACTAAGCGCCCGGAATAGGTGCAACTTATCTTATTTACTGTTATCGATAACCCCGGCCCTCTCCAACTTTTTTCCTTTGGATAACATAGCTCTTTCAACTCACCCCACCATCCATAGAGACCACACTTATAGACGAGATTATGGCACCTTCTTCTGGACGACGAGTGCCGAGCGCTGCAGAGGTCGAGGAGCGCAATGTAGGTTCATTATTGTTCGCACTCTTCGTAGTCGGATACTGACCACTTTACTAGACCGTCGGTATCAATAAAGAAACCGTAACGAACACCGTCTCAGACGACTATCCTGAAAACTATGCAAACGAAGAACATGCCTGGGACAAGGAGGAATTCCGCCGCAAGTTCAGGATACAGTTTCATCAAAATGACCAATTCGAATCCCAATTCTCCCTCATTGGCGTCGATGCCTCCATCGCCAATGCTTTTCGCAGGATAATGATCGCCGAGATCCCCACACTCGCCATCGAGACAGTTTTCGTTAATAACAACACATCGGTGATCCAAGACGAGGTCCTCGCGCACCGGCTTGGCCTTATTCCCTTCACAGGTGGCAAGAAAGGTCTGCGCGAGTTCATGGGGTTCTGGCGCAAGCCTGGTCCCGAAGAGGACGCATATGCGACGACCTACGATACAAACACGGTTAGTTTAAAGCTCGCCGCAAAATGTACACGCAAAAAGGATGTGCCAAAGGACGCCAGAGACCCTCTAGTGCTTTACGATAATGCGCACATCTACGCGCGGGACATAGTCTTCGAGCCCCTTGGCGGCCAAGCCAAGTGGTTTTCGGGCGAAGACACCATCCGCCCAGTCAATCCCGATATTCTAATCGCGAAGATGCGTCCCGGGCAGGAGATCGATATCGAGATGCACATGCATAAAGGCTTTGGCTGGGATCACGCCAAATACTCGCCCGTCGCCACCGCAAGCTACAGGTTAATGCCAAAGATCACAATCCTGCGGCCAATCCTGGGCGCCGAGGCCGAGAAATTTGCTGGTTGTTTCATACCCGGCGTTATCAGTCTCGAGAAAGTGACTAAACAAGAAGCGAAGCAACAAGGAAGTGGATACGAAGGTCACGAAGGCGAACTGAAGGCCGTCGTTAAAGACCCCATGCGGGATACTGTCAGCCGCGAAGCGCTGCGACATCCGGAATTCGAAGGCAAAGTTACGCTAGGCCGCAGAAAAGATCATTTTATCTTCTCCGTCGAAAGCGCGGGGCAGTGGGATAGCGACGAGCTATTCATAGAATCCGTCAAGACGCTAAAAAAGAAGTGTGGGATCCTGAGACCGCAGGTCACGAACATGGTTCAAACTTTTTAAATGGCTAAGCGCTGGCGACGGACGTTTGCATAGGTGAGATCGATAATCCCTCAGGGGTATCTGTTCTGCGCCTATACGATTCGCATATTGATGGCAACACATATAGACGTCGATGGAAGAGGTATACTTCATCTTCTGCTTTCTTCCTTTTTTCCTTCTTGATGTTTTGCGTGCATGTGCGGACGGAGTTCTGCTGCAGAATGGACAGGCGTTATTTCGGATGTTTCATATCAAAAAGAAATCAAGGCTCCAGTCCTGGCTTCCTGCTTGGAAGTGCCATCTATTTGTATTCCTGACACGCAACGGTGAATTAAATCGTGACACTGCAAACAGGTAGAGTCGAACTCTACTACACAATGCTTATTTATAAAGTACCCCGTAAATATATCATGATCATATGCCATCTGTGTCAGCTTGTAAATGTCGTTCGCGACCCTTTGGTACAGATGCCACATGTTTATTTCAACGCAAAGGTCTCTCTGTGTTTAGGTACGCTCTAGGATACACTTGACATTCTCACGCGACCCCTTACAATCTGGCACGACTATGAGTCCCAAAGGAGTCTTGGTAAAGTAAGAACCTGTGGCAGCAGGATTACTGATGAAGGAGTCCGAATTGACTCCTCCAAATCGGATTCAATTGGCCAATGAAATAGCCAATTTCCATAGATATGTGCCATTACAAATAAAGTACAATACTTAGGTATTAGTAGGGGGGCCTTTAGCTGTCACCATGCTATCATTTTCTCAGCAAGGTCGATAACTCCCCATGAGATGTCTGATGATTGGTATACCCAAGTAGTTATTCACTTAGGACAAATGTTTTATTCCAAGAGACTCCGGGACATGAAGAAAAATCGAATGATCAGTGGAGTGCGACACCCTAATGACTGTATAAATCAACGTTGCACTCGACTGGAACATTATCTCATTGCAAGTACATGTCTCAATGATATATAATGACTTTACATGAATGGCTTGATAGCCTACTGACTGGTGTACAATATGCTTTGCTTAATCATGGACATCACATGCGTTTTCTGCCCCGGCACAACACTAAACGTCTGGGGATGGATCCTACTTCTCCTTTATCTCCACTCCAAAGCCATGGAGTTGAATGTGTAGCAAGAGGTGAGGTTAACCAGCCACAAGAGTGGGGATATGCGTTTTATTCTAGTTGGATGAGTGTATTGGAAAGTCAAAAATAGTTCATCTAACATGGCAAACAGCGTATCTCGCTCCTTTGGATTGGTCTAAGTCTGCTTGCCTATTATACGCTGAATCGTGGATTTTGGTAGGCAGTACACAGGGTCAATATCATCCAGACCGGGGTAACCTAAAAGGCTCAAGCCGGTGAGACCGAAAAGCGTATGCCAGACATCGACCATGTTACCAGGTCGGTCCGATATGCCGCCATTCTCGATATCTTGAGATTGCAGGATGAAGCCGATGAGTTTCTCTCGATCGATCCAGTGTGCGCGGTCAATCATCGAGAGACTACTCAAGACCCACCAGCTATAGCAAACGTCTTCTTTCTTCTCTGGTCGGCCGTTCAAGCCACCGTTTGGAAGCTGTCGCTCGCTCAACCACCCAGCTAGCCTGTCTACATCGATCAGGTCTTGTCTCTTGGCTATAGTAAGCGCAGCTACACAGGTGAAGATCTGACCGGAATGCGACTCGTCGCCCGGGTTGACACCATATCCGCCGTCGAAGTTGGCGCAAGCAGCAACGTGTTTCACTGCCTTGTCGACGTCGACTAGATGTAGCATGTCAAGAAGGGATAAGGCATTCAGTGCTCCGTACAGGAAGCGAGTGTCTTCTTCTCCCCATTCGTCACCAGCGAAGGTGCCCTTTTCTCGATCCTGTAGTCCTGCCATGACTGGCAAGTACACTTTTATTAGTTTTGCCAATCCGATGAGCCGGACGCAGCTAGCCAGTCTGACTCACATTGCGCAACCTTCAGCTTGCCGGTGCCGCGCGTCTCAAGCTCGTCAAAGGCGTCGACCAGAGCAAGAATCTGCACAGCGCTGACGGTGTAGAGCATGTGTGCATCGTGGCCTGGTGCAGCACCGAACCCCCCATTTTCATGTTGACATGATAAGACAAAGTCGACTGTCTCGTCTCGAGGAAGCGCATTGGGATGCCTGAGGAGGTGTAGTGCAGTCAATCCCCAGTAGAGCCCATTTAAACGCAGATGCTCGGTAAGCCAGTAATCGTACTCGTCCTTTCTTGTGTCTAGACTTTGTATATACTTGACGTGTTGGGCTGTGGCAAGCTGTAGTTCCTCTGGTAGTTGATTCAAGCCCGCCATCTCTGGGACTATGAGGCTTACTCAAACTATGGGCTCCAAGTACCTTGGTTCTTAGGATGATAGTATCAAACACATGGGTTGACGATATTCGCCAACTGATTGTCGACCATGGTGAGGAAGAAGAAGTGAGAGGTGGGGTGGGAGGGGAACCTACAGGCTACAGTGCAATGACAAGAGATACCTACCCATGTATCTGCCATGTACATGTTGTTGCCTGCTCTAAGTACCGGTACAGCGTACTAAGTATGCAGAATAGACGACGAACCCCAGAAGGGGAGTACCGGGTATGTACCCACGTACTATTAATTACCTACCTACGTAGGTATCTTACGAAGTATGTTAGGTGCCTAAGGTAAGCAAGACAGCCGAAGGTGATATAAATAGCTGCACCTATATGTACTTAAGTAAGTATGTATGGATTTCAATCATACAGCCAAGCATGGGGTTGTCTTGCTTCAAGTTGTTCTAGAACACGGTGCCTGTATGCCTCAGCAGCAGCAGCAGCGATAGGCCATCGATAATGTACGGAACATCCCATCGCATTGTTCTCACAGCATTGGTACTCTAGTAATCCTAGCTACCTGGTAGCCTTAAGCCTATCTATCTACCTATCTATTGCATACCTACTCTACTATGTAGGCATCGAACTGCTGCAATAAATCTCATACTATGTATTGTCACCTACAAGCTGGAAGGGTTGAACGCATGTTACCACAGGTTAGTGTCCTTAGATATGACGTAAGGGTCAGACACTGCTACTGTATGGGAGTGCTGTAGATAGGTAGGTAGGTAGGTATCTCTCTGTCTCAGCACTTTGGTGCTGGCTGTTTCTATTTCTACCTACCTTCTTTCCTCATCTTTTCTCTACATTTTTACATCGGGTTGGTGACTGTTGGGGGCTCTTCTAACGTTGCGGATTCTTCGAGGTACTTTGGTACTAATTTGTGATAGAGCTTTGAGGAGACCCAGGGTCTGGCGCGTTTCAGATATCAAGTGGGGTTGTGTTTTTGGTTCACGAGACCCCTGTCAAGCCTTCTCTATCTGGACTAGGCAATAGCTTCGTCGCCAATGCAAACTCCCCCGAGACCCCCTGCTGAGTGTGGTATTCTTGGCACTGCGGGAGGCGCACAACAGAGCCAAAGATACATTCTGTCCAAGTACATACCTACTGTATGTACAGTAGGTGTATGACAGCCTTGGAGATGGATCACCACCTTCTCTACTTACTGCTAGTACCTACAAACCATGCACTACTATACTATGTATGTAGATATGTATGTAGGCTTCTGTCTAGTTGTGGATTTGATGCTTTGTGCATAACTGCTATGTTGGTATAGTATTACGAATGCCAGCGGCGTGTTCTTGCGTAAGGTGTGTACGTACTACTGCTTGGTATTGAAGACGGAGGCAACTCTAAGTAGAACTGAGTCGTATTCAAGTGGACTCGACCGAACCCTCTATCGTACTTATAGAGTATCCTGACCTACCTAGTGCATTACGTAGCAGGTAGCGCTAATTATCTGTATTCTATCTCAACGGTCAGATATATTACATATTTGAGGTAGATATAAGATTACTAAGTGCTTAGGTGGTGAAAGAATGAGTCCTAAAGGAGTTCCAAGTCTAGCATACACACGCTACTTGCAGTGGTAGCACCTACCTACCTAAGTGAATACCTAGGTATCTACCTCCTAGGTACCTATAGGTAGATTTAGTGCTCAAATAAAGGAGAATCCCTGGGTACCGAAAGTACCCTACCTCTATGTATAAAGGTATGGTATGTACCTACGTAATTCTAGGTTGCACTGCGCACCGAGTAAGTACCTACCTACCTATGTAGGTACGTACTTCGTGGGCAGGTAACATTTCCCACGTCCTTGACCCCCTAGCGATCTGTACAGGTAACGACCATACTGCCCCCGTCCATCGCTCATCATGAGCCAAGCTTTTAGACCTCCTAAAGTCACCTGGCATCCTCTCTAATTGTTACCAATGCCTCTCAAGCATCTTGCGCCTCGGTAACAGAACAAATGCGTCGCAGGCAACCGAATCTTCCGCCATTCTCAGAATCTATGCACATTGGATTGTCCAACTACCTCTGTCTTGCCTAAGGCAAGTATCGCTCAGCCATCTTGTCTCTGGCCTGTTGGTATTGGCCGGTCGTTGCATTGGTGTATTGGGCCACTCTAATGGTGGGTGATTTTGGGGTTTCGTCGCGGGTTTCAACAATCTACAAAGTATTTTACCGCTACCAATCAGTTAAGCGCAACCAGCCTGACACCACCCCCAGGAGTTAGGAATTGGAATTGGGTAATTCTGATACAACATTCCACCGACGCGCGAGACGAACAGCCTGTTCCTTGCCATCCTCCCGTCTGCGGCAGCGCGTATAATCCGTTTATTTTTGAACTTGGTCCGATGCCTGCTCAGCTGCCAGCGAGCCAATAATACCCGGATACCTCCCTCCATTGCTCAAATTGGCTTGCGGCGGCCGTACAACGCCGCCACACATGCAATAATGGGACGCAGGTCCGCACCTCAGCCGCTGGCTTTGGCTGAAGACGTTTCCTCATCTGCTCTCAGCGAGGAATCCAAGGGCCCGCTCCCCTCCACTGCCACTACCGCTGCCACGCTTGCTTCTCCCGAATCCACTGCCCCGGGTATCACAGACAGACCAAGCCCGAGCTCTTTATTCGCCCCCGATAACACTCTTCAAGTCCTGTCACCGAGTCTCTCGAACAAGTCGCCCAAATCTCCTCGCTCTCCTTTCAGTAAATTCAACCCGACTAGGAGGCCGCAAACCCGGCAAGGGGAGCCCCGGTCGCTCCCAGTCGAAGAATCCCCGCCGCCGCTGCCCTTGCGCTCTGCCGACGATACGCATCTCCTTCGCAAGGAACCCAATTATTCTAACCATAACCCACAGAACACACCCGCTGTATCATCTATTAGTCAGTCTACGACGTCGCCCAATTTGTCCCTGGTCCAAGGCCGCAACGAAGAGAAGCACACGAGGAGTGGTAGCCGGTTCTTCAACTTTGGGAAGGGCGCAAGGTCCAACAACCAACTTCAGCCACATACCCACACTGCGAGCAATAGTGAGGCTATGTCGCGAGGCCTCGATTTACCTATAATGGCAGAAAGAGTTCCGAGCAAATCCTCCAAAAATTCCGGTGCGTCACATAAGGGACAACGATTACAAGCCCCCCACTTACGTTTCTGTAAATGCTGACTGTTTTTGTAAACCTTTAGACCAATCTTCTCCTGACTTAACGATACAAAAACCTGCACCTGTTTTGGCAGCAAAATCAGATGTACCTCTACCAGCTACTAGTGAACATGAGCCGGCAACGTTGAAAAAGAGCAAGCCGAAGCCATTTACATTATTAGGTCGCAATAGATCATTTAAAGAGCAGGATGGTCAAAATCTACAGCCTAATGTTACAATTCAAATGACCGAACCGGAGAAAGCGGCACACTTCGATGAGCACCCACCACTCAAGACGGCCCCAATTAATCCGGAGGCACATGATAGGTCTTTTAGAAATATGATGAATTCGTCCACGCGCAATCATTCGGCAGATCGGGCCTTTCGTGATACGTCATCGCATAAAGAATATCGCAATGATAAAGAAAATAGGAGCCAGCCTCCTTCCATCAAAGACAACGGCGCCTCTACATTTTTCGGCGGACTCAGGAGTTCAGGTAGCCGAGCCGCCGACATGATCAGTAAGGGTTTATTTGGAAAAGGTGGCCGCAGTGCCAGTACCTCTGAGAGGGAACCAGTGGTGGACGATGAGCACTATATCCTCAAAGTTATCAATCTGCCACTAGTTGAGCAGACACGCAAGACTAGAATCTCAAAGAGATTGGAAGAATCGCGAGACAAGACAGAATTCTGGATGCCCGCCTTTCCCTGGCGAGCCATAGATTATCTCAACTTCAACGGCACTGATGTGGAAGGTCTCTACCGCGTTCCTGGAAGTGGCCCGCAGATTAAGAAGTGGCAGCGGAGATTTGACGAAGGTATGTATTCCGATCCTAATGTTCTTGACCCCCAAACTGACTTGATTTGAGAATATGACGTCGATCTCTTCGCTCAAGATGATCTCTACGATATAAATATAATTGGTTCTATGCTGAAAGCCTGGCTTCGTGAGCTACCAGATGAGCTCTTTCCGAAAGAAGCCCAGGAGCGTATCTCCCGAAACTGTGCTGGCTCTGAAAAGGTGCCACAAATGCTCATTGACGAACTGTCGAATCTTCCACCATTCAAATATTACCTCCTTTTCGCTGTTACCTGCCATCTCAGCCTGCTTTTAGCTCATTCCGATAAGAACAAAATGGACTTCCGAAATCTTTGCATCTGTTTTCAGCCCTGTATGAAGATAGATGCATTTTGTTTCAAGTTTCTCGTTTGCGACTGGCGCCTCTGCTGGCAGGGCTGCAGGAACGAGGCCAAGTACATTGAAGAAGAATACAAACTGTTTCAACAGCCTTTGCCCCGAGGTCTTGCGGGGGGAAACGAATCGCCTGACGATCGCACTATCTCCTCTTCCGATGGCAGCAAATGCTCAGTACATACTACCGAAGTGCATAATGGAAAACCGAAGAAAAAGGCACTGGCCTCTAGCCAATCGAGTGGAAATCTGACAGCTGACTATTCGTCGTCTTCGCCTAATCAATCCATTGACCGAGAAGTTCCCTCACAGCAAACCCGGGAACTACGGCCATTATCTCCCATCAAGCCGTTGTCACCAATGAACTTCTAAATGATCATACATATGATATGTTCTATGTTAATCTGACACCACGGAAAGTGATGCTATTTGAGAGCGCTGTGGATGGGTTGGTTTAGTTCTTCTCCCTCTCAGAACACCAAGTCTCACGGTTAGACTCTTAAATCCGTCCCATTTCATGTGGGGGCGCTCTTGTTATTATTATTTTACGATTGACACTGGACACTTACACTTCGACTCTCTTGGCTCTTCATGACTCATCAGACGTACGCCTAATCTCACTACTCTCCATACCACTTTCTTTGCTTTTGAGAGATGACAGCTGTATTCGCTTTTGGTATACCCCTTGTGTTGATAGCATTGTTTTGCGGTATCTGTTGGACCAAGTGCGTATATTTCCGTTGGACGGTGGTGGGGATTGGACGATGGGCGTATGAAGAAAGACTAAAGCTGAGGCATGCATACAGGCCACTTAATTGACCAGCTTAACCTCATGTCTCTATGTTGGGGCATGCCATCCTGCTACTGCATTGGAATATGGCTGTGCTTTACCGTTGGGTATTACCGGAAAACAGTAAACAGCCTAGGAGGATGTTGCGGGGTTCGCCGAGAGGAAGCATGGTAAGGTTCTGGTAAGGTGTATGTGATGACACGTCGTCCGGCGCCCTGGGTTGACGGCGTTTTGGAATCTTGAGGTGTGGAATACTGTTTGCTTGCGGTACATATCATAGCGGGTATGGATACTGGGACGACGCATGGAATGAATATATAAGCTACCGTTTTTGTCCACTTTCAAACGCCAGTAGAATGTTTGTGCTAGACCCATGAGGCACAGAATTAACCACCCTAACGCCACACCCCTGGTTTTTAAAGACAACCAAAACGCTTCACCTTCTCATAAATATTTAGGGGGGTTTTGGGGGGAAGGGGGTATCATGAATAATGCCAGGTAAGGGATGGCAAATCACCTTCGCCTGTAATGCTGTGGGCAGAGGCCATTCCATCATCAACACATACCCTTTCCCATTCTCTCACCTATGGGAATTTCATTTCTTTTTCCCCTTCATCGCCTTCCGCCTCGCCTCCTTGTCTTCACGTTCCTTCTTCTCGTCTACCTCAACGAGCCAGTCCTGTTGTACCATGCCCTTCTCTTTCCGATCGATGCGACCGTCCTTATTGAAACCCCACGTCTTCTCCCACTGGCCCGTCTCCTCGTTGTACTTCTGCGACTTCATGCGTCGCTGCTCGCGCGTCGTCGGCTTTATTCCACGCTTCGCGGCGAACTGCTCCCATTTCGTGGGGGCCTTGGGCTCGGGCACCGGCTTCTCGCGCGGCAGAGAGGTGCTGGGGGGCGGGAGTGATAGTAGCACACCTTGTGGTGTGGAAGAGATCGGACATGTTGTTAGGAGTTGATCTTAATGGGACATTAGCTGGGTAGTCGAGGGAGAGATTGTCGGATGAATAGGCGTACTTATTAGACCTTGCGCACCGTCCCGTGCTGTTGCAATAAGCTGCGCTTCAAGTGGGTCGACGCCCATCGACGTGCTCTCGGCTGGTGTTGATGTGTTTATGGGGTTTGCATCGTTTGCTAGTAGTAGGCCGAGATCGAAGGTGTAAGGTGTAGGCCGCTCAACAGCCACCTCGAGCTTTGTCCTCGTCTTTCCTGTGGCAAGAGACATCGTGATGGTTGATCCCCCGAGAACAGAGGCAGATTGTCTGTTCAATTGGACGATTCAAGAGTACAGTAGTACAGTAGGTAGTGGTTCCGACTGGAGATAGCATGCGACGAGAAAAAGTCCCAGATCTCTGGAGCTGATAGTTTTTTGGCGGGACCTCGTAATCGATAAAGTCCGGAAGCATGTACATGCACTTACCCACTACCTTAAGTAGTCGCTACCAAGACGCCCGGTAGGTAGGTAGGTACATCGGCGCACTATTGTCTCTCGACTTGGGTGGGGCTTGGCGCGGTGCGAACCCTCTAATCTGGAAATTTTACTGGGCCTGCGGCCTGCCCTGGCAGTATCGTCTGGTGAGGCTGTAAATGTGCGTGTGCATCGCCAAGGGACTCTTCAGCACTTCAACAACTTGCTCTCTCCCGCCAATTAGAGCCAGGCAAGTAGGCCAATGGCGAGCACAAATTGCTGGCGCTGCCTCGCTCGGCCCTCGCAGCGTCTGCTGCTTGCGCCTGTTTTTGGAGTCACCTCTGCACCGGCGTCTGCTGCTTTTACGACATCTACCCAGCTAGGCAAAGTCCCTGAGCCCTCGATGACGAAGCATATCCGTGCTGGCAAGAAGCTCTCGTTGAGAAGAAACAAGCGCACACCAGATAAAACCAAACCTCCGCTACCTGGCGAACGAAAGGCCTTCCGCAAGCGCATCCAGCTCAGTAACGACAATGCTCTCGCAGTTACCGGTCTCGACGTCCTGACCACTGAAAATGTCAGGGATCCCGACTCGGTCGGTAAAGTCTTCGGTCTTCCCGACGAGTGTATTGATCAACTGAGGGTGTGTGAGGCTTTCAAATCCAGCCAGAGCTGGAGCCTGTTTCGGTCACCGCATATGCTTGTCCGCAAAGAGACAGTAGATCTGGCAAAGCAGATGATGGACGCGATTGAGAAGAAAGAGACGCTAAGACTGGTTGTGGCCGGAAATAGAGGATCAGGGAAGAGCATAGTTGGTCTCCAAGCTCTTGCCACCGGGTTGTTGAATAAATGGGTTGTCATCAACATACCAGAAGGTACGGAATGATGTGTTCAAAAAGCCTGGCCGCTGAATCATGGTTTAACAAATTATTTTGTAGGACAGGAATTAACGACTGCGGCAACTGAATACGCCTCGATACCCAACTCGGAAATGTTCTCACAGCCTGTCTATACTGTCAAGCTCATGCAAGCTATTTACCAGGCGAATCAGTCTATTCTATCACAGCACAAGGTCATGCTGGATCATATGCATCTGTCCATCTCTGTAACCCGTAACATGACGCTAGCCGGCCTTATCAATGCAACCAAGGAGCCCGACTTTGCGTGGCCAGTCTTCCAGGCTTTCTGGAAAGAGCTACTCCTTCCTGGCCGCCCGCCCATCCTATTCTCCCTCGACGGCCTTGCTCATATCATGCGCGTTAGCGAGTACCGGTCTCCCGCCTTTGAACTAATTCACAGTCACGACTTGGCTCTTCTGCGCATGTTTACTGATGCACTAGGTGGGAAGACGACTTTTGCCAACGGTGCGGCTATTCTTGGCATAACGTCCAAGGGTAACGCGCCTATAATCCCCTCTATGGACAAAGCGATTGCCCAAGCGATAGCTACGCAGAAAGGCGAGAAAGTTCCAGAGCGGGACCCTTTTTTCCGCAAGTACGACGAGCGGGTCTTCGATTCCCTACGGGGTGTTAAAGTCCTGGACGTCCAAGGTGTCTCAAAGACAGAGGCTCGCGCTCTTATGGAATACTGGGCAGCTAGTGGCATTCTGCGCTCGCGTATTGACGAGAAGAACGTCAGTGAGAAATGGACTATGGCTGGCGGTGGCGTAGTAGCCGAGATGGAGCGTGTTGCGTTCCACGACTTGCGGGCTACCACGTAATGGTGAGGAGAGGGAGCGTCCAAGTCCAATGACAAAAGCAAAATGTGCTTTATGTAAGGGCTGGGCTACAGGCTGATATGTGCTGTATCATTGCATGTTGTATATTGTAGATAACCATCATATTACCTAGCATCTAGCCGGATACTATACAGGAAGATCCTTGTACTACCAGTTATTGACTTCATTTCCAGTGCTGACTGCTTCTGTTTCCTTACCATGGAGCTCTAATCTCAACTCCTAGGCTAATGAATGAGATAATCTTTGGCTTAGTAACTGACCAAATCGAGCGGGCATATTATCTGCGAATCGGATGAATTCATTTTATTGTATTCTCGCCATCTTTCTTCATTTCGCTTGGTGTAGCCAGACAAAGCGCGTAGCTAGTGATTTTGGTGTCGAAACAAACAGTAATATCTGTGATTTTCAACTCCAGATCTTGACGTTGTGGTCCCAAAGCTGACAGTCCCCTTATCTCACCACTCTACGCGGACCAGGCCATCTCTAGTACAGTGAACACAGATATCGAACCTAAGCCTACCGAAACGCCGGTGTCGAAGTGTTTCATCGGGGAAGGAAAACAAAACAAGACAAAATCAATGACTCTTGTCATTACTAAGTGTGGTTGTTAACAACATTACTCGTCTTCATCTGCCGCCCCGTCATTGGCGGTGATGAAGACTAGCCTGCTGCCATTACCGGCTGTTTGCCAGACCTGGTTTAGATAATGTTAGTTTGTGTTCACTCCATTCCCGTTGTATATGAAAGGCACGAGAAGGAAGACGGATGGGGGTAAATAGAGGGGGATGCAACGAATTGGACGTGATAAAGGAAAATTGTGAAACTTACATCCAAGCTCGTATACTCTTCCAACGCACTGAGCCACTGATCCTCTGTAAACCCTTTGGCGAGGACGCGTTCCCGGACCTTGCGCATGCTGAGTTCGACGGTGCCTTCCTCGTCATCGTCGTCATCGTCGTCTTCGTCGTCGGCCGCACGGCATGCCCCACTGTCTGCTAGAGCCTTGACCAAGTTGTAAATCCTACTTGCGGCGTTGAGCGTACGTCGACCACCCGCACCCTCGTGGGCAGCGAGACTCTCCTTTGAGGACTCAATGAGGCGCAGGGCCTCGTCGACGTCGTCTTGGGAAACCTCGTTAGCGAATCGGAGGCGGGCTAGCGCTTGCGCGAGGCGCACGACACCCAAAAGAGTACGGGGTGTCGTGTGGCTAAACTGCTTGTTCTTCTTTTCAGCCCGGCGCTGAGCGTCACGCAGCTTCACGTACGTCTTTGTCAGGTACTCTGTTACAGACTCAGGAACCGTCGGACGGTAAGTGCGTGCTTGCGCAACATACGCGCGGACTTCATGCGGCGTGAATACGACGCTGGCTGCTGTAGTAGCATCCCCGTTTGAGCTTGTGGCATAGAGATCGGGGTGCTTGTTATGCATGTGCACGTAGGCTACATGCTTGGCGAGCTGGGCATCGCTCTCGCGGGTTGGTGTGTCAAGAAGAAGGAACAAGATATCGAAACGAGAAAGTAGGGCAGCGGGTAGGTTGATGTTCTCTACTGGCGAGATGCGAGGGTTATAGCGGCCGTAGATAGGATTGGCGGCTGCTAGGATCGACGTCCTTGCGTTCAATGTTGTTGAAATACCCGCCTTAGATATGGAGATGGTTTGCTGTTCCATTACTTCATGGATAGCTGTCCTGTCGTTATCGTCCATCTTGTCAAATTCATCAATACAGCAGATACCATTGTCGGCTAGAACAAGAGCACCTCCTTCCAGGACCATCTCGTCTGTCACGGGGTCACGCATAACAGCGGCTGTGAGACCAACACCACTTGAACCACGGCCAGAGGTGTAGACACCGCGAGGCGCAACTTTGGAGATATACTTCAGCAGTTGAGATTTAGCCACACCAGGATCACCCATCAAACAGACATTAATATCACCACGAATTCGCATACCATCACCCATTGCTTTTGTAACACCACCAACAAGAAGAAGCAACAAAGCTTTCTTCACATCAAGATGCCCATAAATCTCAGGCGCAATCGACTTCGCTAGCATTTCGTATACGGCACCTGACTGACTGAATGCACTGATGCGTCGTAGGAGCTTGTCATCAATGATCATCTCGTCATAGGCTTTCTTGTGTTGCACGATATGGTGAGCTTCCAAATAGGTATCTGTTAATAGTCCGGCTCGCATGGCCTTGAAGCCAGTATACGGCGTGGGTAGGAAAACACCCGAGATATCCACAACGTCGCCAGGGTTAACTTTTCGTACTGAACTACCATAACACATGATGGTCAGGGTTCGGGGAATTTGGCCGATAGGGACTTGTTCTGCCATTTCCTGTATCTTGATTTCTTGAAATGGTAGAAATTTGGAGGCACGGGAAGACTGAAAAAGTTGACCCTTTGACTGGTTCGCTTGGCAAGTTGCTGACGGGCAGTTTGTCAGAGGCGCATACTGCTTGTCATTGACTGGTTGAAAGATTTCGCAACCACAACGATCACAGGTATATGCACCAACCTGGACCATCGGCTTGACATCTGACACTCGAGTGGCGATGCCTCGCACAGTAATAAGATGGCCTAAATGCTCGCCCCTTACTTGTCGCACGGCAAGCGCCTTTATTGGCTTGTCTCCATCCGATGTCCTTGGCTTGAAAACGAGGGTATATCGGCGAGTAAGCTGCGCAGGGAAAATATTTTCGGCTAATTCAGGGTCGTTACTATTAGCAGCGGCCTCAAGAAGATCACGATTCCGAGCCTGTCTTCGCTCCATGATTACATCTAGAACGTCATCCTTGAATCTGAAATTTAATTTGTTGTTAGTGCATGTCGAACTGGACAACGTTGCGGACAGTTTCGTACGTGACACCAGTGGTGGGCGCAGGCATTTTGTTATCAATAGCTCTAGACACTATTTCGACATAGTGTTTTGTGTTGCCTTCGATTGACTCAACTAGTTTGAGCCCATCATCTGTGTCGTTCTCGTACTTCACACATGGCTTAGTTAGCAGGAAGAGCTTGCGGCGGGGGTCACATGAGAAACTTGCAGTGACCAGATCGTCTAATTCTATCAGGACCTCGTCAATTGACCGATCCGCGAGCTTTTGCATCAAATCGGAATATTTGTGCGTCGGTTGTCTCGAGGCAGCTTTTTCTCTTCGGCGCTGTTCGTGCCCTTCGTCGTCCTCGTCCATGAAATCGTATTCGTCGCTCAAGTCATCTTCGTCAATATTGATCTGGCCGATCGCATGTGTCAGACTCTGCTCTGGCGATGTCTTGAACTTCTCCAGGAAGGTCTCGAAGGCCGCTATAACTCTGTTGTCAGAAGGTACAGGAAGTCTAACTTGTAAATGACTAGATTCGCACCTTGTTGCGCCTCGTAATTAACGATATTCCGATATTGTAAAAGCGCCATGACAATTGTCTTTATCGTCGCAAACAAATTAGAGGTTCTTGCTACGCTGGGGCAGGTCTGAGTATAAAATGGAGGGTGGGCGCCGTCACAGCATGTAATTGACCAGCCGACTTTACAAACAATTGAACGAGGGGAGGCTGGAAGCAACGCCCAACCGGCACACGCGCTTCAGCGCGACTTTTCGCGTAGCGCACAGCCACACCCATTTAACCCTTGAAGTTTCTAGGTACCCAAAGCCTGGTCTCCACATCATGTTCGACGGGTACCTGCCTATGTACAGTACCTAGGTAGGAGGAACTAAGTAAGTACCTCCAAATGTACCTACATAAGTACATATATATGTACCTAGTCTATGCAAGGTTCCCATCCCCAGACCTCGGTTCAATGGGACTGGCGCCGCGAAGCCAGACGCAGATGGATACCTACCTACCTATGGTAGATAACTCTAAAGCTACCTAGATACCGGTAGGTCAACGTACCTTACAGCGCTCGCCAATCCTCGTCATGCGCAACCTTTCGTTATCCTCTGCTATGCATTGAGAAATGCGCGCTACACTTTTGTGCTTTAGCTGCCATTCATTCTTCAAATCTTCACGCCTTGTACAAAGTTGACTGTTCTCCATGGTAGCTCGTCATGGCTTCCAAGAAGAATGCGCTGTCAGCCGCCTCCGAGATCTCCCTTGTACATCTCAAGAAGTGTCTTGTGAATCTTCCTATATCTCTTGTCAACCTGCTTGTCAATGTTAATACTGTAAGCCTTCTGCTGAATGGCCTCCTAATACCCTCCTTGGACTAAATGAACTCCTATAGCCGGCCCAAAATGTTGTCGTCGAACTCAACTACCGCATTGCGCCTACGTCAGATGGCTCAGGCCAACCTAATCCCCTCCCCAACCAACGATCAATTTATGTCGGCTGGACAGGGATGCCCAGCAAGCGCAAGCTTGTGCCTATAGTAGATCGTGATGGCATCAGCAACGGAAGGGACCGTGAGGTTTCGTCTGTCGAGCTCGATGCCACGTTAGCCGCTACTCTGGGATTATCTGAGGGCCAGAAAGTTACGGCAATTATTCACATTGACCCGCCCCTCGCGCATACCGTCAACATTGAACCTCTTACACCCGAAGATTGGGAAATCATTGAGTTACACGCCACCTTTCTTGAGCTAAACATGCTGTCCCAGATTCGAGCTGTGCCAAACCCCACGTACACTTCAACCCCGGGCCTGCCTTCTAGCCCACACGCTTTGACGCTTCATTTGTCGCCGACATCAACAGCCAGAATAAAAGTTTTGTCAATCACGCCGGCTCCTTCAGGGGATGTTCCATTTGTCAAGATTGCCCCCGAAGCCGAGATCATAGTAGCGCCAAAAACTCGCGCCCAACCCCCAAAGAGTAGCCGTGAAAGCCGTAGTGTGGGCGGTACATCACGGCGCAGCGGGAAGAGTTCAACAAGCACAATACGGAGGAGGAGCGCGCGCGAGGAGAAAAAGCCAGCGATCTATTTGAGGGCAGTTGACAAGAGTCTGTGCAGTGAATGGTTCGACGACCAATCTTTTTCAAACGATTTATGTGTATGGGTTGATAGAGACCTGTTCACAACAAAGGATTTCCGCGGCGTCAATTATGTAGCCGTCAATATCATCAAGCCAGCGGGGCTTCAGCCCCCTATCGACCCCCAGCAGCAACAACAAGAAATAGCATACCCTGAAGCTGCAAAGTCGAGTGAGAGGGTAATTGTGCATTTGAGGCCTTGGGATGAACCCCCGAGCAGTCAAACGGCTGCTCTTTCAACCCCACTGTGTGCCTCACTAGGTTGCCTGGGAATCGTAGGGGGTATTATCAAAGTCGAGCCCGCTCCACAACCATCTGTGCGTGCTACATCAGACAAGATAAAGATCTTCCCATTTGCAAGCCAGAGTGAGAAAGCCTCCGCCGCCTTGAAGTTCGGCGGAGAAACGAAATCCGAAAAGGAAGCGGCTGGAAAACGAATCGCTCAAATATATGGATCGCAGGGCTCTGGCGCGGGCCTTCTCAACGGACCTCTCACCGATGGAATGGTGTTAGGGGTATACGATGCGCTGGATTGCCCCTGGGGCTGGGAAGGTGGCGTCTTGAAGTTAGAAACATCAGGCACAAATGCAAATACTCCAGACTTGTTGCGATGGCATATTGGGTCTGAGCGCTCTTTATCCATGGATGTGCAGGCGCCAATCCCTCGTCCAACATGGCTTGAGCAAGGTGGTGTCGATGAAAATCCATGCCCAACCTCATCTAATTTGGTTGGTATTGATTCTCTCCTGGATGATCTGAGGTTTCACTTACTACATATGTCATCCGTCTTGTTGACCGGCGCTCTTGGGGCTGGCAAGACAGCTGTCGCACAGAAACTCGCCCAAACACTCCGCAAAGAGTATCTGTTCCACACTACTTACTTTACATGTCGGAAGCTCGTAAATGATGAGAGCAGAATATCTACTATCAAGGAGACCCTCAAGCGTATTTTCATGGCAGCTAGTTGGGGAGCTAGGCTTGGTGGAAAGGCAATCGTCATCCTCGATGACATAGATAAGCTATGTCCAGTTGAGACCGAGTTACAGGTTGGAAATGATAACGGGCGGAGCCGTCAAATTAGTGAGATTATCGGGGTTATCGTGCGCGAATACTGCAGTCGGAATAGCGGAGTAGTGTTATTGGCAACCGCTCAAGGCAAAGAGTCGGTCAATAATGTCGTTATTGGCGGTCATATTGTCCGTGAAATAATCGACCTGAAAGCGCCTGACAAACAAGGGCGCAGGCGGGTCCTAGAAATGGTTGTCAACCAGTATGCCGTAGCGCCGGACGCCGTACAAGCAGCATCTACTGCAGACGGTAGCCGGCCTACGACAGCTGATGGCAGTGTTGAAGATGGAGGTACATGGATGGATGGAGGTAGTGAACCCACCCATAACACCACTTCATCGAACTTCAAGGGTGATGGCTTCCTTCTGGACCCGGATCTTGACTTTCTCGATCTTGCTGGAGAAACGGATGGATATATGCCCGGGGATCTCATCCTCCTTGTTTCTCGAGCTCGAAATGAGGCACTCATCCGGTCTTTGGGTGAAATATCTTCCAAGCAATCTCTCGATATCGTTCAACTTAATCGAACAGATTTTGATAGTGCCTTAAAAGGATTCACGCCGGCATCGCTTCGCAACGTTACACTACAGACGTCGACAACCACTTTCGACTCAATTGGCGGCCTCCAGGAGACAAGGCAGATTTTGCTGGAGACTCTACAATATCCGACCAAGTACGCCCCGATTTTCGCACAGTGCCCTCTTCGACTACGCTCTGGGCTCCTCTTATATGGCTATCCTGGCTGTGGCAAGACGCTACTAGCGAGTGCAGTAGCTGGAGAGTGCGGACTCAACTTTATTTCCGTCAAGGGCCCAGAGATCTTGAACAAATATATTGGTGCCAGTGAGAAGAGTGTACGCGATTTATTTGAGAGAGCCTCGGCAGCGAAGCCTTGTGTTTTATTTTTTGACGAATTCGACTCTATTGCGCCTAAACGTGGACATGATTCTACCGGAGTTACGGACCGCGTGGTCAACCAGCTACTCACACAAATGGATGGTGCCGAAGGGCTATCTGGCGTCTATGTTCTAGCTGCTACCTCACGGCCCGATTTAATCGATCCTGCTTTGTTGCGTCCTGGGCGCTTAGACAAGAGCCTGTTGTGTGACTTTCCCAACATAGAAGATCGCATTGACATTCTCCAAGCATTAGCTAAAAAGGTCAAAATAAACGAAGAAGTACTAGCTTCAGAAGACGCATTAAGGGAACTAGGAAAGCGCACCGAAGGATTTTCAGGCGCCGACCTGCAGGCACTCATGTCTAATGCTCAGCTTGAGGCTATTCACGACGTCCTCAACGAGCTGGAGTCGCAGCCGCAAGATGGCAGGCGAGGCACCGGAAATAAGCGTGACAAGTCAGCAAGTGTTGTCCGTGCGCGCAACTTTATCCAGTTTCGCTATGGTGTTGAAGAGTCGTTGGCGGAAGCCGAGAACCTGGCAAAGAAAGGGAATAGCAGGTCGGCTCAGCTCGCTGAACATGCGGCTATTGCTGCAAAGATTACCGAAATTAAAGCCGCCAGAAAGCATGCGAAGCTGGGCGACCAAGGCGTTAGTTTTGCAAGTAAAGATCATGGCGACAAGCCGAAGTCTAGCAAAGACACCGAAGTGCTAATTGGCTGGAAGCACATGGTAAAAGCACTCGAAGGCACGCGGGCAAGCATCAGCTCTCAAGAACGAGGCCGACTACAACGCATCTACCATGAGTTTGTCGTAGGACGCAGTGGTGAAATGCGTGATGGGCAAGGCAGCATGGAGATCGGTGGACGAAGCAGTCTAATGTAGATGCCCATCAGACAGGCAGACTCTCCCAACAAGATGGGTTACAGAGTCGCCGTTCTCTTGAGACTATACAGCCCCTTCAGGTCGTGCCACAGTGATTCAGGTTCGCACACGAGGTACATCAAAGACATGAGTGGAATCTCCAGTCAAGGCTCAGGAATAGAGAGAAGGAAAAGAAACCTGGGTATAACACCTAATGTTGCATAAGCTACCTAGGTATACATAAATGCATATCATTTCAACAACACTTTAAAACTCTATGACCATCTCTAGGTACCTACATAGCGAATTGATTCAATGCCCAGCTCTACATGTATAGTAAGTATCATCTACAGAGTATTTATTACCTATGGTATCAAATGTATCAAATAGGTAGACTTGGTTGGTACCTCACATAATGTAGGTCGGTACCCAAAGTACTCCATATACCTACAGAGTAGTAATATCTACGTGTACCTAGCAGCCGCACTTTTTTAGCGCGGTTGCACCCTACACTAGCACCGGATCTAGTTTAGCGTGATACTCAACACCCCCTGTCGCATGAAGGGAGGTAAGGTACTCTGTCTGCTAAGGGCAGCATTCCGCCTCATGATGCCACTTAAAATCCAATAACAGGATGCTTCATATCAACTTATTCAACAACATTGATCCGGCCATCTCGGCCCACGCAACCACCATCCTGGGGTATTAGCCTATTCTTCCCAATGATTCTACATGTAGTGGATTTGAACTCTACGACTTCGTCCGGACCCATATCTCAGCCTCCTCGTTGAGGGGCACGAGACAAGCAAGGTTGGGTGTTGTGTGATACGCCTGGTTATGGAGCTTTGCTTACCGTCGCTAAGACGGAAGGACTGGTGAAAGAATCGACTTCAGCTACCAGCTCCAGAAGATACAGCTTCCTTAGACGCGTTTCTAACATTGAGTGAGTCATCTTCTTCCATCTTTATTTCCGAGACCCTTCATGCAAGCTTCACACAACCACTGCACAACCAATACACACCAAATCCCATCTTCTGTCATGAACACCCGAAAGAAAATGGACCAGTACTATATATTTTTGAGAAACTCCATGAGCGCTGTAGCCGTTGGGCACTTCCAGGGGCGTCCAGGACCTTGGAGGCCACACTTGCCAACCATTCCTGAAAACAAAGACACCGTGAGGCAAGTAACTTAGCGTGGCATGGGCGCTTGCAAATAGGATCTCTCATGACTATTACGTTATGTATTATTAACCTTTCATTACCAAATAATCTACCCAGTAGCATTTGTCCCATCCCTGGTTTTTAGACCTGACCAATTCCGTTCTCTCTCCACTGACTGTCCCAGCATATCTGATTCTGATGCATCTCAGCCTGTGCTAACGGTCTTTCATAGCATTGAAGATACTGGCAGCATTCTTCAAGAAGTAAGAGAAGTCCACGAAATATGGAGCGCTTACAAGTTTTGGGGCTGGGGGCCTCTGCATCACGGCAGAAAGCTGTGGAGGATGCTGCGAAGATGCAGGCTTTCGTGGAAGAAGAGTGTACGCGAAGTGGGAAACCAGTCCCAGAATATCGACTTACAGAACTGATTGGAAAAGGAAGTTTTGGTCGAGTCTACAAAGCAAATGATGTGAAGACATCTAATATTGTGGCTGTCAAAATCATCGACGTCGACGAACAAGACACTCTAAACCCTAAGCTCCAAGATACATACAGTGAGTTCCTCAAAGAAATCAATGCACTACGCCTATTGAGCGATAGTGGTGCCAAGAACGTGAATACCGTCATTGAGGCATTGCCTGTTGGTCAGGCTATGTGGATGGTAACCGAATACTGTGCTGGAGGCAGTGTGGCAACGCTCATGAAGCCAACAGCTCCGGGAGGTCTTCAAGAGAAGTGGATTATTCCTATATTACGCGAAGTTGCTGTTGCAATCCACTGGGTGCACAAACAAGGCATCATCCACAGAGACATCAAGTGTGCAAATGTCTTGATAACAGAAGTCGGTGGCGTGCAGCTGTGCGATTTTGGTGTGGCCGGTATGGTTGAGACAAAGTTCGACAAACGAACCACCTTCATTGGAACTTTGCACTGGATGGCACCAGAGCTCTTTGATCAGAATGCACAGTACGGGACTGAGGTTGACATTTGGGCCTTTGGGTCTATGGTATATGAGATTGCGTCGGGGCTGCCACCAAATGTCCGGTCCAATATTAGGATACCTCAATTTGGGGAGTACCTGCGTGAGCATCTTCCCCGCCTATCTGGAGATCAATATTCCGAGGACCTGAAAAGCCTGGTTGCTTTCTGTCTGGAAGATGATCCGACAAAGCGCCCCTCCATCGAGCAGATTCAGCAACATCCCTATATCCTCAACACAGAAACCCAATATCCAACTTCATCTCTTGCGGCCTTTGTCAAGGCATTCAAGCTTTGGGAGGATCGTGGTGGGAGCAGAAAGTCCCTGTTTGCGGGGTTTGGCGCCCAGGCACCAGCAGACCTTGACTCTACTTCTCTTGCAGCTGATGAGTGGAACTTCTCAACAACACTTGCGTTTGATGAACAACTTCAAAGCGAGAGAGATGGTACATCAGAAATCGAAGCTGTGCGAGATGTGTATGGCATGGCCTTTGACTTTCCAAGCTTCAGTGGTGAGGATACAGCTCGCCCCAAAGCAAAAGGGCGCCGCCGCCCACCGCCCCAGGCTTTAGCCGCTATGAAAGCTCCTCTAGAAAAGGTCTTTGACCCCAATACTATCTCTAATTACGATGAGAATTCTCGCGCATACTATGGCCGTCCTACGATGCCGCCACCTTCTGAACCGCCTATATCCGATCTTCCCCTCCGCGATGATTCGCTTCACGCAACGCTCAGAGAGTCACTCATAGATCTAGATGCCTCGCTAGGCGGAGAAGAACTTTCTAGCTTTGCCGATATGGGCACTATCAAACCCGCTCCCGGCCCTGGCCCTCGTGCTTCCATGGACAATAACTGGTCATTTGCATCTGCTGCAGAGCCTGTATCACACAACCGTGCCCCTCTAAGCGATCCAGCAGATCTCAATAACGGGCGACATGCACCGGATTGGTCTTGGCCTACTAACATCCCGCCAGCCTCTGCGAATCCCGAGTTCTCGCACTTTCAATTCGGCGAGGAGCGCCCCAGACTGCTTCATCATGAAACAGAGCCCGCTGGGTTGCCCTCGCAGGGATACGATCTAGAAGTACCCCGGAGTGTAAATGATCGTATGTCCGTTGGTAGCTTGATCGACCTTGACATGAGCATGCCGGAACCAAATGCGCCAGAACTAAATCGGCCGTCGACCTCACATTCGGACGTTGGCTCAATTGCTAGCTCAGAGATGGGCGGCGTCGGCCCATTCGATCTAGAACGCCATGCCTCTGTATATGCTCCCCTCCCCCTCACCACCCGAGAACCATCAATCTATGTGTCCGAGGACTCGGAATATGCCCAGCGTATTGCGCGAGCAACCCAACCAGAGTCAGAAGACCCACCTGATCATGCGGAGAATGGCAACTACAGTGTCCAACTACCGTTTGTCGAACCGCCAGCTTTGCACGTCCTAGAGGGACGGGCCTCTGGAGCGGAAGTAGCAGAAGAGATGAGGAGACTAATTGGAAGTCTCGGGGAGCACCTGTCCATGATAGGCGAGCAGGTGGCGGAGATGGATGCCCGGCGGGCTGGGGGCCACCTTACCCGTGATGATTAGATAGCTAGATATTTTCACAGAAAAGCGTGTTTCATGTACACGGGCTTCATGTCTGTATTGGAGTTAATAGGTAGATACCAGGTCTGAAGGAAATAAAGTTCGTTCAGCATTCGCAATTCTCAAAGTAGAATGTAAAGGTACCTTGCACTTAAGACGATGTAACTAAATTCGACCAGTAGGTATGATGGTTTGCATCATCTATTGCATGCGTAACGGACAACTAAATCAGCAGTTCTAAGTTCCATAGTGCCTTCCAGGTGAGGTGGACTAGGAGGCGCTTTATCTCGATGTCGGGCTCTACAGTGACGCATCTAGGTAAACCCAACGAGATCTCCCATCAGAACAGCTTGGTATTTGTCTACAGCCTCACGCAAACGAATCAAGATACCAGCAGCAAGCATCTTCACATCGTTCTCTTCGCCCGCGCCCTCGCCTCCCCGCGTGTTGTGGAATAGATTGCCAACCCACTCCATGCTCTCGACAACTTGACGGCCCTGACGCTCGCATAACCCGCGTACATCCCGTTCATTGACGTCAAGCAAGGCTGCTAGGGCCATGAGCACGGCATGCGTCACGGCCATGTCGCCCCAGCTCTCACTATCCGTGGTGTTCGAGCCTAGACATTGCCCCCGCACCCCGAGCAACAAGTCCCATAATTCGGCTGTCATCTGAGGGAGCGCAAGAGTAGATGGCCCCGCAGCGTGGACGAGCAGCCCCAGAGTCTTGAGGTAGAGCGCGAGAAGGTAGGGCTGGAATATGATCTTGCTGGCTGCGGGGCTCCGCATTGCGGCTTGAAACCGAGACGAAAGGGGGAAGAAGAACGAAGTGGAGATCACGGATGCCGTTTTGTTTGGTATTGAGCGGATCCCACGAGACTTGGACTTAGAGGATATCAGAGGATTGGCATTGGAATTATTGAGACGTGACGTGAATGAAGAGAGCTTGAGGGCGTCGGGTCCGGTCGCAGCATCTGCTGCTTCAGCTGCCATGGGGGCGAGGAATGTCTGGGATAATGACTGTGCGAGGGTGTCGAGGGCGTTGGGAGGTAGTGCTTTGAGGTTAGCGCCTGTTTGAGCTGTATTAGATGTAGATGATGGCTGCAGGTAATGCTTCTCAATCTTGCTTGGTAGAGCCTTGGATGGAAATTGTGCAGCCAGCGTATACTCCGAAGCGTCAAATCCCGCTATCTCTCTCCCACTCAGCCCCAGGACAATGAGGATAGAAGCCCGCTGTGAGAGAGAATAATCCCCATCAAAGAACGTCTTTGCGAACCAAGGGGCCATCTTCTCTGGTTGCGCCACAATAACAGCAACCATGCCTTGAAGGCGGAGGTTATAGAAGTTTTCTAGTTCGAACTTATCTTGTAGGCCAACGAGAAGTGATGCTAATTCTTCTGCATGGGATATGACTTCTGTTCCATAATTCGCCTTCCGTCGTATTAGAGTAGGTGCTGTTGTTAAAGCCAGTTTTTGTTTGTCGTAGCTTTCTATATCTCGAAGATAATTGATCAAGTCTCTGATATAGACAGGTGCTTTGGGTTTGTCTCGGTTTATTAGTGTTGGGTCATCATCCGAATCTTCCGCATCCGAGTCAGGTTTCGCGTAAGGCATCAGGTCTGGATCTTCCTGTTTCTCGTCATCTTCTACTTCTTCGATAATGAAGCCTGTTTTCGTCATGTTCTTTTTAGAGGGTGGTGCTCTTTGCTCCTTCGCTAGCTTAGCTGGTTGTTTAGGGTTATTTGGTTGTGATGAAAACATGGAGGTCCTCAACGGGTCCAAAGGACCAGCTTTGTCAGACACATGAACCAAAGACTTATACCAATCTGCCTCATCTGTAGCCATCTCCTCCATTTTAAAATCGAGCTTGGTGTCTTTCGCATGTATTAGTCCAGAAAGCGCTTCACCGACAGCCATTCCGAGAAAACGTGCCCGATTTTGCGATACGGCAAGTCTATTAGATATAGCATTAAGGTATAAACTAGATCGTAAAAGGATAGTGAGCTTCATGGGAGCTAATCGATGAACGTATCCAGCACTCAGCAGGAGAACTTGGGCATGCGCTGTACCTTGGTTAGCCCTCAGGTGGTGTGGTAGATCAAATCTTTGATATAACATGCCTTCTTGTTGTAGTATTGGAGCGTGCTTGATATATAGCTGGTCACTGAACTGGCTGAGGCTCCTCTCCAACACTGTTGAGATGGATTCCCTGTGTACAGCAAGAGCAGCAACAGCGGCCCGTCTAATGCCACATCCTTCCCCAACCCCTGCTCCAGTTGCACTTGTGAGCCAAGTCACAAGATTATCCCTCTGAGCATCATTATTAGCAATAATGGATTCGAGAACACCCACAGAGGCCCAAATTGTTGGATATTCCTCGTTGGCATCAGTGTTGTTGATAGAGTTGAGATAGAAGTCTGACAGCAGCTTCAAGACTAAGAGCAAGACTTTTCGCTGCTCAGTCAAGGGGTAGTTATTGACCAGCGTACTGAACATCTCTTTGCCAGCCTCATCTCGAAGAAGTAACTCGGTCAAAAGTGTTTGCACGAGTATTTCTAGTAGCAATAAGTTAGTGATTTCCTTTCAACACAAGATCCCAGCGTACCGGAATGCCCTAGCCTCAACGTTCGTGCACCAAGCTCAGCGCAAACTTTGAGGTCTTCTTCCTTGGGCTGAGATTTAACCCATCGGGCTTGAGTATGAGCGAGCCAGCGTATGTATTGCTTGCTGTCAGCGGTCCACAGGGCTTCAATAGGTTGACCAGCCTGTCGACAAATATCCGCAGCTTCCGCGGATAAGGATACAATCCTCCCATTAGTAAAAAGCGACAAGAACTCATGTCGCAAAGTCCGGCAGCGTATTAGATCGTTAGTAGCGGCGATATGATCCCATACACGCATCACCTCATTATCATTGTCAAGAAGCGCGGCCAGTAGGCTTGATGTGTAAATCAAGTTGAATATTATATGAGATGTGCTTGAGTCCTTGGCTCGAGTCTTGGCTGACTGTATAAGGGATCGTATGTACGTAAGTGTAGCATTGATTCCTGGCAGACTTCGTAGGCAGGCAAGTATGAGATCACTTCCGCCTTTGTCGGAAGCCTCTCGCAGAACCGTCCAGTAATTTGGAATTACCTCGGTGACGAGGATATGGATGATTTGCGCACTGAGCGGACCGGGTTTCCGTATATCAAAGTCGTGTTTCTCTCTGACTCCTTTTTGCAGGTATTCTAGAATTGCAAGTAGTGTATCATAACTGGGCTGGTTTTTGAGGGACTCTAATGCTTCTTCGGGTGATTTGCCTCGGAATACGGCCTGTGGAACCTCTAGAGGGTTGGTAGCCTTTGAAAGACTCAGGAATTCATCAGGTCGATCCCCTTTCTTGTTTGCCGGGCGGGCCAGTCTGAGAGAATCTGCCATGGCTTCAGCGAGCAGACTTTCATGTGTGTAGACTGCTCAAGCAGATGCTTGTAACATGTTCACCATCCTCTTATCGGGCGACAAACATTGCACATCGTTGCACGCAGATTAGATCCCTACGGGCATAATCTAACGTCCTCTAGGTGGATATTTATTCAGTTACCGATATAGTGCGCAACATATCTTCCCAAGGGCCTGGTTGTAGGAAACTCTTTGGTAGATACTTAGGTAACCTACTTACTCCTTCTCAGCCAGCAGAGGACAATCAACCTCCTAGACGGACCCTATGCCAGTGCAGCAGCAGGTGCCCAAATACCCTAATCCTACTCATAATTACATAGCCGTTGAGATGAAACGCTTATTTAAATGCCGGATCTAACAATATTCAATATCGATAAAGGGCGCTAGTTACCTAACTACCTATATAGGTACCTTATCTGCAAAGTACTTACCTACCAACACAAGTTACCTACCAGTAACCTTGAGAACTTTAGCGTTTCTTAAGAGGCTAGGGGCACTACCCCCGCTATGGATGTACCCGCGCCCCATATATTTCACAATGACGTTGTTCCTTAGAAGGGATTGTGGTAAAGCTCTGGGTATCAGAACTCAATACAAGGCTAACTGTAAGGTTGTAGGCAGATGCTCTCATTTCCAGATAACCAGGTATTCAGATCAACATGACTAGTTGGTAAATTGAAATGAAGACGCGAAGAATGGCCAGCTACCTAGTTATATAATTCCTTAAACATCCTCTACCTAGGACAAGCTTCATTGACGGGGCATACACAGCGATAAGAGATAAGCGGCCTTTGTTCCAAGCAGTGGAGGCTTACTCGCCTAGGTACTAATCGACTGGCCGGGATATTTGTTTAGCTTCCCCCTCCACCGTGGCATGCTATACCTGTAATATGTCGGTATCAGCCGTCTTTAAGGGAAACTCAACGATCCGATACTCCCTGAGAGATATCGTTCCTGAGAACAGGTGCACCTTCTACTGAGATCGGCTGCGGGGGAGCCCTTCGAGCTACACTTTGCAACTCCACTTCCAACATGACCGGCAGCAATGGGACAAGGCGATGGCAGTACCTAGACCATATACGAAGGAACCCTGGCCCCTTCAACCAAGATTCAGACGTTAGCGAAGCCGCTCTAGAAGGGCTGGGCCAGGCCAAGATACTGGTCATAGGGGCTGGCGGATTGGGTTGTGAAATTCTCAAGAACCTGGCGCTTTCGGGCTTCAGGAATATACATGTTATTGATATGGGTGTGTCAGAACCTTGGGAATCCAAGCCTCTTTCATCCGAGCTAATATGTCCCCGAGCGAGCAGACACCATTGACATATCCAACCTCAACCGACAGTTTCTCTTTCGCCAAGACGATGTAGGAAAATTTAAGGCTGAAGTTGCTGCGGCCTTCGTCGAGAGAAGAGTCAAGGGCGTCAGAATTACACCCCATAATTGTCGTATACAAGACTTCGATGAAAGTTTTTATATGCAATTTCAAATCGTCGTTTGTGGACTAGATAGCATAGAGGCAAGACGCTGGATCAATGCGATGCTCGTGAACATGGTCGATATGGACAATCAGGACTCACTGAAGCCATTAATAGACGGCGGGACCGAAGGTGAGTACAGTAAGACATTGGCACACCTCACTCTCATAGCTGATAGCCCATTCAGGTTTCAAGGGCCAAACTCGTGTCATCTTTCCAACGTTGACGCCATGTATTGAGTGTCAGTTGGACCTCTACACCCCGAGAGCGGCAGTCCCTCTCTGCACATTAGCCACAATCCCTCGCCAGCCAGAGCACTGCATAGAGTGGGCCCACATCATCGCGTGGGATCAAGAAAAACCATTCCCTACTCTAGACAAGGATGATCCAGAACACATTACCTGGTTGTATCAAAAGGCATCAACACGAGCCTCCGAGTTTGGTATTACCGGTGTGACATATTCCCTTACGCAGGGTGTCGTGAAAAACATCATTCCGGCCATCGCCTCTACAAACGCTATCATCGCCGCCAGCTGCTGTAATGAAGCTTTGAAAATCGCTACTACTGCGGCCCCCGCATTAGGCTTTGAAGAGAGTTATATGATGTACTCGGGAGATGACAGCATCTACACATCAACCTTCAAGTACGACAAGAAACCAGACTGTGCTGTTTGTGGCGAAGTTGCAAAGCCTCTACGCGTTGATCCCAACATCACGCTCAGGGAGCTTCTAGACTCGTTTGCGATAAAGCCAGATTTGCAGCTTAAGAAGCCCTCAATACGAGCAGATGACAAAACTCTTTACATGCAATTTCCTCCTAGCATTGAGGAACAGACACGGGTAAACCTAGACAAGAGGCTGAAAACGGATTTGGGTTTGGATATTGGGCACGAAGTCGTAGTGACAGATCCTGCATTCCCTGGTCTCATGTTCAGGTTTATCCTAAACTTCATATAATCTTCATAGTCATATAAGACCACGAGACCGTCTGCTGTCTCAATACTACTCTTGTCAGGGTACCTTTGGTCATCTCTTTGAAGTTAAGCTGATTCTATTACATAGACTCATAGTTCGGTCATTGAATGAGAGGCTTACTTTGTCATTTACCACTGTCTGCTCTCTTTGAATCCCCTATACTTTGCCTCCCGAACAACTGCTAAGTTGAAATACATGGGAAATTTTACAGGTGGGTTGGGGCCATTCACCAACCTGTGTCTAGTCAGCCTTGAAGTATTATAGCCAGAACAAAGACTGATTACCTACCTAGGAGGTAGCATGTATGAGCTATTCAACTTATAATCCCGCGAGTAAACTCATTGAGGTGAAGCATGAAAAATAGCACAGTTGCTCAACAACTAGAGATACCAAGAGGTATGGGTTAGATACATCATGTCCTAGCAGTCATATCCATGTGATCTCCGTGGTGGTGCTCGGTACTTATCTACCAACCTCCTACCAAGTAAGTGTCTATGAGATATCATGTTACCCAAGCAGCCAGCTAAGTTGGTAACCCACCTCCTCAGCCACATAAGAGTATCAACAGATGCCTATCTCAGCCGCCCTCAGCCGCCCTTAGACCAGTTCTGCTGTAGACATCCATAGGTGTACTGACCACCTAGCAGGTAGCCTGAAGCTGCATACCTACTTAGGAACCTAGGTAAATGCAGAGGAAGGAGGTACCGAGTGCACTTGCCCAGACGAGAGTATGGGTTCCTAGAGAAGGCACAGACTACCTGTAATCAAGAAACAGGCTGGAAGGCGCGAGTTGCTCCCCTCCCGCCCTCTGGCTCACCTACCTCCTCGTCCCTTAGAGATCTACCTACTTCCCTACCCACCTACTTCTCCCACTCATCAGGTCCAGCATTGAAAATCTCCCTCTCGACCCTTATCCCTCGATCCTCGATCCTCAACCCTTTAACTCATTCTTTCTCTGCCGCCACTACTTACGGTTCTATCACGCTCAGTGCGTAGTGGCTCTGTTTCCGACTCTTCAGGTCCCTATACGTTTCTCTTTGACGCCCGCCTCATCTAGTTCATACATCAGAGGTTCTTTCGAGGTATGTCGATGTTTCAGCTATCAGGACATGGGGAGCTCCATAGTCAAGTTCCCATATCTCTTCTGTTTTCCCTTCCTGCGTGTTTCCGCGACCAGCCTCCGAGATATCTTGTCATGTCACAACGATGTCAACTGCTAATCACTAATGCTCGACCCACAAGCCTTTGTCAATTGATCCTACCTATCCTCCGTACCTTTCCTTTGCAATACCAATTCCACAACTCCCTTCCTGTAAACTCATGAAAATCTTCAAGTTCTTAGGTATTGTGCCTCTCTAACCCACAATAACCTCACCCAGCTTTGTTGTATATGTTAAACCCCATCATTCTCCACTACGGCTACCTACCTACTCCGAACTGCCCACGCGTGCGTCTTGTTTTCTTCTCGCTCGGTTTCCCTATTTCCGCCATAGCCCTACCTAGTCTTGGTTCATTGATCTGCGTCAGTCAGGGTAACGGTAGTTTACCGTTGTCCTTCTGCCCAGTGCCATAATGCCCTAGATGTTGATTGATAGTTACTGATTTGGAGATCATTCAGAACGTGACTTCAAGTCCTTCCTCTGCCTACAAGGACACTTCCAAGATCTTGCAGTCACATTCTTGTTCTCCTTCGGGATTGAGCTTACGATTTGAATCGTGTTCCATATCTAACTGTGCCGATTCATGGACCAGTAGCCGACTGAATTCTGCTAATCAACCTCAGCACAAGATATTGGACTCGGCTGTTCTATCTGACATATTCAATCCGACATACTCAATCCGAAAAGATTCTCGGAACGTGATAAACTTGCGAGGCGGCTCGGCTACGAGCGTCCAATAAATATCGGTTGCTAAGATGGATACCTCAACTACGCCCGCAGGATACGAGCTTGAGGCGAACGCCCATGTTGCTCAGGATGATTCTCCTCCCAGAACAGACCTCATTCCTCTCACCTGTTTCATATGTCCAAAGAACTCCCATTTCTCCGACCTCTCACACCTACTAACCCATATAAGCTCCAAAGGCCACCTCCACAACATGTTCCAGCTCAATCTTTCCCGCGAGGTTGATATGAGTGCCGATATCGCTCTCACAGACTTCGACAGATGGTATAAGCAAAATAACATCAGCGCATTGCTGCGTGCTCGAAAGTCTGCGAGGGAACAGAGAGACAGTCAACAACGACGGAGTCAAGCTTCGTTGGGCTTTGGAGGGGACACTTCACTGCCTCTACATCAAAATGTTCGTGGTGGCCGCTCTAACCGCAGGAGCCGAGGCGGCGGGGTAAGTTTCTCCAGCCCTGTTTTTCCTATTCACATGCCTGGCCTTCTCTAGTCTAATCTTAAGCCGTAGAAAGCCAGAAGTCGCCAAGGAAGAACAGATGCAATCAATGGGGATATTATCAAACTTGAATCAGAGGAAGATGGTGCTCATGAACGACATGAGTATTATGCCTCAACACATCCCACGTACGCGTGGCCCTCTGATTCCCCTTACTCGGCCCATGCCAACAGCTATCTGAACCATACTACGGGCCAGTACAACAATTGTTTTGATGACGATGAGGACTCATCGAAGTACGAGCCTTCAGAACTCTACAGCCCATTCCCACCTGAAGGCACGCCGGAGACAATTGAGGATGACACAGGCGCACTAATTCTTAAAGGAGTGGTTTATCCAGGAATGGCCGGGTTCGACTCTGCAACAGAGAAAGATCGACGCATGAGAAATCAGAAGAAAGACCCTGCTGTGCTCCTGAAACTGGAGGCAAACTCCCAACTAGTGACCAGAGCTGAGGAGGTTCTAGACACTAATCTTGATCATCAAAGAACGCGAGATGTATACGACGAGCCATCAATTGATGGAAGTGAGGTAAATATGACTAATGGCCTCTCATTCATGAATAAGAGATTGATAGATTTATAGGACGAGAATGATGTTGCTGTCAACGAAACGCGGACCAAGCGCAGAACCAAGACGAAGTTTTCCTATACGTCGACCAAGCGTCGAACAAATACTAGGCCTCGCCAGCAGCCGCAAACAGTAGGAAGAACGCGTAGTTCTCGTTTGTCCAGTCGAAAATCTCAAAATGCATCTCTCTCGACTACACCACAACTCACCATAGCAAATAGAAGAATCACGCGATCTTCCACCAATAGGCAAATCCCAGTTCATCACCACGGGCTTCACCCTGATGCAACATCGCTTCGTATTGATGCTCATGAATTAGACGATGATGAAGGTTCGCAGGCCTACCATGGACTCATAGGACAGTGTCTGATGACTCCATGGCAGATTTCCGAACCCATGTTCACAACTCCGTCGGAAGAACCGTACGACGACAGCAGTGAGTCCAACTATTCAGATACATTGAGTGAAAGCTAAGTTGAAGCTTGCAGGCATGAGCGCGCCTCTGGCCTGGCATTGCGACCAGGTAACCCTAACACCGCCTTTGCCTCACCAGCCTCCACCTTCAAGAAATCCCCACCACAGTACTCTGGAAAAGAGAACAGCCATCTCCTTATCAAATCACCATCTTCATTCAGTCCCTACCTACACCCCTCAGGTGACTCAATGGAGCCCAACAGCTATAACCCACTGTGCCCACAACCCCGGGATGGATATGGCTACCGCCTGTACTCCCCATATGATGAAGATCCCAAAACCTCAGGATCTTCAGGCTTCAATCCCATCAACAGCAGTTCGGCTTACGATTCAGCTCACATGCCTAATATGACGGGCAATCCATATCACCGTGGTCAGTCTGGCGGTGATGACTATCCACTGTAAAGTCACAATCATCTCTTCAGAACGAAGATTCTTCATCGCAGTCCTAGTATAACTTGCCAGTTGTTTGTATGTTTTGACGGGTCTGGCCAGCCTGTTCCAAGTCTCGCGAACTTATCATAAGCCATCGATATGTGGGACAGCCCTCACATGAAGTGTCGATTATCAGACAAAGTTTCTCATGATCGATCTGCCTTGCTCACCACTTGTTTTCTACCCCTCTGATTTCTCCTACAACTTAACCGGCGTACGCAAATTGATGGTTTAGCAAGATTCAATAGATTCATTGCTTATGCGGATGAAGTTTCCTGCCCTCGTTTCACGCTTGGAAGTCGAGCTGATTAGAACTTCTATACATTCGAAGAAGGTATTGTCGGTTCTCAATTTACGCGCTCTTGGCGTGACTTTCGAAGACGCTCTTGTGCATACCCATCGTAGGTTGCTCATCAATTTACTATCTTCGATTGGTATGCAATCATCTTAGATAGTGTCCGTTCATTCCCTCCATTCAACGAACTCTCCGGTCCGATAAACCACAATCCCAGCATTTCAACGATTTATCCCTCCTAGTCACCCATCAAATGTATCCTATCACTCGGCCATCCTGAGGCGCTGGGAAACTCTCGGACAGGGTGGATAATAGAGGATTGAACTGCCTTCTGAACCAAACCACCTTTGGGATGAATCTGGTGTCTCACCACCAATCAGCAAACCTTGCCGTATTCCTGTGGGATGTGATAGGTTGGGGTAAATCTGCCATTCCACATATATTTCCTTCATTCTTTGATCTGATCATTCCGGGGCATAGGTTTAATAGTCCGAAATATCCGCATCTTAGAGATTCTCAATTGTGGCTATGACACATGATCTTCTAGAATCCACGCTCTGTATCATGAATACTACTTAGATAATACCAGCTTATATACAAGCCCAATTGAGTCCCTATACCATACATGTTTGTGACACGGTGCGCAAAATACTACAGGTGTCGTACTATTACAACTGCTCGATGCTAGATACAAGATGATCAAGCTGATCTGAACCATTAGCTAGGACGTCTGCCAATAATTTGGTGGCGCCGCCTAATCTGCGTCTTTTTATCTCATCCTCCAATTGTTGCGATTTCTGGGCTGCTACATCTAGCACTCTGCGCGGGATCCGTGCCAGGCGTGCAACATTGAGACCATAAGATCTGTGAGCTACACCCTCGCCAACCTCATATAGGAATGTAATCTCCTCATCACCATGGCAATGACCTTCGTCTCGACCCAAATCCTCATCCTGCGACTCAATCATACTGCTATTACCGCCGTTGCAGCGCCGTTTATTGGCAGCTGTGAATCGCATGTGCACATTTGTACACCTGCCCGCGAGCCCGTCGGCGACACGGGCGAGGCTTTGGTAATGCGTGATAAAGAGAGTCAGACACCGGATGTCCTCAACGACATGTTGCAAGACAGCTTGCGCAATAGCAGCGCCATCATACGTGCTTGTTCCGCGGCCCAGCTCGTCCAGTATGACGAGGGACCGGGGCGTGGCAGAGCGCAGGATGCGCGCTGTCTCGGAGACTTCTACCATGAAGGTGCTTTCGCCGCGAAACAGGTTGTCGCGGGCGCCCATGCGCGTGTGGATTGCGTCAACCAGCGTCAGTGACAACGAGTCGGCTGGGACGTAGGAGCCGATTTGTGCGAGGAGGACGAGGAGCGCGACGGCGCGGACAAAAGAGGATTTGCCACCCATATTCGGGCCTGTTATGAGGTGTGCCAGGGGTGTTGGAGATGCGAGGGTGGTGCTGAAGGGGATGTAGGAGGTGGCGAGGGTTTGCTCGGCAATGGGATATCTGCCGGCGGTTACGGAGATGGTGGGCGGCGTGTCGGAAGGGAGGAAGTCGGGTTTTGTGTAGCCTGGTAGAGCGGCGACTTTGGAGAGCGAGAGGAGGCAGTCCAGGGTCGCAAGAGAGGAGATAGCGTCCCGAATGGGTTGGTACTCTGAGGCTATAGATCGAAGAAGTGATGCGAATGCCACGTCGCAGGCGGCGGAGAGGGCCTCTTTGTGCTGGTCCCTCTCCGATATTAGGCGCACAACTTCTGGGGTGTGGAAACGCGAGAGCTTCTTAGTGCCACTGATCTTGATCCATGATGCCGGGACATGTTTTAGATCTGAGTTTGCTACTTCCACGAGGTACTCGATACCAGCTACCGTCACATAGGATACTGGCGATTTCTTGTTAAGCTTCGACGAGGCCACCTTGCGGTGGGCGTCGAGTTCTTGTTCTACCGAGGCGATTCCTAATTTGTGATCAGTGATAGCTTCCGTCTCTTCGGTCTCCCGGAAGAACGCGTATTTGTCGTCAGCTCGGGCAGCTTCTGCATTAATGCGTTCTAGATAAGAGAGGACAGTAGGGAGTATAAGCGGTAGAGAAGCGATAGCTTCGCTTATCGCTGCTGAGCTAAAACCAGCGTCTGACGAGTCTTTGACGCGAGTGAATTCGGAAGCAATTCTCTGTAGGGTCTGAAGCACCGCCAACAACTCTGGACGGGTGCATTTGCCGTAGTAGATACGGATTAGACTTCGCTCGAGGTCGGTTTTTGTGGTTTTCAGAGTATGCTCTAGCTGATCGACCTTGGCGGTCGAGGCATTATTGAGGAGCTCCTCAACAGCTGCAACACGTTCTTCTAGGCGCTCTTTATCAAGCAGTGGGCGGCCAACCCACTTGCGAAGAAGTCGCTGGCCAAAGCGAGTCAAAGTCTTGTCCAAAGCCCAGAAGAGACTCCCCTTCTCGGAGTGATCGGTCTGATTGCGGTACACTTCCAAGCTCTCTAGGGTAGTACCATTAATCAGCATATGCTGCCGAGCACTGAAAGACTGGAAATATTTAGTCAAGTCAAAAATATGCTCAAGACCGTACTCTTTCAAGTGGTTGATCATTGAAGAAAGACAGATGGTGACAGCTTCGGGCAGCTTTAAAACTTTGTTCAACAGCGCGCTGGCATGGTCATCCCCTTCATTTTCTTTTAGTTTATTGGAGTAGAATTGGGTGACATGTGAATACGCCTCGGCGGCCAGCGTTTTAGACTTGGCAATCCGCTCAACACGACTTCTGTCGCCAAATACATTTGTGGAACTGCCGGATAAGTGCTGGATAAGCTTGTCTGTCGCTTTTGAAAGCTCGCCAACTATGAGGAACTCGCAAGGCGATATGTGTAAAAGCCTCGTCTCAATCTCGCTTCTCATGAAGCCGTCTTCGAATATGTCATAGATGATATCGCCTGTGGCAGGCTGAACAGCAATAATTCCTACATCAACCTTCTCATCGGTGCCCCAACCCTTGGCTGCCGTCTCAGTGATACAGAGGAGATAACCGCCCGCGGGAGTAGTGGCATCTGTTTGCTGATCGAGTTCCCCTACTTCATCGATGTACGTTCCCTTTGTATAGACGTTTGTGAGCTTTCTTGTAAAGGGGGCGTTTCTGTTGTCTCCCACTTTCTTCAGCGCTGCAGTCTCAATCTGGCGCACAACGCCAACTTTGTGGCCCGCAGCAACCAGGCGTTTCGCATGGACGGGGAGCCGATGGACGGGTATGCTTGCAGACGCGAAGCGATCGAGGTGGGCTTCTGATGGATGCTCATCGTAGCGAAGCTTACCAGGGATACAGACTATACTAAGCTCTTTCGCAGCAATTCGTGCATCCTCGCCAAAGAATTTAAATTTGTAGCCAACCTCAACAATTAAGAGCGTATCCGTGTGCTTCCTCTTGATGTCGAGGAATTGTATCTCCATTGGTGTGAGCTTGCCAGTCTTGGCGCCCTTCTTCCTCGCCTTTGTGGGTTGTGGCGTGTCGTCTTCCTCTTCCTCCTCGCCGTCTTCATTATTCAGAGCATGAGTCTCATCGTCAATTTGGTGATTGCGTCGCTTCATCAGTGCGATGCTGTCGGGCCGGCCGAGTTTCTGCACAAACTTGCGATGCAGCACTTCTTTCCTCCTCTTCTCCTCCGCATCATCCTGTTGCTGTTCATCCTCGTTGACCGTGTGCTGTCCGTCGCGGGGGCTCGACCCATCATAAAGGTAGCGTTCCGTGCGGGCGTTCGGCTGACTGGGACGCGTAGCAACAGGGAGACTCTCGGCTTTGGATCTAGGAAGAGTAGTGCTCTGCCGCTCCACAAGAGTGCTCTTGGACTTCTTCCTTACCGGCGCCGGGTTGCCGTTGTCGGTATCCTCCTCGAGTGGTCGTTTTTGGGGCACGTCGAGGAAACTGTCGACATGCACATTAGAGTTGGCAGGCTCATGGGCTTGACCCAAAGGCGTGCGAGGAGTGGCGTTCACGGTCTTGGGAGTGAAGAAACTGGTTAGAGACTGTTGTCTCTTCTCTTTTGTCGGGCCAGCCATCATAGAGAAGCGTGAGGAGTGCCGAATGATTCATTCGCTCGGGTATTCGCCTGAGGCAATTCACATAGCGTTATGTCTGGGTAGGAGAAGGTTGGAATGGGTTGCTGGCTGGGATCTACTGTCAAGGCATGCTGATGAAATTCACGATGGAGCTTTCCAGGTTGCTGGTACGCTAATGCAAGCACCCCCAGCATCACAACTACCTAGCATTTGAGCCACGCCGCTTTTACAATACCTACCTACCTAGGTACTTACTATGTACCCACTAGGTAGGTACTTAGGTAATTGCCCAAGTACCCACCTCTATCATGTAGTAGGTACGACTTTACTTAGGTGCTGTTCTGCCTCACTCTTGCCTGCCTACCTTAAATTGCGAGCAATGGGTACTCTACTCTACAGGTAACCAAGTGAAATTGCTGCTGGCGAATAATTTGCAGAAATAGATTCTGGAAATTCTCATCTACACTACCCATGTAGCTCTCCTACCTAACGTGCTGTACTTAGATGGCGATACCGTCCCTCATTATCACATTGGGCGTGACCTAGTCTAGAACCTCTAAGATCTATCCAGTAGGCTAGCTGCCGGCTGGGTAGGTATATAGATGTAAGTGACCATAGAAAAGGCTCATGAGTTTCAACAGCCTAACAATGGCCCTACTTCACCATTGGGCTTGAACGAGCAGGAGAGATGTGCAATAGAACCTGGATGCTGAATTGTTGATTTGACATTGGCTAAATGGACCACTGGGGAGGCAGCTTTGTTGGGAATGGTAACCTACGGTGCAATCGCGACACAATGTCTGGAAAGTCACGATCAGTTTCGGCAGTAATTATACCATGTCGAACGAAGAAGTCAACCATGACACACGCGCAGCTCGGCTTGAACTCATGGCGGCGCAGTGCGTCCATAACCTCGCCAATGCTTAGCAGCCGGAGCCATTCAATTCCAGTTTCCGCGGGGCGTAGTAAGGTTCCAGCCTCGAGTTCTAAATCGTAGACGGACTGTACTCCAGGCTCCAAATGATTTTCATCTTTGATGTTGAACCAAGACACTGCTCCTGCAGGCGTAGCGTCTTTCACATCAATCCCGATCTCTTCCATCGCTTCACGCAGCAGGCTTTCGCGGGGTGTCTCGCCGTCCATTACCGCCCCGCCTACCGCATTATCTAACATGCCTGGGAACATGGGCTTGTCAGCTGCTCGCTTGGCAATCCAAATGCCAGCAATCGAGCCGTTGTCATCGCGAGTGAAGACGGTTAGTTGAGCGCCTGTGGTTACAATGCCGAAACAGGGTGCTATAGCTCGGTCCACGGCAAACGGGAATGGTGCTCCGAGCACAGGGTACTTCTCTCCTGGCCAGTTATATAGTCTGGGGAATGAGCTGGCCGCCTGTGCTGCCTGCAAAAGTTTCGTCACTGCCACAGTGCTGGATTGGACAACATCGTCTGTGCCGGTCTCCGGGGCCAGCTGTACAGTTCTTGAGGAATGGTGGAGTTTGAAGTCGGCCGTCCAGGGCATTCGAGATACAGTGGTGGGGGTAAGAAATCCAAATGTGCGGTTATCCCCCGGCAACATGAATCGCCAGAGGTCAGACGTCGCTTTTTCCCAGATCTCGGGCGCTTGAGGATCCCATTGCGGAAAGCTATTTCATTAGTACTTGCGCCTGTTTGAGACTGCTTGGCTCACCTACTTGTCACAAGTGTCTATAACACTCAAGAACGTCATCATATGTTGATGAGGACTAGTTGCTCCAGTGTTGTAGGGAAAGTGAAGGTAGAGAAATAGGTCGTCGTGGTCTTGTGTTGCCTGGCCTGTGCTTTGGTATCTTAGATAGTCCACTGGCCTTAGTTCCTCAGTGAAGGATCAGTACCGGTCACAGGAATGAAAATGCAGAAATTTGGATCATCTGTCTCCCAGCAGCTAGGGTATATGTTGATCGAGTTTAGATTAAGCCCTCGTACCTCGTCATCACGCGCGCTTATTGCGCCCTGTTCTGGCTGTTGGAAGCTGGCCTAACCCAAATGCATTCATTAGAGCGGTGGCTGTGAGCAAAGTAATGGTGATCGAAGCGTAAAGAGGGTCATTAGGTACTACGTTAGCTGTGTCAGAACTGTGAAATACTCGCAGTCCTGTGACTCCCAACCGGTTAAGAAAGCAGATAGACATCTTAATAATGTTGTGCCGAGCAGCCGCCGCAGTGGAGCGTCTCCGTGATCGCAGCGCCGTTCGGCCTGGTGCTTACGGTAAAGAACCATCATTTGCATCCCAACAGCCCAACTTAGGTCGAAGGCATACATATGAGGAACAATCCTTTAGTTATCTGCTTATTGCTGGCATTCATGCCATATACTTTAATTTCTTGTTAACTCACTCAATCTATAACACTCCGCTCGTGGGCGTGATCTTGAAGAGCAACGGCCTTTGCTATGAGAACCATGAATTACAGAAATTGAAAATCACTAACTTGGAGGTTAGTGAAGAGTGCGTATTGCGAAGTGCTCCTCCGTTAAACGATTGATGCTTTGACGCACGATAGCGTAAATGTCGAAGCTTGCATACTACCCTTCATTCTTTTCTGACTTTTAATTCCTCTTCGCAACTCATAGGGTTATGTGTGTTTCCAAGTGAAGACTTCCAAGATTTATGCCAGCCATTTGAAACAGAAACAAGGGTCCAAGCTAAAAGCAGCAAGCCAGCCCTATTACCATACGGTACCTACCTATGGAGTAGGTAAGTAGGTACCTCTGTGCCCATAAAAGGTTCCCCGGGCGGGTACCTGCGGCAGGCTAGACCAAGGTGCTAAGTATGTAGACTTAGCGTGAGACCCATGATACCTACTTAAGGTTGCCCCAGGATGCTCCTAGAGATATTCCCATGGCGGGCACCCTTCAGTGTCAAAACCAAGCTTTATTTAGGTGGTGTTATGTTGGGCAATCTAGATGTATCGACATTGTTGAGTACTACGTAGAAGATTAGGTAACCACTAGGCGAGGTGGACTGTACCTACTAGGTACCTTACAGCACGCGTTTTGACGCGTTAGGTACGTGTTACGCAGGGGGAGGCTGGGATGGTACCTACCTAGGTACCTAGTGCGTAGTGCTTCAGCCACATTGTGCCCCACTGAAACAATGTGCAGGAACCTCTACCTAAAACTGTTATTCGAATGTGGCGGACGAAGGGACAGCGCATGACAATTACGTCAGTGATGTGATCTCCCAGAGAAGCTCCAGCACACTGCCATCCCGACGATTTATTGTACAGACTCTCTCGTTGTTCATGCTCATCACCACTATGACCCCTAGAACCTGCTAAGCTATCTCCATTGCTGTCGGCTGAAGCTCGTAGTGACCATGGCGGATGATGACGGGACGTGCCAAGGTGAGGCCGCCCTCGCCCCAGGAAGCAAAGATATCTTTGTACAGCTGGTCATCTCTTTTGCTTTGGGGATATCTGCCTTCATAGCTTTTTGTGTAAGTTCTCGCTGATCTTGGTATGGCATATGTGTCGCACTAACATGTACCCGCTCGGTCTAGATTCTTCGTCCCCGATGGAAAACACTCTATGCCGCAAGAAAGCGACACAGCAACCCCGAAATTGCCCTGCCTGTTCTTCCCGATAGTTTTCTAGGATGGATACCAGCCTTATATAAGGTGACGGAGGAGCAAGTCTTGGCCTCTGCCGGCTTAGACGCGTTTGTGGTAAGCATCGTAATGCACAGCGTGGTGGAGAAACATAAACTGATGACGATCCAAATAGTTCCTCTCTTTCTTCAAGATGTCTCTCCGCCTATTTGGGATAATGTTCTTCTTCTCTGTAACAGTTTTGTGGCCTATACACAGAGCATTCGATACCTACCACTGGAACCCTCCGGAGCGTCACGATAACTCTTCGGCTCAACATAGCTTGCTTTTCAACAACCCATATCTTGACGAATCGTTTCTCTTCACCGCAAAAAATACCAATAAGCATGACGACAAAGGATGGAGTTATCTTTGGTCATACCTCGTCTTCACATGGTTCTTCTCACTCTTGACAATGTACTTCGTCAACACAGAGACATTCAGAGTGGTCAAGATCAGGCAAGACTATCTTGGTACTCAGTCTACTGTGACAGACCGCACCTTCAGACTGACCGGGATTCCAAAAGATCTGAGAACGAAAGAAAAAATCAAAGAATTTGTTGAAAATCTAGAGATTGGACACGTCCGCAGTGTAAATCTGTGTCGAAACTGGGCGGAAATTGATGGCCTTATGGCCCAGCGACGAAATGTTCTCCACAAGCTTGAGGAAGCTTGGAGCGCTTACAGATCACAAAAGGCTATGAAACCACGCGCCGCTATGCGGCATAATGCTGTAAGCGATGGAAACGATCAGCAAGATGGTCGCAGAGAGGATACGAATGAGAATGGCCCATTGCTTGGCAGTAACGACCTTCAAACAGAACGTCCAAAAATCCGTTTACGCTTTGGTTTTCTTAAGATGCGGAATCGTAAAATTGAGTATGTCCCTTCCCCGTTAACTATTTTCTACACTACGCAAACCTACGTTACTATAAACAGCCATCACTGACCCTGAAATTCCTATAGTGCGTTAGACTATTACGAAGAGCAGCTGCGTCGACTAGATGAGAAAATCGGGGCTGCACGGAAGAAAGTCTATACACCCACAGACACAGCATTTGTGACTATGGATTCCATTGCAGCATGTCAAATGGCGGTTCAAGCCACGGTAGATCCACGGCCTGGCCAGCTGCTAGCCAAGCCAGCACCATCCCCGCATGATCTGATATGGAAAAATATTTATGTTCCGCGATATCGAAGGAGATTACAGTCCGGGGTGGTCACTGTTTTCATCACTACCCTATCGATTCTCTGGTTTTTCCCGGTTGCCATCTTGGCTTCTTTGCTCAGTATTTGCACTATTAAGCATATTGCCCCGTCGCTGGGTGAATCACTTGAACGACATGAGGTCACCAAAGCTTTGGTCCGAACTGGACTACCAACCCTAATTGTGTCGCTCTTGAACGTGCTTGTGCCATACCTTTACGATTATCTTTCAAATATCCAGGGGTTTATCTCGCAGGGCGATGTTGAATTGTCTGTCATATCGAAGAATTTTTTCTTCGTCTTCTTCAACATCTTCGTCGTTTATGCAGTATCCGGCTCTGCTGCGCTTGCGGATCTCTGGCAAATTATCAAAGATTCGTTAAGCGACACGAACGTGATCGCGTCAAAGATTGCCCAATCCATTCAAAGCCTCAGCAACTTCTACCTAAACTTTATCATGCTTCAAGGTTTCGGGCTATTCCCCTTCAAGCTTCTGCAATTTGGCAGCGTTTTCCTTTATCCATTCTACCGTATGGGTGCCAAAACCCCTCGTGACTTCGCCGAACTTGTTCAACCAACGCTATTCAATTATGGCTTTTATCTACCCACCGCCCTGCTTATATTCATCGTTTGTCTTGTTTATAGCGTTCTTCCAGGTTCCGAGCTAGTGCTGCTCCTAGGTGTCTGTTACTTCGCGCTTGGCTACTTTGTATACAAGTATCAGCTTCTTTACTCTATGGATCAGCCGCAGCATGCCACAGGCAAAGCTTGGCCAATGATATGCAGGCGTATCATCCTCGGCCTCATATCTTTCCAGATTGTCATGCTTGCCATTTTAGTGCTGCGCAAAGCCATTTATGAAGCAGCCCTCATTGCTCCACTGCTAGTTCTGACGTTGTGGTATAATAGCTACTTCCATCGACAATTCGTTCCACTCACCAAATTCATTGCTCTCCGAAGCATCAACCGCGAGTCGGATCCTGGGAGACAGAGCAATCCTGAGCGAAATGGGGAAGATTCAACACGGCTCACCAGACGAATGAGTACGATTGACGAAGACCGGGAGAAAGGATTATCATTCATCAATCCCTCTCTAATTACTCCACTAGAACAGCCTTGGATCTACCAAGATCCACCACCGCCTCTATCTCCTACAGAATCTGTCAATGCATACCACCCAAGCGACTATGAAGACCAGTCTGATCGTCATAACGCAGCAGTGAGTACATCAAGCTCGGTTAGTCTAGGAGACACGCGTGTCTGGCGCAATAATGGTGACGATAACGTTTGAGTAGACTTAACGCTACGTATATAATATCATATCAATATAAGGTACCATTCACTTGATAAAAGATGACTGTCTTGTAATTAATAGGCGGCTGCCGTGCCCGTCGTAACTCTTTCAATTTCATGTGATATGAAAATGGTTGCAATCCGTTTACTGAAAGCTAACTGTTGTATTAAATGGTTATATATACATCCCTAATAATAGTCGTCGCCCGAGGTCATATTCCATCGAACATGAAAAGCCAATAATACGAGACGTATCACCCTCACATCCAACTCCTCATATCACCGGCTCCAACTTTTTAGGACAGACGCCAACAAGATAATCCAATTCTAGGAGTCCCTGTTGATCCCAGGTGAATTTTATCTTCATGCAATAATGTTTTACACTGGAGTTTTCTAAGTATCTAGCAATTCGCTGCTCTTGTTTCAAGAATTCCAAAGGTCAACGAACGCCATTAATTACCCCCTCGGGATGCACTTGTTAATTCAGTATACAGCGGTATGCGCACCCCAACTATTCGCAGGTAAGAGAAGTAGTCACTCTTTGCCCATCATATTAATTCATCACGGACCTACCCTGCTCCAAAACCCTCTTAAAATCAACTATCACCTCTACTGTTATCTTGGCGGGCATCTTAGTAATATTTCCTCATTTGCTCTACGTCTTGACCGCTTGAGATTGATTCCCTTACCCATTTCAGCCCTAACACATGGAATGAATCTGTCAAGGTTAACGTTAACGGCTTGCAAATTACAACTTGTGAAAGCTGATCCACTACAACATGATCAAAGTGCTTGGCGGTTCTATCACGGCTCTCGAAGCAACGCAATACCTCCTGGGTAGGTATTTAAACATCTAGGTAGCCCACAACTAATAGGGAATTGTGACCAGAGTTGCCTAACCAAATCACGTAGGTGCATAAGACGCGGCCCATAGTAGGATATGCACATACAGCTTTCCCGATTATAGAAGGTCTTTCAGATGAGGTTAAAATACGCCTGCATGCATGAGAATCCTTACCTTTTGGATGGATACAGGCTTTGCCATTCAGCACTTAGAATGAAGAAGCACGTCGGAGGCATCGCTGGGTGGACGAAGCTAAGCCTGCAATTTGATATATCTACTCATGGCATGACATGGTTCACATACGTCTTTCAAAATGATCGCAGAGACCATTTCCTGCTGGAGTTTAGGGTCTCCATACCACCCCGCCTTAGCATTCCTGTCCGGGGCGATGGGTATGGGGACCAAGACCTCGATCTAGCCAGACCCACCGCCATGTTACTTCCAAGGTGTTATCGTGGAAACATCGCTGGTCACTCGGACGCTGTGCAGTGCAACCAAGCCAGCATGGCCCCGAAGCTTGCGACTGGATCGCCTGACCCCGTGCCATCGTCACCGGGCACGATGAGTGCCTTGGTCGTCAATGAGAAGGGCACGAGCGCAAATGCACAGTGCAAGAGAGCCCTTTTCGAGAAACGCTGGTTATTTGGCGTCTATATAGCTCTGGGTATAAGTCTCACTCTTGTCATCGAGAGACACGGTTTCAACATAGCTTCATTTATCCGGCCCTTATCTGGCAGCCTTTCACCTGCTTCAGCTCGACAATGGGACGACTATTCTGACGGGGACTATACCATTACCAATAAACTGATAGCGGCCATTACCATGGCACGCATCTTCGTACATTCACTTGTTGCTCTTGTCCTCTCGGCAATAACACGTGCACTACCCTTCACGCGCCAGATGAGCCTGGATTATTCCACATCGGAGGCCGGGAACCCCTTTGTAGACGGATGGTACGCGGATCCCGATACCGAGTTCTATGAAGGAAAGTATTGGGTTTTCCCTACGTCCTCTTATGCATATGACGAGCAGACGTATCTTGACGCCTTCTCGAGTTACGACTTGATTCATTGGGAAAAGCATGAGAACATTTTGACGATAGCAGACGTCAAATGGGCGACGAGGGCTGTTTGGGCGCCTGCACCGATATTTCGAGACGGGAAATATTACTTGTACTTCGGTGCCAATGACATTCAGGAAGGCGAGCCAGAGGCTGGTGTCATTGGCGGCATTGGAGTCGCGGTAGCCGACAAGCCCGAGGGTCCTTATGTTGATCCCATCGGGAAGCCACTCATTGGAGAGTACCATAACGGCGCGCAGCCCATAGACCAAGATGTCTTCATCGATGATGATGGGCAGGCCTACATCTTTTACGGCGGTCACTCACACTGCAACATCGCCAAGTTAAATAACGATATGGTCTCCATCGGGCAGTTTGACGATGGAACATCGTTCAAAGAGATCACCCCCAAGGGCTATGTTGAGGGATCTCAAATGATTAAGCGTAATGGGAAATACTACTTGATGTGGTCAGAAGGTGGATGGTTAGTCCCCTGGAATCGTTTAACCCCCCTTCTCCTCCCCCGGGTATATATCAAGCCTCATCACTCCTACATGCTCTCGAGATATATGTTGGAGTTTTTCTCTTTTGGCAATTACTGACTTCAGCGTGTGAGCAGGACTGGGCCGGACTACAGTGTCTCCTATGCCATGTCCGACTCAGTCATGGGCCCGTTTATTAAGCTGGCAAAGATCCTCGAACAGGATTCAGCTGTAGCCAAGGGCAGTGGTCATAACGGTGTTATTCACATCCCCGGCACTGATATTTGGTATATTGTCTATCAGTTAGTTCCCTGCATTTGTTTATTCCCTCTTCCGGCAAGTTTCAGGACTCATTGGCCATGCATACTCCGAAACTTGAGGTGACTCTTACTATCTTCGGCAATTACTGACTCCAATGTATAAACAGTCGACGGCCACTTAGTGAGACAGATGGCAATCACCGGGTATTAGCATATGATCGCATGTACTTTAACGAAGACGGTACGATAAGGGCAATTAAGATGCTTGTTAAGGACAACTTCGCAGACGGACAGGCAATAGGGTGGAGACAGTACGGTGATGGATGGTCCGTTGTCAATGAACGGCTTACGAGCTCAGGAGCAGCTACTGCGATGCTTGATACAAACTTTGGAGACCTCGTGTACGATGCTACTATCGCGGTTCCAGACTCGCACACCGATGCAGGCCTCTTATTCCGCGCAACCGGCGCTTCGGGTGACTTAAACGGATACCACACCAGGATATCTGCTTCGGGAAGTGTGACCCTTGAGAAAATCACCAACGGCACATTTTCCGTTTTGAGCCGGGGAGAAGTGATTATTGCGGCAAATAGGGAATACCATGTCAGGGTTGCAGCGGTGGCTTCTAAAATCAATGTCTTTGTTGAGGATATGGAGGCCCCTAAGATCACTGCGACTGACGATTCGTTCTCTTCGGGAAAGGATGGCGTGCGTTCGTCAGCAGCTGGGGTCCGATTCGGCTCCATTTCTGTAGCAAAGGCGTAGCAATGGAATTTCTGATACATTCATGAGCAAGTAGAGCGAGACCACATATATCGGCGACCGCCGAAAACTCGAGCAAATCTTTACGTAGGACTCCAAAGCTGTGAGAGCACGGGAGTGGCTATGCTCGTTGTGCCGTAAAAACCTAGAACCAAATCCGGCTGTGACAGGCCGTTCCTAGTTACGCTACCACATAAAACAAGGGAGCTAATGCCGACAACGACGTTGGCGACGACGCTGGCGACTCCTTCGAATCCGAGCGTGCCGTGAGGCGTCACTTCGCAGGCCGATAAGCGATCCATGGCAGGCAGATATGACAGCCTATACGGTTAGCGCATTACGCATGCAACATCAGCATCAGCCATCTAGAAGGAAGCGAGAGAACCTTCGCAACCTTCAGCACATGCAACCCTGCCTCGACATGGGTTTCCTCGGCAACTTCCATGGATGAACCGCACCTGAGGTGTAGAGAGGCGAACTTCAGAGCACGGGAGAAGTGGAGGGTAAGAGGGGTTGGCGTTTTAAAGCTCCTGTTGGATTCACGGCACGTTCCGCTTTGGGCATCCTACGCAGACCCATCTGATTGCTCTACCCCCATTCGTGTGTATATCTAGCCCGGCATGTCTGAGCCTTGCTGGGTTGTGCCTACGACGTATTCATTCTCACCGTCAAATAATTTCTGGCTGCATGTCACGTCCCCAGATGCCCCAGAACACGGTCTTGATAACAGGGTGCAGCGATGGGGGGATTGGCGCAGCACTAGCGGTCGAGTTCCAGCTGCGTGGCCTGCGCGTATTTGCCACGGCCCGTGACCTGTCCAAGATGACCAGTCTCGCAGCCCTCGGTATCGAAACGCTGGAGCTGGACGTGACATCCGAATCATCAATCGAGCAAGCCGTAGCCATAGTCCGAGAGAAGCTCAGTCTCACTAGCAGCGACCCCAAAGATAATGGCGCTGAAGATGGCAAATCTAACCCGGATCAACAGCCGAGGGGTCGGCTAGACCTCTTGATCAACAACGCTGGCGTGAACCACGTGATGCCCTTCTCAGATACCAAGATAACCGATCTGAGCAGGGTCTTCAACACAAACGTCATCGGTTCGCTAGCCGTGACGCAGGCCTTTATCCCGCTCCTCATGCACCAAGGCGGTGCAACCGCCAAGACTAAAAGTACAGTCGCGATGCTGGGAAGCGTCAACGAGGTATTCATGCCGCCTTACCAGCTCGCTTATAACACCTCCAAGGTCGCCGTTCACGCCGCTGCCAGGGCGTTGCGCGTCGAGCTTGCGCCCTTGGGCATTCACTGCGTGACGTTAGTGACGGGGAGCGTGCGTACCAAGTTATTCGAGAACGCGCAGTCGAAGGTGCCCGAGGGGAGCTTTTATGCCACTGTCGCGAGTCGGATCGAGGGCCGAGAGTTTTTGAAAGACGCCCATTGGGTTGACGCAGACGAATTCGCGAGACAGGTCGTCAACGAACTGTTAAAGCCAAAGCCAAATCCCGACATTTGGCGCGGTGGCTTGGCTAGGGTCGCGTCATGGTTGGCATGGTTGGGATGGGACAGTATGCTGGTAAGTCCTTCCTCCCCCCCCCCCCCCCCTTTTTTTTTTTTTTTTTTTTTTTTTTTTGTCAAACTGTCTCTTTCTAAAAGACGAAACAAATAACGAGGTATCGAGCACGAAAGCTGACCAATATAGGAATCTGCTATCTTGAAAGCTAATCATCTTGACGAAATTCAAATATAGATAGGTATTTGGGAAAGGTGTTTATATGATTAGAGTTAGGCACCCGCGAAAAGGAACAATGGTTGAGTTGGCGTAAAGCGGAAGACTTGGGTATAATTGTGAAATAACATTATAAGGTGAGGCTGTTAGAAGAACAAGGCACTGCGAATGATTCGTGTAATCAGGTGGTTTCTCTATAGATTCCAGCACGAGGTCGAGTTCAGGCTTTCTGAAGTCAGAAGCCCGAGACTCACTACTGGCGTGGGTACTAGTTATATGTCTTGTGCACTGCCCAGCGTACCTTCGAGAAATCAGCTGCTTTACTATACCAGAGATGATCTACATAAGAGTCGTGCATACATGCAATAGCACCTCCTGCTTGTCTATCACATATGTTGCTTTGGAGTCAATTTCAATTTGGTCTGTGCTAGATAAGCGAGCGACATGGAAGTATCATATTCCGATCTAGCTTCCCGAAGGCTACCCCGAGTAGACATAGATATACTACAAATGTAAGCGGTTATCATAGCCAGAAGAGATTCCTAGGCTTTGAGAATTTAATGGGCCTTATTTCCCGAAATTTTGCAATATAGCAAATGTTCCTGTAGGAGATAAGCAGTTTCCAGCTAGCAGCGTTTATAATTAGATGGAGAAAGGCTCAGTTTGTCCTTTTATATTCCCTTCTTCAATAGTGCTATCCATTTGTAGAACGAATTCATCTTGGAGGTGCCTAAGGTAGCTGCCCATGGCCGTATCATCAATTTCTGATTCCTTCAACTGTGTCAGCATTGAGTGCAAATTAAGAATGACCTTGCGCTGGCGGATCAGTTGTCTCGAGTCGGATGCGGCTTTCCGTCGTTCTATAGAATCTGATAATGTCTGTGAAACGTCTTGCGCGGTTTCGATAAAGCTATCAGGGAAACCCATAGCTTTTGCAAGTTTGATCCCGTAATTTTTCTCTTGTACTGAACCCGACTTAATCTTGTAGAGCATAGTTATTTGAGGTTGATCTTCAGATGGACTCGAGACATCCGTTTCTAGATGGAGGTTGAGCACACCTGGCCGACTACCAAGTATTCTCGCTATTCATCGCAGTAAAAGTTAGTATAGGGAGTAAATATCGATGGAAATCACTTACAGAGTTCTTGGAAATGAGTTGCAAACCAAACAATAGAACCGCTCTGAATGAGTGCTTCTGATATAGCAAGGGCAATGGCCAGACCATCTCTGGAGCTTGTTCCGCGACCTAATTCATCAATAATGGTTAGGCTATCTTTGTTGATATTCCTTCACATCATATTAGACCTGATCAAATAGTGAAGAGAGATAAGTGATTGGAGGAGATACTTCATACCTCAGAATAAAAGCCATTTCTCTCATTTCGAGTGAGAATGTTGACATATTGGCTTCGATATTGTCATCGGTAGACAGTCGCACAAAGAGCTGCTGAAAAATTGGGAACGCTGCATATTGAGCCGGAACAAAAGATCCAATCTGAGCCATGACCTGCATGAGTGCGACCATTTTTATATAAGTGCTTTTCCCGCTCATATTACAGCCAGAGATGATTTGAAATCGATGCAGTTCGTCTGCGTAAGCATCGTTAGGGACGAAACGCTCGGGATTTAACTAGATCCTATCAATTTGAGTAAGTCGAAGTATTCTCAGTCGAAACTTACACGTTCGCAGATCGGATTCCGTGCGCTTTTCAAAGCTAAGGTTCCACTGATTTCAGGCCGCGTGTATTCCCTTGTAGTTGCTGACTGTGCAAATGATGCTACCATATCCAGGAGGGCAATACCCTCACATACACGAAACAGTTCAGGGACATGTTCGCGGATGTCATCGAGAACTTGTTGAATAATATCCTCGCTTAGCATCACGGCTTCGTTGTGGGAATCGGTAATCCGGTTATTTAGCTGAACTAATATGAGTGTCTGACACTCAATCCACCGGTTCCTGATGACTTTGTTGATGAATACGTCAGGAAGTTGTCGGTCTTCGAACTCGTTCCGTTCCAGTCGCAGCCAGAATCTGCGGCGATTATCAAATTTGACCTCAACCGCAAGCTCATGTTCTTCTACCTCTATATGTCAGCTGGCTTTACCCCACTATGCGCCAACACTCGAGCGAAACCTTACTGTTGAGTTCATCAATGTGTCGATATACATCTTCTGTTGCCTCTTTGTATGTTTGTCGAGCAATGTCTAAGAGGCCATAAACACCAGACTAAAAATAACATCAGAGGATGCCTGGCGAGCTATACCGTGGACTAATTCCTACCTTCACAGCATATGTCCTTTGATTTCGCATATCAATCGGTGCTTTCATCGCGATGACATCGTCATTGATCGTGTCTGTGATTATGTTCATCACTAGTTGGGTCACGCTTACTCCGCATAAGCCATATATCCGCTTCAAGAGGTCTGTTCGTGCAGCTGCCAGCGCCACTCGCAGTTGGGGAACAGCAATGACAAATGCCTTCACTCTCAGAACTAAATCTATCGCGGATTCGGTTGCAGATATTGATGATTGCTGCGGGACGATAACAAGCTAATCTCATTAGATATTGTATAAGCTCAGGTAATGAAGAAACGTACACTTGTAAGGAGCTTCTCAACATCTGTGAACTCTTTGAGAGCTGAAAAAATTTAGTCTGTAACCACACCTTAAACTAGATCCTCGTACCTTTACGTATCTCAAAGAACATGTCTTCCTTCATGGTGAGCTCCTCGAGTGCCTCGTAACGGGGAATGAGGACACTCTCAATCTGGCTTGAGGGCTGTATTATATTGCTTCTCAACATTCTCGAGCCCATTGGAGTGAGACATTGGTTTAGGAGGCCGAAAAGACAGTCTTTTGACCTCGGCTCATGCAGATTCTGAATTAATTCTAAAGAGTGAATAGTTGATAGATCGATCATCATCGTATTTTCAGATGGCTGATACCGAATACGCAAGGAATGGGCCGCAATTGATACGCGACAGGAGAGCTCTACGTACTTGACGGCCTATACTTGTAAGGTACTTGACGACAAATGCAAGATTCGAATCTCTTACAGCAGCGAAAGAACAAGTGGCATAGAAGTTGCCACCGATGGCCACCTTTATTGCTTCGAGATCATCTCGAAAGGCAAGACTCTGAATGAATTCCAGCCCAGCATTTTCAGACCAATACTTACGATCAAGCGGTTCAACTGTGGTGGCAGGGAGTTCTACTTCGATGATAGAAAGAAGATTGGACTTGGGGTTAGGTGGGAGTGCGGTGTTTACCATCAGGATTGTAGACGGCTCATACATCTGGAGTTTGTGTATGGTCCGAACATAGAACTGCGTATCACATATCTGGCTCAGGACTGCTTCATTTGTGGTGATATTTATGAAAGAAAGGCCAACGGATGGTGCTACTCCACGCGCCTCGGCGATGGCACATATGACAACATGCGAGTCAGACCCCCAGAGAGACTTCCGCCCAGATGCTGTGCTATTCTGACGGCGTTGTCTTGAGGGGTGGGATGAACTTGTAATGGAACGGGACATACTATAAGAATTGGAATGTCGGCTGGCATTGGAGAAAGCCCTTGGAGGTGCCGTCATGGCACGTATGGAAGATGGAGATCCTGAAGAGATAGAGATCGGCAGGCTTCCCGAAGGTATAGGCGGTTCAGGGCCAGACGAGGGCCGTGATGTCTTGGAAGGAGACATCTTTGACTTCTGAGCGCGGTGGCTATTAAGAGAGCTTGCGTGAGGTTCCTATTTCTGTAGGTTCGCGAGTTCATCCAAATCTATTGGCGATGCAACTTCAAACAGCCATACGTATAGGAGATCAAGGGGAAGATCTAACCTGGCATGTCTGGTAAGGGCGCCAGTGCCATTCTTCCCAAACAGAAGGTGCCGTCCATAACGGCGCTTCTTACCTATAAGTGAATCTACATAAGTAATTACTTGTCGAGTGCCGCTTCCGAATGTCTAGAGGTTTAGGTAAATGAACATCACTGTTGTTACCTGTTTCTAACTACGTAGTACTGCACGTAGACTAGGTACCTAGTCTAGTACCTTACCCATGTAGGTACCTAGGTAACCTACCTAGAGTAGGTAGTGTGGTACTCTGGGAAAGCCAGCAAGGTCCTCTCGCCAAGGCCACCTAATCGATAAGATAAATCAATATGTGGGGTGTAACTTTTTTTCTGAATTGCATGGGAACGTCACCCCGCGACATCGGTAAGGTCGAGCTCGCAATACTACTAGAGTTGCGACAACTACTAATCCATTCGGCGTCTTTTCTAGCATGGCCACAGTAGTCCCGCCACCTTCGAAGCGACAAAAGCGCGACATCTTGGAGCGCTCGCAAATACAGCAAGATGTCACTTCTACTACGCTCACCGGCTCTATCAGAGCACGCTTTGTCGATAGCGACGGCAAGGAGCTCGCCGAGACTGTTGAGATCCCCCTAGCCGATGCGACAGAAAGGAATGTTTCATCGTTGTTGAATACATTGCTCCAAAGGGTATGCTAGCAATGTCTCATGAATCCTCGAGAAAGCTAAAATTCTGACGTGCATCTGGAAACACAGGACCGCGAAGATTTCACTCCATATCGATTTCGCATACAAGTTCCGAATTCCAATACAGTCATAGATACCTATCCCACGCCGGCCGAGTTCCTTGACGTGCTTCGCAAGCATGGCGTGGAAAATCCTTTCGAAACTACTCTTTCTCTCACCGCAGAGCCACAGTCCGTTTTTAAAGGTGAGGGCGAATAATTGTCATCTATACCAGACCCGAGATACCTGCGGCTTTGAAAAGAGGAGTCTGACTGTTATTGTAGTCAAGGCGGCAACCCGTATGGCCCATAGGTATGCTCCCGTTTAGGGCCAGATCCACTACAACGATAATCCTGACGGCTCTCGACCGCGTATGATTTGAACCATGTAACGGTGACTGACCGATCGGTTGTGATGCAGAATTCCCGGACACGGTCAACCGATCCTTACTGCCCAATTTTCCCCCAAGACTGGCGCAATACTTGCAACAGGCTCAGGAGACTCTACAGCCAGAAGTAAGAACTGTGCGTACTATTAATGGCGAGATGCGGGTTCTGACCACCTTTTAGTCTGGAATACAGAGACTGGCACCCCGAAACATACATTACAGCACTCAGGTTGGGTTCTAGTATGTTCCTTCGATCCCTCTGGGGAATATTTGGCGACGGGTAGTATGGACAAGGTGATTCAATGCTTCTCCAGGATTATCCAGCACTGTCTAACGTAGGTACCGCAGATGGTCCGTCTGTTTAATCCAGACACTGGGAAGCAGATAGGAAAACCATTCACGTAAGCCAATCCTACCACTTTTTCCAATTTTTGCCATAGATCTCTTTGTTATTTCCATTCTATAAGCTGCGTTGTATCTAAGGAAAGGCCAATTGGAAGTCACTAACACATTTTTGTAGTGGCCATAGTAAGTGGATTACTAGCATAGCATGGCAGCCATTTCACTTATGGCGGGAAGATGGTCCACGACTTGCAAGTGCTAGGTAAGTAATTCCTATCATATATACAGCCAACAGGTCATTAATACTGACACTGTTACTTGTAGTAAAGATGCTACAATTCGCGTATTTATGACTTCTGGCGTAACACATCATGTACTGTCCGGGCACAAAGTATGCGCTTCTTTCTCTACAATTGGCATGCCAGATTCTAACTAGCTTAGTCTGCCGTGACTATGGTCCGATGGGGTGGCTTAGATCATATTTATTCTTCCAGCCAAGATCGCCAAATAAAGATCTGGAATGCCTCAGATGGTACTCTTCGACACTCATTAAACTCCCATGCTCACTGGGTTAATCACAGTAAGTGTCTTTCATAAGGCATCATTGTCAGGTCTATCCCAGCTCTAACATACACTTCGCAGTTGCCCTTTCGACCGACAGTGTTTTAAGAACAGCGTTCTACGATCACACGAAAGCTGTTCCACCCTCCATGGAGGAAAAAAAGGCAAAGGCCAAAGTTCGGTTTGAAAAGGCCGCCATGCAAAATGGCAAAATTGTAGAGAGACTCGTATCAGCAAGCGATGATTGCACAGGTCAGTATCTCGACCGTCCATGCTCGCTTCGACGTAACCTTGGCACGAGAGCTAGCGACTCGAATGCTGTTCATTGCCCTATCCGGCCATCTCACTCGCTACTATACCCTTCGAGATTCACGTATACAACGCAGTGACTGACTCTATATCTATATAGTCTATATATGGGATCCGGAATCTCAAGGTTCAAAACCTATCAATAGGCTTCTGGGGCATTCGAAACCAGTGAATTCTACGGCTTTCTCGCCTGATGGTAGACTAATCGGTATGTATAACATTACATGCTTTAGGCTTCCCATCCATGAAATGTAGTCGAGACTAACAATCGTACTTAGCCACGGCAAGCTGGGATAATTCTGTCAAGATTTTTGATAAAGACGGCAAGTTTTGTGCTACTCTCCGCGGCCATGTAAGTTTCATGAGGCACTATGATTCCACCATCGAATTCATCTCATGATGAAGGACGACGGGTTCCTTGGTTGAACTCAGCGATTGATATGGGATAGGTTGCACCCGTATTTCAGGTTGCGTTCAGCGCAGACTCAGTACGTTATCTCTCTCCTCTTCCTCATACTCCCTTGAAATTAACTAACGATGCGATACAGCGACTTTTAGTTTCATGTGAGTATTGCATTGTTTCTTAGGAACTAATCTGCCATTTATGTGAAAAGTATTGACCCTGTTGACCTACAGGTAGTCGAGATACCACAGTCAAAACGTGGGATATGCGGACCTTCAAACTGACAACTGACTTACCGGGCCACGAAGACGAAGTATATGCTGTAGCGTGGTCAGCAGATGGAACATGTGTTGCATCGGGTGGGAAAGACAAAGCTGTTAGGATATGGCGTCATTAAATTGCCCATCCTGATTACGTGAAACAAAACCTCAGCATTGCAACACGCCCCATTCTGTCGCCATTTGCATTATAATCACATCTATATAGTCCACTAGCAATGGAAAAGGAGACTTTCCCATAGGCATTCCTTCTCCGACAAGAAAAGATCAGGAAGCAATGATTAGATGAGAGAAGCTCCTCGGTGTTGTGCAAGGCAAGGGAATACTAGAGTTGCTCAGGACTCGTGGACTAGTGGCCATTATTTTAAGCACAGAGAATTTCATTGCTGTAATGGATCGAGATCTAACAAACGCCGTCTTGGCATCAGCCGATGAAATACTTATAAGACATTAGCTGGCGAGGTGCGGGTATGAAGAACTTGGAGCGACATGAGCATTTGAATGAAAAAAAAAAAAAGAAGGTTAACAACAAACTGCGGGGTTTCGGTTTCACGGCATGTACGATTGCAAACCTAACAAACAACGCGTAGAGAACTGGAAGCTGACAAAATGAAATGCGCCGGATTGGGCATCGAGGCTCTTACGGCCGCCAGGAGCAAAACCTCCTTGAAGCGAATGGGATTGGAGGTCAGTGCACCAGCAATACTATACTTCGTAGTTTTTGGCGGCCAACGCGCACCTCCTCTTTTCATGAGAATTCTACTGATTGGAGTAACTGCTCCCTCCACGCAAAGTTGAAGATATTATGGATATGAGGAGACATATCAATGTGTGCTTCAAATAAGGCTAGTTCTAGTAGTATCTACCGGTAGTCTAGGTAGGTCGCTAGGTCGCCGACGTAGGTAGAGCGGCGTTACATAAGTCAAAGAATTATGTGCACAACAAGCAATGTTTGCCTGTTAGACCGCTACACCCTTGGATCCAAGTTTAGTGGGTTAGATTCGATCCCTTCCAGCGCTACGGTTATTTGCTTTCGGCTCATCTGTACAACCAGTATGTACTACCGGTACATATTTGACATATATAAAATGATGACGTAATTGATGCACCGAGATGGTATTCATTCCATGGCTATCCACACTTGTGCTTCGGTACCTACCTAAGGTAGCTGCCAGCTGCTGCCGTTAAGGTAACCTGCATGCGTGTGGCATTGCGTGCTGCGCATGCCGGAGCTAAGCAGGTATCTTTACGTAACGCTACCTTCATACCTAACACGGACTTCAAGTGTCATATACATTCATCCACGTATGTCCACGCAAATAGGTATGCGCCCACGGAATATATATGCCATACGGACTTGACACGTGCTGGTGCAATAGGTTTCGAGCTGTCAAAGACCTGTCCTAACGCTTCCCGCGGCTCACATGAGTCTACCTAGTCTGTCCCGTCTTACAGGCAGGGCTCCGGAGAGAGCTCCGGGGAGCAGCAGGGGGGGCAGATGTTGATGAACAGAGGCAGCACAATCCCACCTACCTGGGTGCTTAGCTACCATGCGGGCTATGTACTTAGGCAATTATATTAGCTTCCCTTCCATGTATATTTAAGTATGTTTGTAAATTCTGATCTGGCTATCTAGGTACCGTGCCTAAGGGTGACACTACAGTACAGCTACTTCGTACGTAGTCACTTCGGCATTGTCCTGCCGCTACGGGAAGAGTCGGTGCAGGTGGATCTACGGGATCCTATATCTATGCCCGTCTGGTTGCTGCAAGTCTGGACTGGAACACTCTGCCCTCCACTTGTTGACATCATCTCGACAAAATAAATTTGATCCCTTCAGTTTCTATCTCAACCCGAGCAGCCCCTGCCTCTCTATACCCTTCACAAGATGCTATGATACCTATTGTAAATAAGAGCTTAGATTTTCAATTTTTCAATCGTGCCCTTGACAAAGCAACCTTGCCTGTGTTTTTCCCTTCTCCGTTATAGAATAACAGCCCGTACTCTATTCATTACGCGCCCCTCGCTGCGTTAGTAGTATTCCATCATGACTATCTTCGTTGCTTCCCTGTAAGTATTGTCTATTTACGCCTGCCGTCATCGCCTTCTTTCCTGCACTCTCTCCTCGTCCTTTTTCCGTTCAGTCAATCCAGTGCCCAGACTAGAAATTTCTCACATGCGCTGCTGCGAGCTCAGCATCCACTGCGCACCAATCAGAACCCCTGTCATCTCATTCACGGTTTTATAAGTGAAACTCGGAGATTCGAAGATAAGAAGTTAACATCAAACATCCACTGCCAGGTTTCTTCCTAAAACGATCTATTTCGACCTTCCAGATGCGCCGTCTAAATCCAGTAGACAGGTTCTTCGACATGGCCATCCTGGCGCATCAAAACGACCCACTCTAGATGCTCGCCCAAGTCTCTTCAACCCCCGCCCTCCAAATACACCACCTCTTACCCCCACGGAAAATGAGACTGCACTTGACGATGACTTGTTTATGAATGAAGATAGCCTGCCTGTCCAAGCCGTGAACGATGCTGAGTTTAGGGGTCCAGCGGATAAGGAATCTCCGTCTTGGGGCGGCCGGAAATTTCAACCAACATCTCGTGTAGATGCACCCCCTCCAGCCTCAATCCTTGAGCACGAAAAGACCTTTGAAAAAGCAAAGCAGCTGGGCAGGCAAGGCGTTTTACAACCTCGCACATCTCGGAGTGACAGCCATGACAAAGTATTTGCGAATGCCAATTGGCGTGTCGTGAACGCAGACCAGGGCAACGGGGGTCTCCGTAACGCCGCTGAAGCCGCGGCGAGGGATGGCAGCGCGGATGAGGTCACATGGGTAGGAACTCTAGGCATGCCCACGGATGCATTAAATGGCACACAGCAAAAGCAAGATATCTACGACCGATTGGCGACTGAGTTCAACATGCTGCCTGTCTTCTGCTCGGACAAGGACTTCGATGGACACTACTTACATTTTTGTAAGCAGATTTTGTGGCCAGTTTTCCATTACCAGATTCCCGACAACCCTAAGAGTAAGGCCTACGAGGATCATTCTTGGCAATTCTACGTCAACCTCAACCAAGCGTTTGCAGATAAGATCGTCAAGAACTGGAAGCGTGGTGACACTATATGGATCCATGATTACCATCTGCTTTTGCTCCCCAGTATGATTCGTAAAAAGCTCCCAGAGGCCAAGATCGGGTTGTTTTTGCACGTCGCTTTCCCTTCTTCCGAAGTGTTCCGCTGTCTAGCTGCTCGTGAGCAACTTCTAGAAGGTATGCTAGGCGCGAACCTTGTCGGTTTCCAGATTGCCGAGTACACACGGCACTTTCTTCAGACTTGCAGCAGGCTTCTCTCATGTGAGACCACGAGCGAAGGTATTCAACTAGAAGATCGTTTTGTGGATGTCATGAATACTGCTATCGGTATTGACCCTGTCAGTTTAAACCTCCACCGCCAAGATCCAGAAGTAATGAAATGGGTCAGTATGATGAGGGACCGCTACAGAGGCAAGAAGATCATCGTCGCGAGAGATAAACTGGATCTTGTACGTGGTGTGCGCCAGAAACTACTGGCATTTGAGCTATTTCTCAACAAGAATCCTTCTTGGAGAGATAAGATAGTTCTAATTCAGGTCGCCTTGTCAACAACTGAGAAGAGCGGCCTAGATGCCGCTGTCGGGGACATTGTTGCCAGGATCAATTCGACTTGGGCAAATCTTTCTTATCAGCCGGTGGTATACCTGAAGCAGGATATCCCGTACTCCCAGTATCTTGCTCTCTTGACGATTGCAGATGCTCTGATGATCACGAGTCAGCGGGAGGGAATGAATTTGACGTCCCATGAATTTATTGTGTGTCAAGATGGAGCATATTGCGACCAAAAACATGGGTCTCTTATTCTCTCCGAGTTCACCGGCACTTCATCGCTTTTCGGTGGCCAGCAGCTTTCAGTCAATCCATGGAGTTACCGTGAGTGCTCCGAGGCTATTAAACAAGCAGCGGAGATGTCCAGTGAGGAGAGGGCCTCCAGGTGGTCATCACTTCGCGAAGTAGTAAGCCGCCAAACTGGCAGCCATTGGTTCACCAGCTTCTTGTCGCGACTCGACCAAAGCTACGAGATCCAACACCGCCATGACCAAATTTCCATTCCACGGCTGAACCTAAACCAGTTAGGTAAACAATATAGCCAATCTGAGCGAAGACTTTTCCTCTTGGATTATGAAGGGACACTTGTTTCAAATGAGCGTTCAAAGAACGCGGTCGTTAGCAATCCTCATGTACGTGATCATTAACCACTTGCGTAATGTCCATGGCTAACTTGATCCTAGCGCGTACTTGCTGTGCTCAGCGATCTAGTATATGACAACCGGAATACCGTATTCGTTATGTCTGCGCGAAGAGCCGATGAACTCGAGCGTCTCTTTCGGGTGGTGCCGAACCTAGGCCTGATCGCCGAGAATGGCTGCTTCATTAGATATCCCTCCAAAAGCACATGGACTGAATTCGCAGACAGAAGCAAGGTTGCATCATGGAAACAGTCTGTTAGGAGCATTCTTCAGTACTACCTAGAGCGCACACCAGGCTCCGAGATTGAAGATCGGAGTTGTTCTCTCATCTTCCACTTCAAGAATGCCGAAGATTATACGATGGCAGAGAGACAAGCGAGTGACTGGACAGCTCATATCAATGAATCCTGTGAAGATCAACACGTACATGCGACTCAGCTTGAGGACTGCGTAGTGGTTGAATCCCATGACTGGACCAAAGACACCGCAGCCGCCCATATCTATGAGCACATAAAGGAAACCAAAGATGGCGAGAATCATGGTGGTCAGCCGGATTTTCTCATGGTTGTAGGTGACGGTCGTGATGATGAAAAGGTATTCCGTTGGGCCAACAAGTTACAAGAAGACGGTGATGTCAAAAATGCTGTTACTGTAACCGTGAGCAACCGAAATACCGAGGCCAGGACGACCCTAACGCAGGCTGTAAGCGGTATGTCATACTTCCATGCTTCTCTGGTTATCCGAAAAAATGCATCTAACAGAGTCCAGGCGTTCTTGTGACCCTTCAAAAGCTTGCCAGCCTTTCCTAGGAAGAGAGGTGCATTGCATACCGCAACTATATCCTCGATAGCCTTTCGAGACAGGCGCGGAGGTCTCGCAGCAGCTCTCAGATGTCCTCGAATTGGATGTCTTAAAATTGGAAGTTTGAGCTTAGCTGCGGACGAGGAGAGTTACGCATCGACTGCCATTAGCTACGGAAGAGTTATAGAACAGGCGAGGTATGCTTGTTTGCCGAAGGAACATCTCCCCCTTTGAACGTATGCAGAAGGCCTATATATTTTACAAGCATTAGCATGACATGAGTATGAGCACGAGCCAAGTTCAAAATTAATGATACTTTGATACCAAGGTCCGGTGGGATGCGCGCCCTGTTAAGTACAAGATCTTGTCAAGTTAGTAGGCATGTAGCTATGCCTGAGCTAACCCAAACACTACCTACTCTTTAGGTAGGCATCACTAGGTTGGTATTCATATCTTATCCAACGTACCTATTCGATGGTGTACACGGTTCTTCAACGAAGCTGGTACATATATGTAATATAATACATGTCTAGTTGGATACCTACATGTACATGTTACGTACCCAGGCGGAGGGCGCGCACGCATTATACCTGTACTCCAGTGCCCCACTTACAAGTAGGGAAAAGGAAAGAAGAAAAAAAATTAAAAATAAAAATAAAAATAAAAAGGACAGCCTGATGTGTAAGACGGCGCTCTCCGTAATCGGAGCTAAGAGCATCCCACCAAGCAAGTATACTACTAATCTTCTGACTGTTGTATAACATCACCATACCTAGGCAGGTACATTATTAATTCAACGCACACCTCGCTGCCGGCGCCGCTCAACCCGATCGTTACGACAGGATACACAGACACGACTGTGTTCATCCTGTGCTCCATCGATAACCGACAATCAACAACCGGCTCTGACAGCGCGAAAAAAAAAGAGACAAAAAAAGGACCATGGCATCTTCCTTTCCACCGCCACCCGTTGACACCATTGACTGGGCCAATGTCGGTTTTCGTGTGCGTGAAGGTAAATGCCTGAGTCTTCCACTACGCAGCTCACCGATTCGCAAATGCTAACTGGCAAAAGTGAACGGCCACATTGAGTCGCACTACTCGGTCAAGACGGGCAAATGGTCGCCTCTCCAGTTCGTCGCGGATCCCTACATCCGCATCCACGGCATGGCGCCTGCCCTCAACTACGGCCAGCAAGCCTACGAAGGACTCAAGGCCTTTCGCACACCCAGCGGCGAGATCACCATCTTCCGCCCGGACCGAAATGCCGCCCGCATGCAGCGCTCTGCTGAATTCATCTCGTGTCCGACCGTGCCCGAAGACCTGTTCGTAGACGCCGTCAAGGCCGCCGTCTCCCTCAACGCCGAGTTCGTGCCGCCTCACGAGACTGGTGCCGCCATGTACATTCGCCCACAGATTTACGGATCCAGCGCTCAGCTAGGCCTGTCCCCGCCGGAAGAGTACATGTTCTGCGTTTTTGTCATGCCCACTGGTGTCTACCATGGCACTCACCTGGTTAAGTGCCTCATTCTCGACGAGTTCGATCGCTCCGCGCCCAACGGTACTGGTAGTGCTAAGATTGGGGGAAACTATGCACCGTAAGCGCGTTTTCTCTAACTCGTGGTCTTTCATCATAGTTTTGCTCTTCCGTGGCTAATGGGATGAAATCAATCTATGTTTAGGGTATTGAGGTGGAGTGACAAAGCAAGAGCCGAAGGTTTTGGCATTACGCTGCATCTTGACAGCGCCACGCGCTCCGAGATTGACGAATTTAGCACAAGTGGGTTTATTGGAGCTAAGGTGGAGGGTGACGATGTAACGCTGGTGGTACCTAACTCCAAGAATGTCATCATGAGTGTAACAGTCGAAAGCATAGTAGATATTGGACGAAGCTTCGGCTGGAAGGTCGAAAACAGACCTGTTTCTTTCTCAGAACTTCCCACCTTCACCGAAGTCATGGCAGCTGGCACAGCAGCAGCCCTCGTACCGATTCGGTCAATCACCCGTCGCGAATCCCCGTCATCGCCAAAGTCCATTACCTCAGCAATTGGAAAGCACGAGAGATTATCGTCGGATCAGGACTCTGAAAAGGTCACCTACGCGCCAGATACGCAAGATGCAGAAGACATCGGCCCCATCTGCACGAAGCTCCTGTCTCAATTGAGGGCTATACAGCTTGGGAAAGTCTCAGACGAGCAGAACTGGTGTACTCGCGTCACTCTAGAAGACGGAAAGAAGGTAGCAACGCGGGACACGACAAATGGCACCGGGAATTAACCAGACTATGCAGATATCAGAGAATTATGGTGGTTGTTGTCGTCGTCGTCGTCGTCGTCGTCGTTAGGCATCCGTAAGGTTTAGACAAGAGACTATGTAATCTATATTTGGCCTTGGATAGACAAGATGGCAAGACAAAATAGCGAACTGTATGGGTATACGATTCCAGGATTACTTCCCATTAGCAGGCAGCATAATTGAAAATCTAGATATGCATTAGTAGCTTTTGTGTAGCACACAAGCCCCCTCCCTACCTTTTAATGTCCCTTTGCCTCGGCCAAAAACAGAAGGGTTGCAAAGTGTTTCCAAATACGCCCATGTACCAGCTATACATCGAAACGGAATTGAATTTTGTTTGACTTTCACTAATTGACATCACATAGAAAACGTGCCCTTCGAGCCCTGGAGATCCATGCGCATAGCGACGGCTTACCTAGAACGGCTGGTCTCCCCCGAGAGGCCTCCTGCTTCTCCTCAAGCTACCCACGGTGCTCAATATTCGCTCACCTAGCTACCGGCCATGAAATGAGACAGGCAGGCTAGATGATGAAAACCGCTGATCCCGCATTGTGCACAGTACGGCTAGGTACAGGAAAATCGATAACCACACGAGCTCTGAGTGGGCAATTACAATGTCTTAAAATGTTACTGTAGGGATATTGTACATGCATACGACGTGACATCACAGCTACGCCATCTCAGCTGACGAGAGAGCTTCGGGAACTATCTAATCACCATCTTGGATGCGTTGCGCCTCGGCTTATGAAAACCTTGCTAGTTTTACTAAAACGACGTAGTGCTGTCTGCTTGTTGACTGCCCTGTCAACGTCGCTCAGCAGATGTCTCTACTTAGTTTCCGCACATTACTAGAATAGGGCTTCTACCAGTGCTCTGATAAGGAGTCAATGGGAGAGAAGAGGTATGTACGTATGATAATGCTCTGGGGAGCTGTTATAGAGCAATCATTCACCAGAACAAGGGGGTGAGATGGAGTTGCATGCAGGTAGGGATCCTTTACATGCACAGCGTTAACACCTTCGTCAAGATCAAGCCTGCTGCTCATATCACATAAAAAACAATTGATGCTACGAGTCATCTAACCTAAGACGGTAGTACGATTATAAGGTTTATTATTATGAGCTGCTCTAGCCTTAACAACTCGTAGCTGGTGGGATCATATCAAGTTGTTATCAGAATATCACCTCACAACAAGGTTACTTACAGCCCAGGGGTAAGAAACGTCCCCTGCCACACACCGCAGAACAACATCAAGCAGTATTGTACAGTAGATGGTACCACGTGCCCCGACTCTCCGTTGTTAGCAGCCGAACAAAGAAAAGGCGATAAACTCGAGCTCATCTTCCAATTATGTACCTGTTACACACAGATAAGTTCGAGCTAGCTCCGGGCATAGCCCTGGTTCTTTGTGAATCATACTATCAGCTCTGGCCGCCACCTTAAACAAAAGCTTGATGAGGAGACTAATGTAGCTAGGGATGCGGCCGGGTCCTTTGAGGGGCACCTCTTTTATCATATATGTGTTATTACCCTCTTAGCAAATAATTATCTCATACTTCATAACTCATCACTCTTCCACGGCCTGGAAACTTGGGACCTGCGCAGTTGGTTGTTCGGATTCAGCTTCATACATCACACAACCTATACTCGCGACGATCTTACGTACTTTTTATTCCATCAAAACGGTCTTACCCTACCTGCCACGTGCGGCTCGCATCATGGCCGACCCAAGTCCTGCCATTGGAGATGATGAAGAGCTCGCAATTAAGCCCGCGAAACCTGAGCGGCGGAGCATTGGCGGAGTATACAACACCCGTAGTTTATCGCGAACTCGTAGCACTTCGTCTCAGGACGGCCGAACTGAAGTGGCCGGCATCGACGAAGACGATAACCACGAATGGCTCTCCGAAGATGGCAAGAAAAAACAGGTATTCAAAGGGACAGCGTTGCTCTGGTAGCGTAGCCCCCTTTTTTCTGTTGGCGGCTGTCAACAACATATACTCATAATCAAGATGTCGCTGGCTTTTCGTTGGTACTGACAGAATTTCCTGTTATAAAGGTTGGCCTATCAGTCTATTGGTGCCATTTACGGCGACATCGGTACATCACCGCTATATGTTTACTCGAGTACCTTCACCGCCGAACCGTCTTATGAAGTCCTTGTTGAGGTGCTCTCAGTCATTAGTACTGCTCCCCTCTTCTCTCCTTTCTCAGTTGTCTAACCAAAGAGCTCTGCCTGGAATTCAGTCACTAACGTGTCTCCTAGTTTGGTCCCTCACGATTATGGTAACTTTTAAATACGTCCTTATCGTGTTACGTGCCGACAACCAGGGCGAGGGTGGCACTTTCAGCTGCTACTCTTTGCTCACACGTTATGTAAGTTATCACGGAAGCTTCCGCTTGCAGTGCTTAGATGTTGTCGAAGTATGCTAACATAGCTTATCTAGGCCAACTTGACCGACCGAGACCCTCGGGAAGCTGCGTCAGTCAAGATGGAACGCCATATGACTCAGGACTTGAGCCCCAGTAACCATGCCGTACGCAGAAGAATGGAAGATAGCAAGTTTCTCCGTGGGCTTCTGAAGACCATTGGTGTCTTAGCCGTTTCCATGGTTATTGCAGACGGAATACGTAAGTAATTCAGCGTCATTCCATTTTCTAGTTATCTTTAAAACATGGCCTTAATGCTATGGTTACTTCCGAAGCCCTGGAAAAACTTACAATGCCGACACAAGACACACCTATGATATCGGAAGCTAATCTGAACGCTTTAGTAACACCAGCACAGTCTGTGCTAGGGTAGGTCGACATCATTTACTTCATCTCGCCCCGTGGCCACTATCCCTTTTACTACTTCAACTTAAATTTTGTATGCACTGACTTCTATCTTTACAGAGCTATTCAGGGGCTCTCGGTCGTGAGCCCAGGCATTACTAGCTCGACTATAGTTGGAACCAGCAGCGGTATATTGATATTGCTTTTTGCCATTCAGCCTTTGGGACTTACCAAACTTGCCTCCTCATTCGCACCGGTCGTCATTGTCTGGCTTGCTTTTAACGCCTCATTTGGCATATACAACCTAGTCAAATACGACCATTCTGTGCTAAAGGCATTCTCGCCTTACTACGCCATCCACTTCTTTGTCCGTGGTAAGACCGAAGCCTGGAAGAGGCTTGGTGGGATCTTACTATCATTTACTGGCGTGGAAGCTCTATTCGCCGATCGTAAGTAATTACCGCTTCAGGACCTGAAGCTTTCTCGTTGTCTTCTCCCTTAGAGATGTTTCACCCCCGCCCCCTACCCCCCCTCCTCTTCCAGCCAAAAAAAGGAGGTATACTAAAATGCCATGATGAAGTCGGTGCCTTTAGTATGCGGGCGATTCAGATAAGTTGGCTCGGTTATTGCTATCCCGCCTTGCTGCTTGCCTACATAGGACAAGCCGCGTATATTAGTGTTCACCCAGCGGCCTACTCCAATCCTTTCTTCAACTCTGTCCCGCCCGGACTACTCTATCCCAGTCTAGTCGTTGCTGTCCTTGCCGCTGTTGTGGCTTCACAGGCTATGATCACCGCATGTTTCCAGGTAAGAAATGTCTCCTGACAGATGAATGCGGTCTACTAACGTGTTTGCAATGTAGCTCGTGAGCCAGCTAATGAAGCTATCTTACTGTCCTCAAGTGAAGATTGTCCACACATCCACGAAGTTTCATGGCCAGCTCTACGTTCCTTTCCTCAACTGGCTCCTCTTGATCGGCACGGTTCTCGTCACGGCCGTATACTCCAATACAACACGGTTAGGAAATGCATATGGGTACGTTCATTATAATCCGCAGCTTCATGTTACAAGTTCCCACTTCCTTTTGACTGACTGACCACAGCGTATGCGTAATTTTCGTGACCTTTTTCGACACTTGTTTCGTAACGCTCGTTGCCTTGATTGTATGGCGAATTTCGCCTTACGTTCTATTTGTGCCATGGCTATTCTTCGCAACACACGACGGTCTTTACCTCACTTCAGCCTTAAACAAAGTTCCCGACGGCGCCTGGTTTACGCTTACCCTTGCGGCCATTCTTGCTGGTCTCTTCTTGCTCTGGCGCTTCGGAAAGGAAAATCAGTGGCGTGCGGAAGCCGAGGATCGTTTCCGCCGTATGCTACCCCTTGAATCATTTCCTTCCTATTCTAGCAGCTCTTCGAGGCCATAATTGCCTTTCAGAGTCACGAGCCTGTCTCAGAAGTATACATAACTTCCGAAACCGGCTTCCGTTTTACTTAGAAGAGTGGTTGCTGACTTCTGCGACCTGCAGTCAACGAGCTCATCAAAAAAGGGGTAGATGACAAGCTATTTCTCGCTGCGCGCTGGGGAGGTGGCTCAGTTGCCCCCATCCGAGGTTTTGGTATTTATTTTGACAAGACGGGTGTTCTCACACCGACAGTGTATGCTATCTAGACACTTTCATCCCCCATTCTGGTTTCTGGATCTTCACAGGAATGTGAGGAGTTTAACTACTTAGGGGCGTCGACTAACTCTTAGTTTCCCGCAGTTTCACACAATTTGTCACGAAGTTTGGAGCGGTTCCTGAAGTCATGATATTTTTCCACCTACACCCCGTTGAAATTCCTACGGTCCCATCCACCGAGCGATATATCATTACACGCTTAGGGGCTGTACCTGGCTGCTATAGACTCGCCGTTCGCCAGTTAGTACCCTAGTTCTATTGCATTCCCACCCTTGGACAGGTGTCAAAGCCAGTTCTTCTGCATTCTGGAACATGGTGCGAATCCTTTGCCTGGTCATCACTAACCACAATGTCTACACAGCGGATTTATGGACGAGGTAATCACACCAGATTTAGCGGCTCTGATCTACGAACAGGTCCGTAAGTTCATAGTGCGTCAAGCCGGCGCAGAGGATTTGAGCAAAAAGCCCGAAATTCCGGGCGAAGTCAGTGGCGCGTCCGGAGGTAGCAGTGGCTCTGTAAGCGAGGACCTGCCACTTGAGCAAAATGGGAAGGGGAAGCAGTGCCGGAACGGGCCAGCTGAGATCGAAGATGCGAAAGTGCGTCGGGAACTCGCCTGTTTGGACCGCGCGTTCGCTACCAAGATTTCGTACGTCGTTGGAAAGGAACAAATGAGAATCAAGGGAAGTGCCTCGCTTCCCAGACGTCTTGTGCTCGAGACGTTTCTCTTCATCCGAGATAATACGCGCGCGAAGGTTGCCAATCTGAGACTGGCGATGGACAGGGTTGTTGAAGTGGGCTTTGTGAAGGAGATATAGCAGGACGGGCGACTGGAAAGTCCCTGGCTGCCTTTCATTCTTTTCGATTCCAGTATATGTAGCTTCGTGTATGAAGATCCGATACGATCCAGGCAACAATTGCTGAGGTTCGTTTTCACGTCTCATGTTGGAGATAATATGTTTGTAGTAGCTTACGTTCCTTAAGATACGGCTAGTCTCGTATTGAGCATACACGAGCGTAGACCTTACATCACGTAAGGGTACTTATCTAACAAGCCAACTACGGTGGCTCTAGAGCTAGATCCGATTCCATCAATTAAACTCGCATATTTCTTCCTTGGCGAGCTAAGTTGGATTATGATGCTATGCCACTGGCCAAGACAGGGACTTGACGTCTCTACAGTTTCCCCATAACTTTGTTGTTCTCTACAAGGATGAATAGATTATTTGCACCCATTTCATGTTGGTCTATAGGTACTAATTTTTCTTTATTCTACATGTAATATATGTACCATCCGTCCATCCATAGGTATTCCTGTTTCTCAGGCTACAACAAGATGGTTACCCTATACGATATCTAGTACATCGTCAGGTCTATAACCACTCCGCAAATTCATCAAAGCGCCACCCCGATCTGATAGTTAGACATAGCTTCCAACTGTGCTTGAATCTGGGCATCAGCATCAAAGAACTCACCTTCCCGGAAAGATTCGAGATTGGGGTGTATGGAGATCAACGATACAAGACGGTTTGTGCCGCGTGCCTCGCCGCGAAATGCCCACCCCTCGCCGTTGTATCCCGCGGTTTCCACTAACATATCCCCAATCTCACCATATGGCGCAAACACTGTCTTGGAAATAATGCGTGTGAGTTGCCCAGGAGATTCTGGGAAGTCCCTTTTCAGAGAAGTCCCTCTTGAGCTCTCGCACAAGGCGATGGGGTAGAAGAATCGCCAGAATGTCTCCAGCAGCAAGTCAATTCCGGACCATAGGTTTGGGTCATCACACTCGGGGAAAGAGACTGGCGGATCTGAAAGGTTGTAGTTAAGTAGTAGTTGGACGCAAGTCTTGAGTCTGTTTCCCAGTCGAATGAGTTGGCCGTAGTAACACGATTGTCTTCGCTCGCGCGCCGCTAGCCGCTCTTCTTCATTTTCCGGCCATGGGTCCCAAATATGGTAATTATCTGCGCAAAGTTCACATAGGGGCGTATTTTCTGATGGCCCGGCGGCTATTCTCCGGAACTCGGGAAGCCGCTCAGGATCCTCTTCATCCAGATAACCGTCTTTCTCCTCATCTTCGTCGTTTAAGTGGTAGGTCCACGGACATTTGCCTAGACGTGGCCCGTGAACAGGTTGGCAGAGGAGCTCTTGCAGAGGGCTTGGATACACAACTTCATTGCCATCCGTATCTTTTTTTGGCAGGTCTAGTTTCGCGAGTCCACTCGGATCCGCACCGTTCCGTAGTAAGGTATGAACGGCCTTGACGTTGGCGTTCCGACATGCGTACCCTAACGCTGTATGTCGAATGACAGGTCCGTTACGGTTATGCGGTCGTTGGTCTACTGCATTTATATCAATTCCAGATTGAAGCAACTGTTGGATGATTTTCGGACAAGTTGATTTTGCGTTGCAGTACCAGTGAAGAGGGTTGTAGCCTCGAAAGATGTCTGCTACGGCCCCCTTGCCGGTATTGATGACATTTCTAACCTCTATGTATGATTTACACCGAAAGAGAGGTGGTAGCTCTTCGATATTGAGGACTTTCTCTTGCTGTCGATTATGGCGCCGTTGGACTGGTTCCTCCCGTGATTCCAAGGGCAACTGCGGCATTTTGCCTCCTCGCGTCAAAGGACTAGTTTCTAGTGAGTGTGAATCCATGGAATAGGTGTGAATAAAGAACTCCCTTATGTAATTTGTGTGCGCTGTTGAGGAAACTTGATGGCATTTCTCTCTTCAAAATATCTAAAGCCATTGGCCTTCACATATAAGTAATGATTAGTTAGCATGCTCTTTTACTATTTATCCTTATTAAGCTTCAAAGGTGAAAGAAATAGTGGATGCAACAATATCTTATGACGAGAACCAACTACTAAGACACGCACAAAGCAGATTGTTTAGTAAGGATATAGGACACAATTACATTCAAAGCGCCCCTTTGTTCCTTTCTTAGTCACTGACGGTATTGAAATGAGATTCGATTGAGAAGTGGAACCGGCCAACGTTTAGAACAGGTGGATTAGTTAATACTCCTGAACCATTACACTTTAATTATCCTTACCTCTTATCTCTAATCCCGCCCTTGTAAGCTCGAGTGCCACTACGCAATACTGGCAGTAAAGAAATCTACCTCCATTCAGTCGCGTCCTCTCTGCCATGTAAGTACTTTAACCTAGGACGTTATATGGAGGCGATTCATTATGAGGTTGCAACACCTCGGCAGGACTGCAGCAGGGTCTAGATTCAGATACATAGCTAGGTAGGTACCTAGTAATTTCTTTATCCAGCACAATGCCAATAATATCCGGTAGGTACTTGAGTTACAGCAGTGAAGAAATAGTAGTCCGCAGCAAGGTGCCGGCTGGGCGGTGTGCTCTAATCTGAGCCAACTACGACCGACCGGTTCATACATACACTATGTAAGTATGTATGTAAGCAGTAGGTAAGCTGATACACACTCAAGTAACTATTCCCCAGGCGCCTACTTAGGTGGTGTCTAAGTTGGTAGATGGTTGCAGTGGAAATGCGCATTCAATGATCACGATGCTTTCACCGGTCCTACGGTATTTCTTATAATAGCTTGAGGTATAGGGAGACCGGCGAGGAGGCAGGAATCAGGATAGACAGAATGCCATCACTGGATATCCTAATCACATTTGTAATCACAAGCCTTCTCTATAAGCTGAAACCCGCGTCCATAACAACATTGACACCCGTGGTGCTTTTACTTCGAGCAAAAGTAAGGACTTGTTCTGCAACATCTTCGACGGTCACGATGCGCTTAAGCTTCGTTCCTTGCCGATGTGCTTCCTTCTGCTCATCTGAGTAGAGCTCCGCCCATTTGGTAATCAAAAGCCCCGGGGATACTGCGAACATTCGTGAATTAGCAATTGTCTTTGTGGACGTGAGCTTGGAGCGGTGGTCCGAAAGCACAGAAAGCCTTGTCCTGGAGTATAAGAATACAGCCAGCACAGCAACCCCCCACTCCGGCAACTGACCAGAACAAGAATAATATCTATACAAAATAGAAACAAAATAGCATGCGTTATATATGGTTACGAACCGCTATTTACTCGGATATTTGGCGCGGCCATCACAGCCAAGGCTTTGGCAAGATGTAGCTGCGCTGCCTTCGTAACCGAATATGCCTAGATTACGTGATCCATCGTCAGTATTCAGCTATGTCCCAGTTACGTTGTGCGTAGTGCGCAAATAGGCTAGGACATTGCTTTCGTGCATCGGAATACATACCAATGAGCTGCCACTGTGAGAAACGCCAGCTAACGAAGCCGTTGTGATGAAAGCGCCCTGGGTCTCGTCAAGGTACTTCTTCGCAGCTTGCATGAGCCATAGATGGGACTTGACGTTCATGTTGAAAGCATGATCCCACTCATCCTCATGGCAGTTGTCATCAATGCTCGCCAAACCCCTGTATCGCGTCCAGCCGCCGTTCGAAAACAAGACATCGATGCGACCGAACTGCTCACCCGTTTCCCGGATAAGCCGATTGATATCCTCGCGGTCTCCCAGGTCGGCCCTGATGAGTGCGAAGTTCTTCGCCGCATCCTCTTGTTGCAGTGACGATAGACCCGGCAGCTCGCTGAGCAGGTTGTTAGCCCGCTCTATGTTGTTGCTGTAGTTGACGACCACACGATACCCATTCTGGGCGAAGAGTCGGGCTGCTGCGGCGCCGAGTCCAGCACTTCCCGCCGTGATCAAGGCGACGGGGGGCGTAGATGCCATTGGGCTTAGGATCGTTACAAGCTATGCGTGCCAGGATCGTCTTAAACCAAGGAAGAGCAACGGTACTTCGGCTTCACGTTTCGTTTCCTCCTCGGCCTAAAGTCGGGCTTGCAAGGTGCTATTTTACACCAACAAAATGCGTCATGGAATAGCATGTGGCGGCGAATCATACTTCGGGGGAAAAGCCTACGCGCACATCAACCAAACCCCGAGAAAGAGGGGGGCTTGGAACTTGGGGAGACTTCGTGGTAGGTTACCTAATTTGCAGATATCTTCGGGACATGTTCACGGATTCGTCCCCACTTCGCATCTACTTGCTACTGTTGAATAACCATACATCAGCGCGATCTTGACGAATGTCAGTCATTAGCCGCCAGCCTTAAACAGCGTAGGATTGACCCCGCATTGCATCTAGTGGGATAGTACTGAACATGAGTAGGAGCAGTGAGACAGTTTTGGTGGCCGGTAAAAGACCATGAATGAATTTGCCTTTCATAGAGTGTCTCATACAATACTATCCCTTTAGCTTCCAGCTCAACTCCATACCTTGCCAAGGCACTATTTTAACCCCTGCAGCCAATAAAAATAGCTAAAGTAGTAGTTACTTCTATTCTTTACTAATTTTGCCTATACTAAATATAATTATAACGATTATTGTTATAAAGTGCTACATTATATTCGTTATAGTTATAGATTAATTAATTCCTTTTTTTAATATTAATATTTCTGTTTATTTTACTTAAAATAACTCGTTTTTAACTATTAATTAAAAAGCTTTTATAAGCTTTACAATTACCTTTAAACTTCCGCTTAATTAATTTATAGCTTAAAGGTTCGTTTTTAAAGCTATTTATATTTAAAAAGCTTTATTTATTTACTTTTAAACTAAAGCTATATTTTTTAAAAATAATATTTATAATAGCTTATATTTAAAGGTATTAAATAGTATATAACTTTTAAATAAGCTTTTAAATCTACTTTTATAATAAAAAGGTATTAATAAAAATTAATTAAAAGATAAATTAAAAAAAAAATATTTTTTATAACCTTTATAAATCTTATAATTTTAAATATTATATATATATAAATAATTAATTATATTAATTCTAGCTTTAAATTTATTATAATTATAAATAATTATAAGTAAAGTAATTAGTTTAATATTATTTTTATTAAAATAAGCCCTTTTAAACTTAATATTAAGTTATTTTTTAAAAGTAAAGATATTATTATTATTATTGCTTAAATAAATTATTAATATAAATAAGTAAATAATGTTACTTTTATATAGAAATTGCTATATTTTACCGTTTTTTATAGCTTTATATTAAAAGCTATTTTAAGGTAATAGGTCTTTATTTTTATTTCTTTTTTTAACTTTAATAAAGCTTTTAAAAAGATTAATATAATTTTTAATAGTAACCATTATTTTATAACTTATATAATCTTTAAAATATTTTAATAACTATATTAAAATAAAAAGATTATTATAAAAAAGGTAATATAGCTAATATAAAAGCTATTATAATAGTTTAATAATAATATATTAAATTAAATTAAGTTATTTTAGCTGTTTTTTAACTTTTAAAGCGTTTTTTAAAAGCTTTACCTTTAAAACTAATAATTTAATAAGCCTTTAATAGTTTATATACTATAATTAATTAATAATATAGCTTTATATATTAATAGCTTAAATTTTAAAGCTTAAAGGGTTTAATTTATCTTTAATTAAAGTAATAATAATTAAATAGCTTATAAAGGCTATTATTCCTTTATTAAAAGTTAAAGTTAAAGGTAAACTAATTAACTATTTACTAGCTTTTTTAATTATTTTAAAACCTTTAAAAACCTTTAAAAAAGCCCTTAAAAAGTTTACATTTAAATTATTAAAATTTTAAAAGGTAAAATAATAATATAACTTAAAAAAGCAGTTTTTAATAATATATAACGTAATAGTATACTTTAATTAAAAGTTACCTTATTTTTAATATATATTTATATTATTTTTATAATATAAATATATATAAATTAAATAATTAAAGAAGTAATAAATCTTTCCTATATTTAAATTATTATTTTTAACCTATTTAACTATAAATTAAAGTAATAGGAAGGTTTTAAAAAGGTTAATTATTATATATAAAAGGCTATTAACCTTTATTAATTATAATAAAAGGTTAAAAGGTTTTAAAATTTAAGGGTTATTGTTATAATGGGCGCAATATACAGTATCGTTATTAAATACTGGAAATATATTATTAATTATATAGTGATGAAGTAAAGGATAACTTGCCAGGTTATAACCTTCGTCAATTAAGCTATATATGCTATAATAGATTGAATAAGCTTTCGGAAGTTTAATAAAGCTATTAACTAAGCTATAAAATATCTATATAGCTAGTTTAAGGCTAGGAGCTATAATTATTCCTGCAAAGGTTATAAATACTTAAAAATAGGTATAAAAATAACCTTAAATAACTTTAAAGGCAATAATTATTATTTTAATTTATAAAACTTAACGTATTCCCTTTAAGATAATAATTTATAATTAGTTACTATATAGTTTAATTTATTATAATATTTATATTTATTATAATTTTAATGTTTTAAACGTTTTTACTTAATAAAATTAATAGCTATTTATTTTATAAATGTTTAAATTAATAAAATAAAGGTTGTTTTATAATTAAATAATATCTTTTTAATTTAGTTTAATTTAATTATATTTAGGTTTATAATATTTAAGTTTATAGGAATAATACCTTTAATTATATTAAAATTTATATTAGTAGCCTTATAGCTATTATAATGAACGTGTTAGATATATATTATATTAGAATATTGTACGCATTATAAAAGGATACCGTAGAGATATATAAAATATATATTAATAAGGTTATATAACTTATAATAGCTATTAGTATATATATATTTTTATATACGCTTATGTTTTAATTTTATCTTTCTTTCCTTTTTTTTTTAGTTTAAAATTTTTATTTATAGTATTAATATAGCTATACCCTAAATCTTTAATTGTAATATTATTTTAAGCTTTTCCTTTTTATTAATAAATGTTATATAAGTATATTACCTATATTTAATTGTTATTATTTATAATTTATAAATTAAACCTTTCCCCCTTCCTATTATTATATTTTATATTTAATAATAAATAAATATAACCTTATAATAAACCTAATTAATAAAATTAAACCCTATACTTCTTAAAATTAAAAAAACCTTAATTAAAATAAATAACTTAAAATGATTTTAATAATTATTATTATATATTATATTTAATGTTCCTATAATTAATAAATAATTAACTTAAAACCCTATCCCTTTTATTAAGGAAGAAGAAATTAATATTAAGTTTAAAAATAGTTTTTAAAATTTTTTAAACCTTAAATTAAAAGATATAACACTTTTACTATTAAACTTTAATTTAAACAAAGGATTAATAAAACTACTTTAACTAATAAATAAAATAAACGTTATTAATTAAGCTACCTTAATTTAATAATTATAAAAATAGATTATTGCTTTTTAAGTTTGAATGAAAAAAGGTAGCTTAACTTTAACGCTATAAAAAAATATAGTTAAAAGTGCCTTTAGTAGAATTAACTTTAAATTAATTAATATAGCTATATAAGCTGTTTTTAAAACAATTAGCCCTATAGGTAACTTTATTAACCTAAATTTAAAATATATAAAGAAGGTTAAAATTTATAAAGTTATTTTAAATACTTTTTTTAAAAATAAAGATTTATTTAATAATTAATTAAAAAAGTTAACTAATAAATTTAAAGAAAATGTAATAATATATTATATTAAAAAAAGTTAAATATATTATATTATATTCCTTTTAAAGAAAAATGTTAAAAAAGCGGTTAAGATTTACTTTTATTTTATTATTTAACTATATAGCAATTTAGCTAAAATAGTATAAATGTTAAAAATGGTTTACTATAATTTAAATTAAGCTGTTTAAGTATAAAATGCTTTAAATAAGTTTTACTTTAAGTTAGGTTTTAATATTTATTAATTTATTTTTTAATTTAATAACTTAATATTAAAGTTAAAGTTGTTTATATCTAAATGGTTTTAGTTTTTATAAAAATATATTAGCTTTAACTTTAAAATTAAAGTATTTAAAGTTAGTATTAATCTATTAATATTATATAAATACTTTTATAATAAGGTAATAAAGGTAATATATAACTATAATTATTATTATAATTATTAAAAGAAAAAATAAGTTATTAGTTTTATTAACTATAACTTTAATAATAAGAAAAATATAAATAAAGGGAATATTATAATAAAGCTTAAAAGGATAAAGCTTTTAAAAAAAGAGAAAAAGACCTATTAGAAAAATAATACCTATTTTAGCTATAATAAAATAGAATATTACGTTATGGATTATTTTAAAAAGAGTAAGAATATAGCTTAAATATAAAACGAAAAAAGTAAAGAAAAGCTTATTAATTCCTTTTTTATTAAATTTAAATTAAAAAACTAATTAAACTGTTAAAAGATTCCTTAATAATTTATAAACTATCCTTAACCTATATAAAAAGTAGTTAAAATATTATTTAATTTATATACTTTATTTAAATATAAATAAATAATTTTAAAATAAAAGCTATTATATTATATAATATTAAAGCTTAAGTATATTTAATAATTAATTATAAATTAACTTATTACGTTAACTATTAATTAAAGGTTAAGTTAATTACCTTAAAATAATTATAATAATTAAATAACTATTAAGGATAACCTATTAATATAATTAACTAATACTTTATTATTACTTTAAAAGTAAATAAATAAAGGTTTAAAAATTAAACCTTTTAGGTTATTAATATTAAATATAATATTATAATTGGTTTAAAATAGCTAGCTAAAAATAAAGTTATTTTAAATTATATTTATTAAATATTATATTAATTAAAAGATTTATTTCCCCTTACCCTATTTTTACCTATAATTAAAATTATATAAAAGTCTTTTAACGATTAATAAATTAACCCTATTATCCAATAAAACATTAACCGGAAAGATGCTGCTTTAATAAAGAAATATATTATTTTAAAGCAATTAGCTATATACCTTTAAAAAAATATCTAACCGGAAAGCCTAAAGATAAAGCAATTTTAAAACGAAAAGATTATTTAATAATTTATTAAAAAAATTAAATTAAACCTTAAATAGAAATAATAAAAAAAAAGGGTATTCCTAAATAAGCTAATATCTATTAAATTTATTAAAATAGCCTTAAAGGTAGTTATAATAATATTAAAAAAAACTTAAAAAACCTTTAATAATAAGCATATTCCCTTCCTATAAAACGAAAATCCTAAATATATTAAGTTAATTTATTATTTAATCCTTAAAGAGCTAGCTTATTTAAAAGGATTCTTTTTAAAAGTAAAAGTTAATAAGTTACCCTTATTATAATTAGGATATAATATAGTTCTTAAAACTATTATTAATAACCCTTTAAATAGCCCCCCTTAATATTAAACTCCAATTTAATACCTATTATTAAAAAAAGAAGTAATGGATAAATTATTAACCTATAGCTTTATTAAACCTTATATAAAAGTAAATGCTTTCCCTATCCTTTTTACCTTTAAACCAAATTTAACTAAAAGATAGTTTTATATAAATTATTAATGGAAAAATAAATACTTAAAAAACTATATTATTTTAATGTTAGATTTAAATAGTATTATATATAATAGTTAAAGGGTTAAACGTTATATTAAGCTTAATATTATTAAAGCTTTTTATAAATTAAGGATAGCCCTAGAATTTTAATATTTAATAGCTTTTTAAACCTAATAAAAAGTATTTTAATAGTTAGTCCTACCTTTTAAATTAAAGATTAAGCTTATTTAATAGTAAAACTTTATTAATTTTTAATTATATAAATTATTTAACCTTTTTATTAATGCTTATATTAATAATATTTTAATATTTATAAATAATAAAAAAAAGTATTAAAAATAATATAAAAAGGTAATATATTGCTTTTATAATATTAGGCTTTAAGAAAATATAAAAAAATCCTACTTTAATATAATTTTTATAAATTATTTAAGTATAATTTTAAAAGTTAAATAAGGTATTTAAATAAACCTTAAAAAGATAAATATTATTATAAACTGGAAATTTAAAAACTTAATTAATACTTAAGCTATTTATTTATTTTTTAAGCTATATAACTTTATTTAAATATTTATATATTATATTAATAATATAGCTAAACCTTTAAACTATTTATTTAAAAAGGGTATATTATTTAAAATAAGTAATAAATAATAAAGAGCTTTCGAATTAATAAAGAAGTTAGCTTATAAAGTATTAATGTTAACCTTCTTTTAGCTTAATTAACCTATTAAAATTAAGATTAATACCTTCCGGAATATTATTAATAAAGCTATTTAATAGTAATAAAAAAATAATACTTAAAAGCTTATAAAATACTTCTTAAAAATTATATTATTAATTAAATAAATTTATCCTATATAAAATAAAAAACTATTAATTATAATTTAAACTATAAAGTATAATTGTTTAAAGCTATTAAATATAAAGTTCTTTATAATAATTAACTATTAAGCTTTATTATATTTTATTATTAAAAAAGTCTTTTTTATAAAATAAGTAAAATAAATAAACTTTTTATTTAACTTTAATATTACCTTTTAATATTAGCTTAATTAAAAAAACATAATAATAAATATATTATTTTATAAAATAGTCAATCTATTAATTGTTAAAGCCTATAAAGCTAAAAAATATAATATAGCCCTAATTTTATTTAAAGCTTTAAAAGGGCTAATAGCTATTATAAAAAAGAAGGTAATAATATTATATAGCTTTAACCTAATAAACTTAATTTAATAAAAAAATAAAAAATAAGGTTTAGGATATAAAAATTATTAATTAATTATTTTAAAGTAAACCTTTAATTTAAAAGTTTATTTTTAAATAGCTTTAATTAAAAAAGCTTACTATTTAATAATTGCTACTTACCTTAAGTAAAATAAATATATTAAAATAATTAAATAGGATTACTATTAGCCCTTATTAAAATAAAATATTTAAATATATATTTATAATTATTATAATTATTAATAAAATAAGATCCCTTAAAATAAAATACTTAAATTATTATACCTATTATTAATCCTTATAGTTATTTAATATTATATTATAATTAATAGGAAGGATATACCTTTAAATAAATATAGTTATAATTATATATAAATATTTATTAATAAATTTAACTACTTATTAATTATAATACTTAATAAAAAAAACGATATAATAAAAAACGTAATATATTAATACTATAAATATACTTATTGTTTTTTAGGTTTTTTAAAGATATAGATTTTAAATAATATAGAACTTTTTATTTTACGCTTTTTAATAAAGATTAATAAGTTAACCTATATTAAATATTAATATAAAAATACCCTTTATTCCTAAATATAAAGAGCTATAAAATTTATAAATTAAAAGTTAAATTAATAATTATACTTTTATATTAATAAGTATTAAAATAATTAAAGCCTTTATTTATCTATATTAAATTTTATATATAATGCCTTTTAATATTTAACTATTAATATAGTATTATTAAAGGTTTTAATAGGAATTAATATAAAGAATCCTTTATTACTACCTTTATTAAATACCGTTAAAAAAATAGCATTTAAAAAGCTAGCTTAACAGTTATTATAATAAACCTATAAAGTATAAAAGGTAACTTATAAAATAGTAAAAGCTATATAAAAAAGGTAAAAAATATAAATAAATAAAAAGCAACGCTTAATAAACTTTTATATAGGAAATAAAGTTTTTTTAAAAAAGAAAAGCTTTATAATTAATAGCCTAATTATTTAATTAAACTTTTAATTGGTTAGACCCTTTAAAATATTTAAAAAAAGGGGATATAGTTATATATTAAACCTTTTAAAATTAATAAAGATAATTAACCTTTTTTATATAAATTAATTATATAAAGTAAGTAAAAACCTATTACTTTAATAAATTTAACCATTATTAAAACTTAAAGATATTAAAGAAGAACTGGAATAGGAAGTTAAATAGCTATTTAGGTTATAAATAATAGGGCGTAATAAAATGCTATAATATTAAATTGCTTAAAAAGGTTATAACCTTAATAATATTTAATATTTAATAAAGAATTTTAAAAATTTATTAATTAAAATATAAAAGTTTTATAAAAGATAATTTAATATATTAAAATTACTTAAATAGCTAAATAAATAAATAAGAGCTATAATAGTTAATAAGTTTATTATTAATTACTTTAATAATAATATTACTATATAAAATAGTAGTATAATTTATAACGAACGTATTAAATATATATTATGCTGGAACATTATACGCACTATAAAGGGATACCGTAAAAATATACGAAATATATACTAATAAGGTTATATAACCTATAATAGCTATTAATACGTATATATTTTTACGTACGCTTATATTTTAATTTTATCCTTCCTTTCTTTTTTCTTTAGTTTAAAATTTTCGTTTATAATATTAATATAGCTATACTTTAAACCCCTAATTATAATACTATTTTAAGCTCCTTCTTTTTATTAATAAGCATTATATAAGTATATTACTTATATTTAATCATTATTATTTATAATTTATAAATTAAACCTTTCCCTCTTCTATTATTACATCCTACACTTAATAATAAATAAATGTAACCTTATAATAAACCCAATTAATAAAATTAAACCTTATACCCTTTAGAATTAAAAAAACCCTAATTAAGATAAATAACCTAAAACAATTTTAACAATTATTATTATATATTATACCTAACATTCCTATAGCTGGTAAATAATTAATTTAGAACCCTATCCCTTTTATCAAAGAAGAAGAAACCAATATTAAATTTAAAAATAGCTTTTAAAACTTCTTAAACCCCAAATTAAAAGATATAACGCTTTTATTATTAAACTTTAATTTAAACGAAGGATTAATAAAACTACCCTAATTAATAAATAAAATAAACGTTATTAATTAAGCTACCTTAATCTAATAGCTATAAGAATAAATTACTGCTCTTTAAGCTTAAATGGAAAAAGGTAGCTTAACCTTAACATTATAAAAAAGTATAATTAAAAGTGCCTTTAGTAAAATTAACTTTAAACTGATTAATATAATTATATAGGTTATTTTTAAAATAATTAGTTTAATAGGTAACTTTATTAGCTTAAACCTAAAATATATAAAGAAGGTTAAAATTTATAAAGTTAATCTGGGTACCTTTTTTAAAAATAAAAATTTATTTAATAATTAGTTAGAAAAGTTAGCCAATAAACTTAAAGAAGATATAATAATATATTATATTAAGAAAAGTTAAATATATTATATTATATCCCTTTTAAAAAAAATGCTAAAAAAGCAGTTGAAATTTGCTTTTATTTTATTATTTAACCATATAGCAATTTAGCTAAAATAGTATAAATATTAAAAACAGCTTATTATAATTTAAATTAAGCTGCCCAAGTATAAAATACCTTAAATAAGTTTTACTTTAAATTAGGTTTTAATATTTATTAATTTATTTTTCAATTTAATAACTTAATATTAAAGTTAAAGTTACCTAAGTTTAAATGGTTTTAATTTTTATAAAAATATATTAGTCTTAACTTTAAAATTAAGGTATTTAAAGTTAATATTAATTTATTAATGCTATATAAACGCTTTTATAATAAGGTAATAAAGGTAATATATAACTATAATTATTATTATAATTATTAAAAGAAAAAACGAACCGCTAGCTTTATTAATTATAATTTTAATAATAAAAAGAATATAAATAAAGGGAATATTATAATAAAGCTTAAAGGGATAAAGCTTTTAAAGGAAAAGAAAAAGACCTATTAGGAGAATAATACCTATTTTAATTATAGTAAAATAAAATACCACATTATAGATTACCCTAAAAAGAGTAAAAATGTAGCTTAAATATAAAATAAAAAAAGTAAAGAAAAGCTTATTAACTTTTTTTTTATTAAATCTAAATTAGAAAACTAACTAAACTATTAAAAGATTTTTTAATAGTTTATAAATTGTTTTTAATTTATATAAAAAGTAATTAAAATATTATTTAATTTATATACCCTATTTAAATATAAATAAATAATTTTAAAATAAAAGTTATTATGCTATATAATATTAAAGCTTAAATATATTTAATAATTAATTATAAATTAGTTTATTACATTAATTATTAATTAAAGGCTAGGTTAATTACTTTAAAACAATTATAATAATTAAATAATTATTAAGGATAATTTATTAATATAGTTAATTAATATTTTATTACTATTTTAAAAGTAAATAGATAAAGGTTTAAAAATTAAACCTTTTAAGTTATTAATATTAAATATAACATTATAATTAGTTTAAAGTAGTTAATTAAAAATAAAGTTACTTTAAATTATACCCGTTAAATATTATATTAATTAAAAGATTTATTTCCCTTTACCTTATTTTTACTTATAATCGAGATTATATAAAAGTTTCCTAACAATTAATAAGTCGACCCTATTGTTTAATAGGATATTAATTAAAAGGATATCATTTTAAAAAAAGATATATTATTTTAAAGTAATTAGCTATACGCCTTTAAGAAAATATTTAATTAAAAAGCTTAAAAATAAAGCAATTTTAAAATAAAAGGATTATTTAACAATTTATTAAAAAGATTAAATTAAACCTTAAATAGAAATAATAGAAGAAAAGGATATTTTTAAATAAGCTAATATTTATTAAATTTATTAAAGTAGCTTTAAAGGTAGCTATAATAGTATTAAAAAAAATTTAAAAGACCTTTAATAGTAAATATATTTCCTTCCTATAAAATAAAGACTTTAAATATATTAAGCTAATCTATCGCTTAATTTTTAAAGAGCTAACCTATTTAAAAGGATTTTTTTTAAAAGTAAAAGTTAATAAATTACTTTTATTACAATTGGAATATAATGTAGTTCTTAAAATTATTACCAATAACTTTTTAAATAATTTCTTTCAGTATTAAACTTTAATTTAATATTTATTATTAAAGAAAGAAGTAATGGATAAATTGCTAGCTTATAGCTTTATTAAACCTTATATGGAAGCAAATACTTTCTCTATCCTTTTTACCCTTAAATTAAATTTAACTAAAAGATGGTTTTATATAAATTATCGATAAAAAATAAATATTTAAAAAATTATATTATTTTAACATTAGATTTAAATAGTATTATATATAATAATTGGAGGGCTAAACGTTATATTAAGCTTAATATTATTAAAGCTTTTTATAAATTAAGGATAGCTTTAAAATTCTAATATTTAATAATATTCCGGATCCAATAAAGAGTATTCTAATAATTAGTCCTACTTTTCGAATTAAAGATTAGGTTTACCTAATAGTAAAACTTTATTAATTTCTAATTATATAAATTATTTAACCTTTTTATTAACGTTTATATTAATAATATTTTAATATTTATAAATAATAAAAAAAAGCATTAGGAATAATATAAAAAGGTAATATATTGTTTTTATAATGCTAGGCTTTAAAGAAATATAAAAAAATCCTACTTTAATGTAACTTTTATAGATTATTTAAGTATAATCTTAAAGGCTAAATAAGATATTTAAATAAACCTTAAAAAGATAAATACTATTATTAATTAAAATTTTAAAAACTTAATTAATATTTAAGCTATTTATTTATTTTTAAAACTATATAACTTTATTTAAATATTTATACATTATATTAATAATATAATTAAACCTTTAAACTATTTACTTAAAAAGGGTATATTATTTAAAATAGGTAAAAAATAATAAAGAGCTTTTAAATTAATAAAGAAATTAACCTATAAAGTATTAATATTAACCTTCTTTTAGTTTAATTAACCTATTAGAATTGAAACTAATACCTTTTAAAATGCTATTAATGGAACTATTTAGTAATAATAAAAAGATAATATATAAAAGTTTATAAAGTACTTCTTAAAAATTATATTATTAATTAAATAAGCTTATCTTATATAAAATAAAGAATTATTAGCTATAATTTAAATTATAAAGTATAATTACTTAAAGTTATTAAATATAAAGTTTTTTATAATAATTAATTATTAAGCTTTATTATATTTTATTATTAAAAGAGTTTTTTTTTATAAAATAAATAAAATAGATAAACTTTTTATTTAACTTTAATATTACTTTTTAATATTAGTTTAATTAAAAAAACGTAATAATAAATATATTATTTTATAAAATAGTTAATTTATTAACTATTAAAGCCTATAAAGTTGAAGAACATAATATAGCTTTAATTTTATTTAAAGCTTTAGGAGGGCCAGTAGCTACTATAGAAGAAAAGGCAATAGTATTATATAATTCCAACCTGGTAAACTTAATTTAATAAAAAAACAAAAAATAAGGTTTAAAATGTAAAAACTATTAATTAATTATCTTAAAGTAAACTTTTAACTTAAAGGTTTATTTCTAAATAGCCCTAATTAAAGAAGCTTATTATTTAATAATTACTATTTACTCCAAATAAAATAAATGTATTAAAATGATTAAATAGAATTATTATTAGCTTTTATTAAAATAAAATGTTTAAATATATATTTATAATTATTATAATTATTAATGGAATAAAATCCCTTAAAATAAAATATTTAAATTATTATACCTATTATTAATCCTTATAGTTATTTAATGCTATATTATAATTAATAGGAAGGATATACCCTTAAATAAATATAGCTATAATTATATATAGGTATTTATTAATAAGTTTAACTACTTATTAATTATAATATTTAATAAAAAAAACAATATAATGGAAAATATAGTATATTAATATTATAAGTATACCTATTGTTTCTTAAATTTTTTAAAGGTATTAATTTTAAATAATATAAAACCTTTTATTTCATACTTTTTAATAAAGATTAATAAGTTAACCTATATTAAATATTAATATAAGAGTACCCTTTACCTTTAAATATAAAGGGTTATAGAATTTATAAATTAAAAGCTAAATTAATGGTTATGCTTTTATATTAATAAATATTAAAATGATTAAAGCTCCTATTTATCTATATTAGATTTTATATATAATACTTCTTAGTATTTAACTATTAATATAGTATTATTAAAGGTTTTAATAGGAATTAATATAAGGAACCCTTTATTACTACTTTTATTAAATATTGTTAAAAAGATAACACTTAAAAAGCTAGCCTAATAATTAATATAATAAACCTATAAGATATAAAAGATAATTTATAAAGCAATAAAAGCTATATAAAAAAGGTAAAAAATATAAGTAAATAAGAAGCAATATCCGGTAAACTTTTATATAAAAGATAAAGTTTTCTTAAAAAAGAAGGGCTTTATAACTAATAGCCTAACTACTTAATTAAACTCTTAATAGGTTAAACCCTTTAAAATATTTAAAAAGAAGGGATATAACTATATATTAAACCTTTTAAAGTTAATAAAAATAACTAACCTTTTTTATATAAATTAATTATATAAAGCGAATAAAGACCTATTACTTTAATAAACTTAACCATTATTAAAACTTAAAGATATTAAAGAAGGATCGGAATAGGAAGCTAAGCAGCTATTTAGGGAATAAATAATAGGGTATAATAAAACGCTATAATATTAAATTGCTTAAAAAGATTATAACTTTAACAATATTTAATACCTAGTAAAAAATTTTAAAAACTTGTTAATTAAAATATAAAAGTTTTATAAAAAATAGCTTAACATACCAGAACCACTTAAATAGCTAAATAAATAGATAAAAGCTATAATAGTTAATAAGTTCGTTACTAACCATCCCAACGATAACATTGCTATATAAAATAGCAGCATAATTAAAACTAAACGTTATAAATAATTTTTCAACCTATTTTACACCCATGTTTTAATTTTAATAGGGGGAAGTATAATAAATGTATTAAATATATACTATACCGGAACACTATATATATTATAAAGGGATACCGTAGAAATACGCGAGATATATACTAATAAGGTTACATAACCTATAATAGCTATTAATACGTATATATTTCTATATACGCTTATATTTTAATTTTATCCTTCCTTCCTTTCTTCCTTAACTTAAAATCTTCATCTATAGCATCAATATAGCTATGCCCTAAACCCCTAATTGTAATATAATTAAAATTAAATGCTATAAATAATTCTTTAATTTATATTATACCTATATTTTAATTTTAATAAGGGGAAGTATAATAAATATATTAAATATATATTATATTAAAATATTATATATATTATAAAAGGATATTATAAAAATATATAAAATATATATTAATAAGGTTATATAACTTATAATAGCTATTAGTATATATATATTTCTATATATACTTATATTTTAGTTTTATCTTTCCTTCCTTTCTTCCTTAGCTTAGAATTTTCATTTATAGCATTAATACAGCTATGCCTTAAACCCTTAATCGTAACAGCTATTCCCTTAACCTAATTAAAGTAATAGCTTAATAAATTTATTATATATAGTAGGAATAGCTTTACGTTTATTTAGCTTACCCTATAGGTATAGTGATAGGGCTAAATAAAGGTTTTAAATATAAAGGGAGTTTAATTATTCTTAAATATTTACATTTTATAAATTCTTTTTTTAAATAATAAGGAAATTATATATTAAATTTATATCTTTAAGCTATAAGGCCTTTAACCTTTTTAATACCTATATAATTTTATTTAAGTTATAATAAATTTATTATAAGGCTTTTATTATTTTAAAAAAGTTTTATATATTAAGTTTAATAATAAATAATTATAATTAAACAATTTATTATATTTTTTTAATTTAACCTTTTATATATATATATAAATTTAACTTTTAAGCTATTAATTACTTTACTATTAATATATAATTTACCTTTTAAAAGGGATAATTAAACTTTAAACTTTTAATTACTTATAAAAAGGGGAAGGTTTAATAAAATTAAATAAAGGCGTTAATATAAAAGAGTTAAAATAGTTATATTTTAAATAGCTTAAAGTTCCGTTAATTCTGCTGTATAAGTAGCCTTTAACTATTTAAACTAAGCATTAAAGTCTTATATTAGGTTAGCTATAGCATAAAAAATAGCCGTTTAAATAAAAGCTTAAACCTAATTTACGTTAAGGATTTAGTCCGCTATTTATATAAATACTATATAGTTAACTTAATATAGAAAAATTAGCCTAACTATATAAAAGGGTATAATTAAAAGGGGTATTGGCTAATAGAAGGGGCTAAAAACGAAGAAACAAACAAATAGCTATATAGGGGGCATATTCGTATAAGGTAAGTTCGACCGCATAGGGGTCCAAATAGGTAACCGCAAAGGGGGTCGAATAGGGTAGGCTATAAAGGGAGCCTTAATAGCAACGAAGGGTGCCAAGGGGGGTTCAACTGTAAAGGGGGTTGAAGGGGTAAAGGTAAAAGCTATATAAAAGCTCTATTAAGTTAAAATTATATATAATATATAGTTTAATATAATGAACTTTTATTATATAAAAGCTTTTTTATAGCTATATAGGTATACATTAATTAATCCTTAAAGGTAAATTTAATTATAAAGGGGGTTAAAAGAATAGTTAATTATAAAAAGGGCTAATTGGATTTAAGAAATAAAGGAACTTTAAATTATATATAAAAGAGCTATATAAAAAGGTATCTTTACTATATAAGGCTTAACTATAAAGGGGGTTATTTAAATTAAGAACTATATAATTATTATAACGGGTATAATATATAATATTATTGGTGAATATTAAAAATACATTATTAATTATATAGTAATAAAGTAAAGGATAACTTGCTAGGTTATAACCTTTATCAATTAAGCTATATATGTTACGGTAGGCTGAATAGGCTTCCGGAGGTCCGGTAGGGCTACTGATTAAGCTACAAAATACCTATACAGCTAGCCCAAGGCTAAAAGTTATAACTATTACTTAAGTAAATAAATAAGGGTATATTAAGCTTAAGTATACCTTTATCTACCTTTAATTTTATTAAATCTTATAATATTATTCCTATTAAAATTTAAAAAAACTAAAATAACTTATAAATAATGCTAAATTAAGGCTTTTTAATAATATAACTATTTTAATTAAAGTTATCTTATTAATTAATTAAAGAGCAAATTATAAATATAGTAGGTATAGGAATACTACATACTCATAATGTCACGTTAAGAAAACAGGGGTAGTGTAGGTTAGGGGTTAATATAACTAGGTCTTAAAAGTTATAGAGTTAAGCTGGAAGTTAAAGGGATACAATACTGGTATGATAGAGGAGCTGCGGATAAAAATTGGGCGTGCCGGCGGGTAGAATGATCTCATCTAGGCCTTAATAGCTACACTAGAACAATGACTTTATACTAGATAGATATATGAGCGAACATATCATCATTTTTGAATCCACAACATCCTATTTGGTTCTGCTTGATGGAGAAGAAATTATGTGGAACCGAATGATAATAATAAAAAAAAAATCTTTGTACAAGTTTGCTCATGCAACAAGTCTACCTAAGTTACATATTCGCACTCAGATGTTATAGCTAGCCGAATACTCCATCCATGCTGCTTCGTACATATGCTGATATCTTTTAACTCACGATGTGACCTCGCTTAATTGGCACACATTACCATACCAATGGGTGTTTTCATTTCTACCATTACGCCCTTTATTCGTCGTTTAGTAAGTTCGCTTGAAAGGCGGAACAGCTTTGCATTCGTTCTCATCCAGTGTCGTCCCAACAACCTTCCTGTAACCCAGCTCGACCTTGGCATGCGGTTTCTTCTGGAAACTGAGCGTGTGCTTCATCCAATTCTCATCATCTCGCTCGGGGAAATCTTCACGCGCGTGAGCGCCACGAGATTCCTTTCGGTTAGCAGCAGCAACAGCGGTTTGAGAACTAAGCTGGTTAGTATATGTAAAGAATTCATGAGATTTGAGACACTTACGCGCAGGTGAGCAAGTTCCGTAATTCCAAAGTCTCCACGAGGTCCGAGTTCCAAATCATGCCGCGATCCTTGATACCAACCTGAGGGAACATGTTGTCGATCTCGGTAACTTTTCTAACACCTTCATCCAGACTTTCCTGAGTACGGAATACACTGACATCCGTCTGCATGGCCTTTTGCATAGCCAATCTGACCTCGGCAGTTGACTTGGGTCCACTCGAGTTACGGACCTGGTCAAGTGTCTCAATAGACCCAGCACCGGCATCAGCGCTGACCGGCGCCAGTTTAGCCCCCGGAGTGAACTTGTCACGAATAGTGTGAGATACGGCACGGCCAAAGACGACCAAATCAAGCAAAGAGTTAGCACCGAGACGGTTAGCACCATGAACAGAAACGCAAGCGGCTTCACCACAAGCGAACAAGCCAGGAACAACCTTATCGTTGCCCTGTCCGTCAACGGTTAGCACCTCTCCGGTGTAACGGGTGGGAATACCACCCATGTTGTAGTGAACCGTTGGAAGGACGGGAATGGGCTGTTTCCGAACATCAACACCAGCGAAAATAGCAGCAGTCTCTGAAATACCAGGCAGACGTTCAGCAAGAATTTCAGCGGGCAGATGGCTGAGCTGCAGGTAGATGTGATCCTTCTCGGGTCCAACACCTCGGCCGTCACGAATCTCCATGGTCATGGACCGAGATACAACGTCTCGACTAGCCAGGTCCTTAGCAGTAGGGGCATAACGCTCCATGAAACGCTCACCCTCGGAATTCAAGAGGTAGCCACCCTCGCCACGCGAGCCTTCCGTAATCAAACATCCAGCTCCGTAGATACCTGTGGGGTGGAATTGAACAAATTCGAGATCCTGGTTAGGTAGCCCAGCACGGGCAACCATAGCCATACCATCGCCGGTACATGTGTGTGCCGATGTGCAACTGAAGTAGGCTCGACCGTATCCACCAGTAGCCAATACGGTGTTCTTGGCAAGGAATCGGTGAAGTGTGCCGTCTTCTTGGTTATAAGCAAGGACACCACGGCATTCGCCATCTTCCATAATCAAGTCGAGAGCGAAAAATTCGATGAAATAGTTCGTGTTGTGGCGAAGCGATTGACCGTAGAGTGTATGCAAAAGAGCGTGACCGGTTCGATCAGCTACAGCACAGCATCTGTACGCCTGACCACCCTTTCCATACTTCTGTGACTGACCACCGAACGCACGCTGGTAACTTCATGACGGTGATTAGCAAGCTCCATCGGTGCGATGCCTGGCGTTGGGAGCTTACATTTTCCCCTCTTCAGTTCGAGAGAATGGGCAACCGTAGTTCTCCAATTCGATGATCGATGCGGGAGCCTCCCTCGTCATGTAGTGGATAGCGTCTTGGTCACCGAGCCAGTCGGAACCCTTGACGGTATCGTACATGTGCCACCTCCAATCATCCTCGTGCATATTTCCTAGCGCAGCGTTTATACCACCCTGAGCGGCGACGGTATGGCTTCGTGTAGGGAAGAGTTTCGATATACAGGCTGTGTTGAAACCCGCTTCGGCGAGACCAAATGCTGCCCGTAGGCCGGCACCGCCGGCACCAACGACGAGTGCATCGTACTCGTGATCCTAGAGGCTGTCAGTTGTGTCTAAGTGATATAAATAGCTGGATAGCTTCCGTAAAGCTGCAATGTGGAACCTAGGTAACCTACGACAACTGGGTATTTGTTGCTAACGTGTATGGGCGCCTCCTTTGCCCTTAACGGGTTGTTTGCGATAATACGAGCTATATCAATCGATCAGCGTGGACTGAGAGGGAAGGCGGCACAGTGGTCGCAGCGATTGCTCACATACAGACGGGACGTGTCGTTGAGAAAGCTCTCCTTGGTAATGTGGTGGCCCTTGAGAACTAGAGGCAGCAGCCAAGTCAGCCGACCGAGGGGTTTCAGGTTCAAGGCGAAGCAATGTAGGGGACTGTAAAGCTCGGGGAAAGTGTCGCATGGGGATGTGCCGCATCGCTGGCCAGGACAAAACTCACGGTAGACCCGGTGGCCAGTCTCCTCAGCGCGATTGAGGATGCCATGTTGAAAGGACGTAAGAAGGGTAGAGCGGAGAGATAGAGGCACCAGCAAGAACGGACGAGGCTCTTGTCCTACAATTTCCAATGGCAAAAACTAGGTCGCCACGGATATGGATGATGCCTTCAAAGTTTCGTCGGCGCTACGATGGGCGAGCGATCGGGACTTGAGCCAATAGCGTCGATTCTGATTACCGAGGGACAACTCGCAGGTGTAACCACCCTCCCGCGCCCGACTCAAGCCCAATAGAGGTCACGTGCGAGATGCCGTGACATTCTTTGTCCTCTCGGCTCGCACAGCGAGGGGCTCCACAGTGACGATACTACTCGGGCATTCAATGCCGTAGTTTACCTAGGTAAATTATGTATTGGGGTACCACGATCTCAATAAGCAACATGGAAAGTGTACCTACATGCTAAGGTACATACATGTATGTGTGCACTAAACTACCTTGTACCTACCTACCTAGGGACTACTCAATCTGAGTAACTACTTGTATCGAATGAAGAGAGAAAAAAGTTCTATATCGTACAAGAGGTATATTCGCGTCGTCCTTTTCTCATTGAACTTGAATCTGTTCATATCAATTACAGCCTGATAGGTGCGTATGCTGCCTATACCTAGGTAGGCACGTCTATGTGTATATCTTCTTCTACCTAACACCACGAAATGCATTATCTACCAATGCCCATGCCATGTCCGTGCCCATCAATGTCTCAGCGGGGATCGTGGATTGGAAGCGCCCATCTCCCTGTGGCAGGAGGCCTATGATGCCAGTACTTGACGCAACATTATGATGAAGTTGTCCTTCAGACGGTGAACCTCACTCACCTGTGGCTTCGTGGGCTCACCAGCGCTACGTCTCAAGCGATCCTGTTTCTTAGCTCGTCTGCGTCGCTCAGCTTCTATTGGGTCTAGCTCATCCTCTTCCGCCGCCTCGACTTCCTCATCCGAATCGAAATCGTAGTTAAGATCTTCTAGATCCACGGCGTCGAGACCGAAATCGCTGGCGCTGATGCTTCCCATGCCCGGCAGGCCCGTTTCACTTACTGAGCCTTCGGCTGCCATCTTTTGGCGCGTCTTATCATGATGCCATTTCTTCCGTGCTTCTTGCCACGCAATTAGTTGGTCGATTTCATCAATCGCCTTCGCTTTATTTAATTGACCACTCGCAACGGCGCCCTCAAATAAAGCATTTATATCCACCGCCCCGCCTACCGGCCCGTTCCTGAGAAATTCAAGAATACCTTCTATCCAGCCCATAAGCTGTGTAAAAAGGCCATTGTCATGCGTATGAACCTCGTGAACGAACTTGTAAAAGTTGTGCTCATGCCGTTGACAGAGATCAATAAAGGCTTGTACAGTCTGGTTGGGATCTGCCGAAGCATCCTGCTCGCGACATTTCTCAACAACCTACGCAAGTAGTTAGCGCTATCGAAATAGTTGTACGAGCTCCCTGCCTACCTGAATCATATCATCAAGAAACACTGCAAAATCAGTAATGCTATTATAAACATTGGCCGATTTATAGACTCTAACGAGAGGCTCATAGAAGATGGTGAAAAGGTCCCGGAATAGTTGAAGAGTGACAGGCTCTTCGATGAGGTTTAGCATCATGGCTTTATCGCGCTGCCTCATCTGCAATTTCATAAGTTGCTTGAGGTATGAGAAAAGCCGGGACCCCTGCTTCAATTCCTCGTCAACGTTTTCGACGGCATTATTGAAGGCGACATACGCATTATATAGCCGCCCAATCTGGTCGGACTTGAGGGCTGGCGAAATTAGGTCAGATCGTAAGATCGATACAATAATGTCTATGTCCTCAGCCTCAGCCTCTTCACGTATGATGAGTTTGATATGATCTTCCGCTTGGCTGAATTTTGTCAGCTTCTCCACGAAAATGCTGTCTCCGATCTTAGCTGCCACTGCGTCAATGGATTTCTGATAGCTCTTGATTCCGTCGTTCAGCGTCATAGAAAAGATTCGTTGTAACAGAGAGCGAGAGCCGAAAGGTTGGGCTAAGAATAAATCGAGAACACCGGACATAACAGCAGCTGGATTCGCAATCTTGATGACATTTTTAAGAAGAGTGTATGGTATTAAAGAGTGGATCCGCTTAAGCTGCGCAAATAGTTCGGGCGAGTTGTCCTCAGCAAGGAACAAGTGATAGATTGTTGCAGCAATTTCTATCCGCAACCATTCAGCAAACTTCTGATATTGCATGCTAAGGTCCTGAATCGAGGGCTTATCCTTGATCTCCTGGAGTAATTTTGTTAACCCATTTCGCTTGACAATGTCTTGGCGAAATTTCTCCATGTAAACATCAAGCTCGGCGGCCCTCTTTCTCGCTATTTCGAAAAACTCTTTCTGTTCTTCCATTCGCTTAGCATCCACGGCTTTACGACGATGGATATCATCAACATCCTCATCCGAAGGTGTAATCGGATTTCGAGTGAGGAAATCCTGTATCGCCTTAGTCTGTGCGATTTGTTGGTTCTGCAGCAAATATCGCAGGAATGCTCTTAACGAGACTCGCTGATCTTCACGCCAGAGAATCGCATTCTAGTCCAAGTTAGTTGCCGTATAGAGTGAGCAGAGACCGCCTACTTACCTCGGCTTTGGGGCTCAAAATCGTGGGGCTCGAGTGACCCTCAATAGATGTTCGTGGAGATGCCAGCTTGTTCTGACGGGGGTCACGCACTGCCAGGTTCTTCATTGATTCACTGAGGCTATTGGATTGGGCACCCGGGAAAACAGTGGATGCCGACGAAACGGACGAGGCGTCAGAATCATCGGCGCCATCTGTTGTACGTGAGAATAGTCCACTAGCTGTCGTGGTGGACTTGTTCTTTTTGGGAAGCGGTGGAAGAACCTTTCCTGGAAGCTCATTTCTTAGGTCCTTGTGTAGTCGCGCAAAGTCACCATAACGTCTTCCCACGAAGTGCTCAATCTCGCCCTTTCTTCTCACTCGCAGCAGAAATTCCTGTTTCTAGGATCAGTATTGATTTAATTCTGCCAGCAATGCAATATCTTACCGCATGCTTGTGATGTCTGATATTTCTCTTTACTAGTGTTGTACGAACACCAGCAACGTTGACATCCCACCCGTTGACAAAGTTGCCCTCCGGCATGGTGTTGAGCATACCAGTATCAATGGCATTCCGGTCAACAATTTCCATTTCGGCGAATCTTATCCTCTCCTCGAAACCAGAAGCCGTAGGAACGCCAGACACCATCATCAGCTCTACCAGCTTCCGACATTTTACGGCTAGTTTTCGGCGTTTCGTCTCTTCGAGGCGATCTTCGGACGACGATATATTCTTGCTAGCGAAAGACTCGAGGAACTATTCCAAAGAAGTCAGTATGGGACTACTGCTTGATTTCAATAAATCGCTTTGCGGGCGTACGTACCACCTGCAACTTGTCCTGCCAGAATTCCTTCTCTTTGGCCTTATCGAGGAAGGGAAATTCGCGGACATGGTGGACGAATATATACCGTAAGATAGGGAGCTCGGAATCGAGAGGTGACACCTCGCCATAGTCGGATTTGAACGGGGCGCCAAACCTACGAAGGGCGGTTGGGGAGTTCAGCTCATTAATTTCCCAATTGACCTGCTCAGAGATGAGCTCCCGCTTCAGATCTGCATGCCCATTAGCTTGTCTGCACAAAAGCCACAGGAGGGTAGTCAGACAGTGCTCTTGTTTCCCTGTTAGAGTATGGCTAGTAAGAGAGGTGTTTGTCGTAGGATTCGTATCATGTGTGGTGACGTCGCGGGACGAGCCATCCTGCGTGGCGTTCACAGTAGACATTTCTGGCGTCAAAGCTTTATTAGCCGGGAATCAAGCGGAATGGGATGACATGTGCTTTCGCTTTTGGCTCTGATATTAGAACGTGATGGGTTTATTTTGAGTCATATTTTGGGCTCCGAACCTACATTGAATTGAAGGATATTAGGAGGAGGTAAGGTTGGGCAGTAGGTTGGTAGGGATGGCTTTGAGCGCGGGGTGAAATCGGCTACCTATGTAAAAGTAAATAAGAGATGTCGTCAGCGCACCCCAGGGCAGGCAAGTGAAACCCAACAGACCAATGGGGGCGCTGCTCTTGGCTCTGTACTTTGAAATACCACAAAGGGAAAGAAGACACCGGCCAATCTTATATCGAAGAGAGAGACAAACGCCGGGTAACGGCAAGCTAGGTACACCCCATCTTCATTACGAGCTACAGTAGATACCTGTAGGTACACCAGGGGATACATACATACCTATGTACTTACCTGCTGTAGGGCAAACAGCGATTCAAGTTTACATGCAGGCATCAAGTGACTACGGCACTCATACCTAGAGGTACCTAGCTAGCTACCTATTCGTAGATGCTAGGTATGCATGTAACTACATACCTAAGGCACATGCAGAACACCAGCACTCGGACTTCCAGGTACCTAGAAAATTTCAAGTTTGGCCATTTGGGACCTTAATTGATATCCGTTATTGACAGGCAGTTCTATGTTTAGAGGTATCTGAGCTACCGTAGGTGCTTGGTGGACTGTAAGCGCTCATGAGGACAAACTTACACTAGGTGTGCGTATGTTTGTGTGGCTGAGGCTATGACGTCGTCATCTGTGCCCTCCCTTAGGTATGTATGGTGGCCAGCAATCAAGTAATCGCTGACGCCTTGATGATACCGCCCGCCTACGGGGTATCGTGTGTCTCGCCTGGGTAGCCAGATGCTTGTTCGAGACGTTGCCGAATTTCCGCGTTGCCGCTGCCGACTCGCGGCTCTGACTCTCTGACTCTCTCATAGGTTAGACTAACTATGGAATGGTCTGTCCTAGTTTGAAAGAAAGTTTGCTGACAGCTGCTTGGCAAAACGCGTCTTTGGTCACGGTGCCTACCTACACGATGTACCTGCTAATATCTAGGTAGAGGCCTCCAAAGAAATATACACTCGCGTTGTCACAGATGGCTCTAGCTTGTGGATGCTCGGTTTTAATAATGTGGGGTTACAACCAGACAATTGTTTTGGGGGTATCTAACTTATTCAAAACTTGCAATTAGGGTATCATGACAACAGCCAACAGAACTTCGAGTAGCGTATACCATCGCGCTAGGCTATAATTCGTCAAAGATTCGGAGAGCCTCTTGGTCAACCAATGCCGTAGCTCTCCTTAGTGTTAATTCTTCCCTTACTTCGTCAACCATGAGAGTGTTGTTCCTAACTGAACTCTCCATTTCCTCTGAAGCACCTGGGGCCATTTTAGCCAACTTGCCGACATCCGTAGCTGACGGCGCATATTGAGCTCCAATAAAGAGAACGACCAGGACGAAGGCAACGGCTGAGATAAAGATCCAAATGATCCTAAGGCGTTTCCTCGTCCTTTCCTGCCATTCCTTGTCGGCCTTTTCCCAACCCTCAATGCGTTCGCGCACCACGTCAACTCGTTTGCTGAGAGCCTGTACTTTGCCGCGCCCTGCATGGATCCGGGCTTGGAGATCTTGGATGCGCTTCTTTTGGTCCTCGGACTGATCATCAACGCAGAGTTGTGACTCGATTTCGCTTACCAATGCACGCGACTCGCCCGTAAAGCTCTCCTTGAGGTCCTGTGACATGGCTGCAAGTTCCCTCATAGCTACCACAGTGCTCTTTAGTGAGCCAAGTCTCTGTAGTATAGAAGAATACGTGTCGTCTAGACGTGCGATTGTCGCATTCGAAAAGGAATTTAATTCGACCAGCGATCGCTTAAGGCTCCTTCATCTGGGGGATTAGCGAAGTCCTGGCAGCAATGCATCAATTGAGCTTGGTGAAGATGACCCACGCTACTGCTGCCGCCTTCTGCTTTTCCTGGGTGATAAGGTCGTTTGCAAGGACATGTTGTGATGTTCGTGTTTCGCTGGTATCAGGAACATCATCCCCTGTATTCAACACCATTCTTGTCCCGGTAGACGTAGCAGCTTCGGCTCGCGAGAGCTCGAGAGAGTCACGCCCTAGTGGGCCTGCAGATAAAGGCAGTTGGTCGCCACGGTCGCGATCTTTGCGATGTATATATTGGTGGACACGAGATTGTCTAAAGGGCGGCGATTGCTCTGTGATGGAACGGCGTAATTGGTGATGAGAATGATGAGAGGACGTTCTGGCTCGCTGCATCACCATATGCTCACTGTGTTTTGCTGGCATGGTGGTGCCAAAAGCAGCCATGCTGGCATACAGAGCCTGAAATGGGGTTGTTCGGCTATTGTCAGCTTCAAGTATGGCTTGTAAGTTTGGGGATACGCATTAGGTAGGTAGGTTACCGAAACATACCTACCAGGTGCCTAAGAGGTACGGTACCCGTTGGGACTCCACTTTCGTCGCCAACGTTCTGACTTCCAGTAGAAGCGTTGGGGTCTTTAACTTGAAAACGACCAGTTAACTTGATAAAATATCGGTACTTCCATTTATATACATTCCCTACCAAAAAATAAATAGCTATGCTTAAACCAATTTTACTTTATATACCAATTAAAAAAGTTAAATATTATAATAAGATTTAATTAAGCAACTACCTTTTAATCCATTTACCCTACCTACTTTTACACCTTTAATACCTTTACCTTTAATGCCTTTAATGCCTTTACCTTTAACTTTAATACCTTTAATACCTTTAATCTTTAACTTTTATACATTTTTTTTAATTATTAATATTATTTAAGGCAATAAATATATTAATTATTAATTTAAAATTATTAAAATCTTTTTATACGCTTTTATTTTTATTAAAATTATTAATAATAATTTAAAAGGCTTCTTTTTAAAGGCATTATTTTATTATAGCCCTTTAAAACCTTTTTTTAACTATTATAATAATTAATTTTATATATATTTTAACTATTTAAATAATTTCTTTTAAATTAAATAATAATATTAATATATATAAAGTAAAACCTTTAAAATTAATTATATCCTTTACTTTTATTTTATTATTTAACTACTTTTTATTTTATAAATAAATATAAATCTTTTATTAATATTAATAAAATATTTATAACTTTAAAAAATCTTTATATAGGTTATAATAATATTTAAAAGCTAATTTTTTCTTTTTTTATTAATTTAAATTTAATTATACTTATATTTTTATTATTTATTTTTATATATAAATTAATTTATTTTTATATACTTTATATTATAATTAAATCTTTTTAACTTTAATTATTACTTTTTATTAATTATTATTATTTATTATATAAAGTTATATATTTTTAACTTTTATAAAGCTATATTTAATAATAATTTAAATCTTTTTATATTAAGTTTTATAAGTTAAGATTACTTTATAAAATTAATAATTTTCTTCCTTTTTTTTAAATTATTAATTATAAGTATAATAATAATATTAAAGTAATATTAAATTATTTATAAAATAAAAAATATAAGGGATATTTAATTAATTTAATAAGCTTTTAAATAAAGTTTAATATATTATTATACCTTTTTAAATATTAATATATTAATAATTATTAAGCTTTATATTAATTTATTTAAATTAACTTATTTTTCTTTTATATTATTAATTTTAATATATTTAAGTTTATTTTATAAAAATGAATTATTAATAATTAAAAATATTAAATTAATAATTATATTTAATACTTTTTTAAAATTATAAAGTAAAAGATTAATTTTCTTTTATATATTTAATATTATTAAACGTTTAAAAGTTCTTTTATAAATTACTTAAAGGTTAATTAGGAAATTATCTTTATTATAATTACTTATATTATTTTATATTATTAAAAATACCTTTTAACTTTAATAGGTTTTATATAATTAAAAAATTTTAATATTAAATAATTAAAGTTTATTAAAGATATATTTTAATAATAAAAATATAATTATTTTAGCTTTTTTTATTTATTTAATAAATTTAACTATTTTATAATTCCTATAATTATTTAATAATAATAGTCTTTTTTACTTTAAATTAATAAATAAAGTAATATTATTAAAGTAATTAAATTATTTAAAAGCTATAAGGTTATTATTTTACCTATTTTTTAATAAGTAAATAATAATGTTATTTTTAAGGTTATTTAAATTAAATTTTTTAAAAATCTTTATAATTAAAAGAATAACCTAAGTAAGAATAGTAGTTACGGTGGCTGGCCTGGTGACCCACCTGGGGCTTGGGGCCCAGATGGCCACACTGCTACACGTATCGCAATCACCACGTAACCATCGCTTCGCTGTGCGCATTAAAATACTTTGCCATACTTTTTATACTTAGAATATTTCCTCCGTTCTCCATCTCACAATAAATATATAAATAGTACCCCAATATAAGCTTTGCTTTATATATAACACTTTAATTATAATAATAGCTTTACTATTTATAAATATATATTTAATAATAATAATAAAAATTTATATTTTTAAATTTATAAGCTTTAAGTCCTTAATTTTATAATAGGTTTAAATAATAATACTTTTAATAATATTAATTTAAAAGCTAGTTTTATTTATATTATATAAAAATTTAATTATAATATTATTTTTTTTATAATAAGTATTAAAAGCTTTATATTATACTTTTAAATTATTATAATTATTAATTAACCTTTTTTTATAATAATTATAACTTTACCTTTATTTTATAAAATAATTTATAATTATAAATAAAATAATAATAAGCTTATTAATATTAAACTTAATAAAGTTTTTAACCTTTTTTTATTTTAATTTTTAATAATTTATTAATTATATATTATAATTAATATAAATTTATATATATACCTTAAAGGATTAATTATTATAAAGTTAATTATAAAGCTATTTTTAAAGCTTTATTTAATATTTTATTATAACTGTTATTTTTTTAAAGCAAATAGTTATTAAAATAATAATAATGTATATATTAATATAAGGTATTAAAAGCTTTTATAATAGCTTTAAAGGTTTTAAATTAAATTAATTTATATATATTAATAATTAATTAAACCTTTACTTTAATTATTTTAAAGCTATTTATTAAAGTTAATTATATTTAATTAATTATTTATAAAGCTATTAATATAATTATCTTTAAAGGTAAATTTAAATATAAATAATAATTTAAGGATATTTTTTTTAATAAAAGGCTTAATATATTTAATAGCTTTAAATTAGCTTAAGGAAAAAAAGAACTATTTAATTTATATAATAATAGGATTATTAATAAAATATATATAAAGTTATTTATATTAAAAGATATAAACTTAAAGAATTAATTAATTTAATAATTTTAATAAAGGTAATAATATTTTTAACATTTAATTAAAAAGTATAAATATAAAATATATATATATAAAATAGGAACTACTTTTATTTTAGTAAGGATTGTACCAATTTAAAAGTACCCCCGGATTTTATTAAGTTAATTGGTCGTTTTTAAGTTAAAGACCCTAACGCTTCTACTGGAAGTTAGAACGTTGGCGACGAAAGTGGAGTCCCAACGGGTAGGTACTTCGCCTGTAGGTACCTATCCAGTAAGCAAGTACCCATGGCTATGGATTTTCTATGTTAGCCTAGGTAGCCATAATATAGTTAAATATCAAATATCATCAGCATTAAACATGTTATTTAATACATGGAAGACCAACGTTTGCCCGCCAACCCCGCATGTTTTGTCATTCAGGCCAATTAGCCAGCATCATCCATATAGATGTTTATCCAGACGGTACCTATACTACATGTATCCACCCAAAGGCTGGGTTGGGTGAGTCCCTAGCTAGGTTGTGTCTCCTCAAATCCCATTTGGTCATCAGTTTTGTGATACCTAGCTCTAGATGTTTCAAGGCCCTCTGGCTCTCTATGCCTTGGATGAACCCTGTGACTAGGCCTCTCGAGAAAAGTCTTTCTCAACGCATGTCTTCGTAGGTGAAGCATTTTGGTGTTATGGAAATGTTCCGAAGCATGGCCAGAGCTTTCAGCGCAGTTTGATTCGTAGTCAAGCTGGTCCCGCCTTTACGGCTGTACTTATCCCTCCTGGAGCGAAAATTTTCGAAAGCGCAAGTGCCAATATTTGCTCATGAGTTGAGAAGTTTGTTGCGCTTTTCTTTCCTCTTCAGCCTCTCCACTCGTTTCTTGTGCATTTTCTCCGCCATCTTTGCATATCTTTCCTTCTCCTCCTTCGCAGCGCGTTTATCCTTGATTTTTTGCACTCGTTGCTGTAGTTCCAAGTTAGCCACTCGTGACGGTGTGTCAGCTAAGCGGAAAATACCAACGTACTTGTCGTTCTGCCTCTTTCTCTTCTTTCATCTCCTTCTCTTTCGCTTTTGTCACAGACATTGCCAGTCGCCTCTTCTCACGCTGCTCATACGATGTTAAGCCAGCCGAGGGACGGAATGCTTTTCGCGGTGCGTGCCATTGTTTTCCTAGCAGCATATTAGTGACATGTACTGCCTGGCGTCTAGAATCCATCCTACCATTCTTGCGCATGCCTTGGGGTACGGCTTGAAGTTTTGTTTCAGAGTCAAGAGCATCGACAGTCATTTTGCCGCCACAATCACAGGGATTTGCTTTTCATGAATGGTTTCAACGATCTGAGCAGTCCGAACCGGAGATATGATCAGAAGTGTTGTTGGTCAGGGTTTGATCTAGGTAGTTAGAAAAGTTCCCATAGATCTTATCTTGATAAGATAACGTTGTGATCTCACCTAGTAGGTACATCACACTAGGTATCGAAAGTACCTAGGTACCTATTAGCATCGACCTAGGTAGCCGCTATCCAATACTTAAGTAGGTGCCTTCTACCTTCTACCTTGGTAGGACATTGTGCATGTATTGAATACAACCAGCATTATAACTCTTCTTGAAAAGAATAAAGATAGGTTTATAATAACTAACAATTACTGCAAATTAATCTTCTAGTATGTATAGCAGAGGGCTGTTAAACTGGCGGTCCATTACTCTAACCATTACATAGCAGTTAAAGAGGTGTAAAAAGGTAATATTGAGACTACATAGTACCTAGGTAGGTACTCCCACATGTCCACTACTGTACGTCGGGGTAGATAGCGTTCCGGAAAATTAACGGTTACCTAGGCAGGCACTATATGCTAAACTGTAGGCACATTAACTTGCGATCTAGACACTGCAGACATGATACCACCTACTTGAATGCTGAATGACCTTTGCATGGTCATCGTGAATATGTACCTAAGGTATGATGCGCTCTACTTGAGACAGGAGATGCACATTGGAACTTACTTGCACTCAGCCGAGGGCGCCTCAACCAGGTAGGTCTTCAGTGATTTGAAGGTATGCTGAACAAACTTTTAGGGCATGAGCAGATTTACTACGAAGTATATACAGAGCAGTTTCTGCTACCGTAGAAATGTGGACGTGTCGTCTCCGAAAGGTTTGTGTTTTTATTGATTAGGTTACGGATCTAAACTTGGCTAGGTATCTCCTGTGCCTTTCCAACCTATTACCTAAGGTATACACATACGTGTATCGGATACGAGGTGGTACCTTGCGTGCTGAAATGGTTGCCCATCAACAACACGAGTGTACGCATCGAGAATGCAGGTGCTGTTAGAACATTACCTGCTTGTTTGTATGTAGGTAGGGGGTGACTAGGCTCGGAATTGTTTGCAGTGATCTTGCAGGAGACATCGTGCATGAGGATTACAGCTTAGGCGGTGTCTGTAGGCACATGATTCTTCCTGCTCCTACCTAGGTAGGGTAGGATTTGTTTCTCAGCTCGGTATGATGTGCTGCTGTGCCTCGAATTTGCTTTTGCCGTTCTGGCCGTCTCATCCCGGCCGAGTCACGAGTGGTAACAAGACCTAGGTACCCTTCGGTAGCCTGTAGGCTGTCACAATGCCGCTGTCACCACCAGCTCTGCCAGGGGTAACAAGGTTCCCCATATCTACGCAGAAACGGTAGTACCAGCAACCGCCAAGTTCGTGGGGCTTTACTGCCTCAAGTAAAGGTTGCTTAAGTGCGAGGCAGGTTACTTACAGTGGACAAGTGGTGATAGTAAGGACATGCAAGGTTCTAACCCTCTTTCACTTCTATAAAGAGGCGTAATCCTCTAACTATAGATCTCCTTGATATGTACAATATTATCCTGGAATATGAAATACGAAGATTGAGATATATGATAATAAAAAGCAGCCCAGGAGCAATTAGTCAATCTTGCGGGCTTGATCCCGCTCCATGTTTGTCATAACCAACTCTGTAGTCTTAGCCTACCTAGTCCATTGTCTTTAAGCCTGGACCATTTGAAGGCTCCAAATCCCTACGCGACGGTGAGCTGTAATTTGTTGCTGAGTTCGACAGGTACCTACATAGATGCATTAGGATGCTCCCTGGTCCGCAGATGTGGTCTAGCCAATCTCTTTCTGTTTCGATTTAAGAACCGCCTCGAAAGGGTGCTAGCGCATCTAGGTACGAGATGTTTGGTGTCGAAACATCATCGAGAGGCGCATACTGCAATCGGTATTACCGTTACTTCTTCTATCTCGTACATATGTAATTCGGGGTCAGTGAAGCTTTTACTGCTGCCCTTCGAAGTATCTGGAGGTAGGTATGTGCAGATGGAGATGTAAGGGCTCCAACAGATAGGGTCAACTGGATTCTGTGGATGTAGCTACCGGTACATGTAAATACCCTACATTAACTGTAGGCATCGCATGTGTAAGTCATTCTGTGCAACCCAATCAGAGGTAGCCATCAGTCTTCAAAGAACAACTAAGCCAGGTTTAAGATGGAAGACAGCCCTCCCTCGGCGAATTTCTGGATTAGCCCTTCTGGATTAGCCCAGTAGCAACCTTGGAAGCCTACACTAAAAACAGAAGAACCAAATAAAGACCTACCGAGGTACAGTACTTAAGCGTACACGTAGGTAAACACGCGCTCGGGACCTAGCGTAGTGTAAATTGCCAGCACCTTTAAAAGGGCTTCTTACCTAAGACGATGTCGCATACTTATTTGTATGTATACATATATTACAGTTCGAGACTATTTGTCCATTATCACATACTGAGCAGTAGGTACCGTTTGTACAAGGACGACACAAGCCAATGCCACCAACTTGAATTAAGTTCCTTTCTTGTAGTTCGTAGGTACAGCACCTAACGCAGTACCTCTCTACATATAGGTACCTGTTGCCATTGCCCTGTCTATACCTACCTACAGTAGTAGTAGGAGGTATGTACTATATAGGCAATTGCCTAGTATAATAGAGGTAGGGAGGCAAAGAGGCAGGTACCTACTTACTATAGAAATGGGTTTACTATGTACCTACCTACCTGTCTAGCCTAATTAAAGGCAGTGCAGTGGTAATGTTTAACGTTGACCAGATGAACATGTCCCTGGATGGGTACGCTGTCCCTTGGCGGGTGCGGCCCCCTTGCTAGCGGCCCTTCGCTGTCTCGCACGACCCACACGCCCACAATCCCACACGCACTGTGCACCGCACTTCCCTTGCACCCTCCCGACAGTGGCACTGGTCTTCTCTTCCTCGCCCTTTTTCCCCTTCACTTTGAAAACATCACTGCCTACCCAAACCCATCTGGCTCAATTCCAGTAGCTTTCTCGAATCGTCGGGGCTGCTCTGGTCTTGGCCGTCCGCTCCTTTCTATACATACCTAGTTTTTATTCCGTTAACCAGTATTGTTGGCTGATTTTGATTTTGATTGATCAATCTGCAGCAATCTGCTTGGAAGAGATTAGCACAAACACATTCTTCAACGTCGTGCCCAGACGTTAACGCATCGGGCTTTGTCTTCCGCGAGGTATGTCGTTGTGCGCATGAGTGTGCATTATCCTTCTTGTCTACTTTCTAACAGCTCAAACCGCATAGCCCAAGCTATTCAATCGGATCCGAAGGCACATTTTTGCAATTCCCAGACGTTCTTTTCTCGGGCCCCCAATAGTCCCAATGCTGTCCGGGTATCTCGAGATTTGACGCCTCTGACTGTGTATTCGCACAATCTACTCTATGATATTCAACCGCTGTTAGTCGTGCTTGGTATTGTGCCGGGAGCGGCTTGGAGGACTGATGGCAGCCGCATACACAGTCAGGGGCTCGCCAGATGATATTGCTATTGGAGAAATGAGTAATGTTACGACAGCTCGTCTCGCAACTCCCATATTTCCACAAGACATCATGGCGGGTTCTGTTGGCGCTTTGCCTTCACCACATATCAATCTTCCACCACCGAATCCACCTTTTACATTTCCATCCCGCCCATCATCTTCGGCTCCTTCGTCGCTTTCTAGAACCACGGGACGGCGGCATCAATCAGCCATAGACATCCCTAAGATTGGGTTAGGAGTGGATTTGTCACCCTCGCATAGCCCATCGGCGGTGCTCCCCGACTTCCACTTTAATCCTAGCAATGATTTCAGCTCTGAACCTCGCAATCGTCGCCCGAGACCGCCTCCCCTGCCTGATTTCACCTTCAATCCAGGCGCAGACTCGTCTTTCTTGAGCCCATCAACTGCTTCTCCCTCTCCCAGGGCCATTTCTCACATGGGACATCGGCGAGGAGGCAGTGAATTCGTCGGTGGTACACTCAAGCCAGGAGAGTCGATCACTGTGATGAGCACGAGTCCAACAAAAAGTGAGAGTGAATTTGCCTCGCCAACGCTCACCCCATCGACGGGCCCTCGTAGACACCAACGGGGGCATTCCCATCGACGTTCTGGTGCTATCTCAAGCCATGATCTCAGCCTAATATTGCAGACAAGCCCGAATCCTTCCTCGAGAGGCAGCAGCGCTCCCGCCAGCCCCGCAGGCTTTCGCGATCAACAGCCACCTTTCAAAATCAATGAACAACACACGGTAGAACCAGCCTCGGCTGGCCCTAGAGAACCCACTCCAGTTGGCGAGCATACACTTCCTGAGAAACCGACTCGATCTTTGCCTGAACTAAGCCCAAAGCCACCCACACGCACACGGGTTGGTTTTTCTGACACTCTTGAGTTCATACCTCGTCCACTATCTCTAGTTTCAACCGATACAGCCAGCACAGTACGGCCGGGACACTCTGTCTCTGGTAGCATTTCATCGATTGCGTCTATGAGTAACGCGGCCATTACCGACCGTGATTTGCCAATCATTTTAGGCTCTTCTGTTCCACTAGCAAAATCTGGTTCTCGTCCAAGTACTGCAGGCGCAATATTGGAGCGTACATCGAGCCTTCATGTTGCCGTCGAAGATAAACTCTCACCTAAGAGACGCAATTCAATCTTAATTCTTAATGACTTAGCGCAGGCGAATCATGCGACCTCAGCAGTATCTACTCCAACGAAAACTCCTAGAAGGTGGACCTTTTTCGGATTTGACTCCTTTGCTACCACAGGTTCACCCACTAAACCTAGACTAGCAAGTACAAGCTCGCCTGACACAACAAAAGAGAGTATAGGCACAGAATGCGTCACATCAACTGGTGACGCTGACTTTGCTCAAGTTCTTGGAACTAGCAGGAGTGTTTCTCCAAGCGGGGAAAAGAAAAAATCAGGCAAGAAGAGACAGAAAAAGGTCAAGTCATGGGCAGGATCAATACTTCCACGCAAATCAAAATCACGCGGTCAAAAGTCAAAGGCTCGTCGCCGATCTCAAACACCTCCAACAACCCGTGTCTTAAAGGACGAAGATCAAGACTGCGAATTTTATGAAGCCACTGATCAATCGTCGGAAACTGATTTAGGACACAACTCTGATGCGTTAAGAGAACTAGTTTCCCAACCAGAAAAACGTAGCCAACTTCATACCGATGATGAGGCTTTCAGTCCAATGATTGATTTGGACGCTGCACTTGGCCCTTTCAACACACCAACCCGCGATCCTAAATGGGAGGAGGCTCAAAGGGCTGGGATGCCACCCAAGAGACAGCTTCATAGTGCCGCTGGAATGAGGGGCTTTTCTGGACCCGGAATGCATTACCATCGTCGTGCTGAAAGCGCACCAGAAATGCCACCTTTTGAAGGAGGCCGATTTAGTATGCACCGCTTTGGTAGTTCTTCGACTATGGCTGATGTCTTTGAGGAGGACGAGGAGGAGGACGAGGAGGAAGACGATCAAACTGGGGAGTCCGCAGCGGATGATTCGACGAGTGAGTCCCAGGACACAAATTCTGGACATGAGGAAGAAGACCACGACACAGACGCAGCCTCGACTCCGAGACAAGAGCACAGTACAGAATTAGCCATTCCAACAGCTGATGTTTCGACATCACCCTCGATGAAGAGCAAGAAGAGTAGCTCAAGTTTAGGTCCGCCTGTCCACGGGAAAGGAGGCAATGATAACTCTTCAAGTAACCTGCACAACGATATCATTGCGGAAGAAGGATCCTATTTCGTATCTAATAGACGGGAAGCAATATACACAACTCCGTTGGAGACATCTATCACGACAGTCCCTTCACCAGGCCGAGACCGGGGTCATGAGCAGAAGGAGTTCATACCCCCGGACGCAACTTCCATCATCCTATCTGGACCTCCTCCCACCATACCAATTAGTCCGTACTCTATCAGCCATTCATCCTCGTTCCCCTCACCGCGCTCGCCCATGTCATATGATCCTCATAGGATATCTACAGCGCCATCATCCGTCACGGACGATAACAACTTTCGCTCCTTATTAATGGGAGAGCCAGGGCCGGAATTAGTCCGGCTATCAATAGACGTTCCTCCCTCACTAGCCAGCACGAACTCAACAACGACGCGAGATAGTAGCTTTATACCTGGGGTTCGGCCGAGGAACAAGCCATTTCAGGAACAACGGCCAGCCTCCTTTACCTCGACTGCGTTTGGACGTCGCAGATCCAGTCTAGCGAGCTTAAGTCGCCTCATTAGTAGTGCTCATGGAGAACGCAGTAAGCTCAGCACGGAAGTGCCTTTTGACAACGAAGCCGAAAAGAAGTCTAAAACCAGCAAGTCTAAGCGCCTAACGAGATTAATGCAATTCTGGAAACCAAAGGCCTCTAATGATTCTTAAGCGACGTTGCTCTTAAGTCATCAAGATGAGGACATACCAGCCTCTTTTCAGACACGTCACTCATTCCATTGGTATACGGTGATTGTATTCTAAGTCAGGGTCAATGCTAGGAATACTAAGTCCATGTTGATGACATGGTCATAATTCATGCTAAATGTCTCATGGCGAACTTTGTCGTCTTTGCAACGGACCCGGATATACCGCGGACATGCATAGGACTGTCAGCTCCATGGTTACCATGGCAGTCTCTGAATATGGCACGACAACCTGTTATACTATGTACATGACAAACTTCGAACGGATAAGTACTCATGAGTGGCAATAGATAAATGAGGGGTGTTTTTCTCAACATAGCGCTGGCAGGGCCGCGGCGGGGATATTTGACTCATGGATGAGTCCGGATGGCTACTGTCGCCAACTATCTATACTGACGCTAACACCGTCAGCGAGCGCATATAGTTATCCATGTACAAATATAATGAACATATACTGCAATGCATTTGCTGCAACATAGCTTTACTGTAAATATCTATGCACAGTTTACCTGCTGCAAATAGATTGCTGGGTTGTCGGTTGACCATGAGATTCCAATGTCTATGTTAGCTTGCGTACCTTGGTGCCAAACTCCCTAGGTAGTCTGTTCTAGCCTAGATAATTGATCAGTGTAGGTAAGGTAACCCATAAGACTATATCCCTCTACGATACCCTCAAGACGCAATACTCACAAGTACATAGTAGTGGTGAAAGTTGTATTACGTTACGAAGTTTACACTGAGTTGTATTGGATTACTTTTACTGCCGCAAGATCTCAAAGCCTCAGGCTGACCCGCTTTGGGGGATAGCTACTTCGTAAGTGCCTAGGTATGTTACCTAATACCTAGGTAGGTACTTACAAGTTACAGGTAATTATGAATAGTGGATATCTGCATCCCCCTGTCAAGTCTAGGTATCCGTGGTTCAGCAATGCGCGGTGATTGTAGGGAATAAAACTGTAGCCACAGTTTCCATAAATGGATTAGGCCAGTCATAGTGGGCAGAATAAGGCGTTGGGGAGGGGTTGGCTTGGTTATCCACCTACCTGACTTACTTATCCTCATCCTTATCTGAATCTGACCACTCTGGATTGGACTCGTATTGTTTCAAAGGCACATCTGTATACCAGGCATGGTCAACCCATCGAGCTTGATTGTAACCTTGACCAGTTCACCCTCAAACAGATCAGCGGCATCGGGAAAATCTACTAAGCGGCAGAAGCCCATTTGGTAATTGAGCACAGCTGCAAAAAGATGGCCAAGAACCGAGGACCGCTGGTTAAGCTGGAGGGATCTGAAATAACGGGCGAAAGCGTGAAGGTTCCAATAAGTCTGGGGCTCAATGATATCACCACTGTCGAACTTATAGATGTCTTCGTATGTATATTTCGGAATGCCTCGATAGCTAGAGGCAGCGGTGTTCAAAACCTCTAGCCTACGTTAGCATCACTAACTATACTAAAGCAATAACATATACCCTGGCCTAAGGCCAAAAGATACGCCTGCGGGCACAAGCGGAGTTTGCAAAGACATTGCCACTGGATCTAGGATAGCTAAATAGGCATATTGATTGTAGGGGTTACAAGTACGCATACAGCAACGCCTCAAACAAGGCGATCTCCTAGATAACGCCGGGCCGTGGGCAAGGCACGGTAAGAGGGCGGCCGCCAACAGCACACTCGAAGCGGTGGCACCGCTGGCATTTGCGAACAGGATCAGCCTCGACAAGACCAGGGATGTATGCGTGGTAAACAGGCATGTCAACAGATAGAAACAGCAAAGGCACAAGGCGTCTGTGCGGACGTTGGCTATGGCGTGTAGAATATAGATGACAACGGTCGTGTGCACATCTAACAGAGGGCAAGGCGGAAAGTAAAGGAAAGGCCAGCGCGATGAGATCTACTTATGCACAGGAGCTCCCTCTCATAGAGCCTATCTGACAACTGGGAGCACTTGGAAACACTTGGCAACAATTGGTAGCAGCTACGGAGTAGGCAGCCAAGTCGGCATTGATTGGCTAATTCAGACTTCGTTTCAGCCACAACCCTTAATCCAAGGGCTCTGTCCTGGAGACTAAATTAGCGCAAACAGACTGTCGGGACGGGTCCGTGATCACGTCCATTTCCGCTTCCAAGGCTCACCCTTTTGGTCGGTTCAACGCCAGACTAATTTTATTCGTTCATCATTCGCTAAAAACAAAGGCACTTACGTTATCCTGACTACCAGTTTTTTCCCCGAAATTGCACCTGTCTTCAATCGCTCTAATCCTGTTATAACCCCCTCGAACCCTCCCACTTCCAAGATCTCTGTGGAATGCAACTGAAGCTTCCCTTCATCTAAAAGAGTCTGATACATTTTGAACTTTCCCGCTACAAGTTCGCGCTTGCGTTCATCCGCGGGCCTCTCGATGTAACCGGGGAGATTTATCCCCCGGCCGAACGCCTCTGCTGCGTGAAAGAAAGACGCGCTGATTGCGCGGCGCCTGTTCAGAACGGCATCCGATACACGATTCAGCGACGTATACCGCCCACCCGTGCGCGACATGGCGCTGTAACAGATGGCGGCGGTCTCGGCATTGCCGATGCAGTCGAGCACGTGTCGTAGCTGGCCCTTGGTGTGCTGTCGTATAGCTGTTGTAATTTCGTCCGCTGGTTGATTGCGATCGAACACGGCAGTCGCGCCGCGGCTCTTGACGAGATCAAAGTTGTGCGGCGAACAGGCTGCAATGGGGTCCAGGCCCGAGAGTTGCAGCATCTGAGTTGCGATGGTGCCGCTAGCGGTGCTCGCGCCAAATACAAGCACCGGCAGTCGGGCTGAAGACCATTCATCTGTATCTGGTCTTGCTGTGACCGGTCGATCCGGCGATGCCGTCAAGTTCAGACATTCCGGTCCCCAGAGCGCCATCGCACTGCTGACCAATGCCAGTCCGAGTGTGGCAGCTCGTGCCATCTCGTCGTTGTCAACCCAGGAAGACGGGATCTTCAACAGGAACGACGGGTCGGCCCGGACGTACTCTGCAAAGGCGCCGTTGTCACGCACGTGCGGATTCGAACCATGTGTCAGACCACACACATGGTCGCCACACTTAAGGCTCGTCTTAGAGTCAGATGCGATCTCGACGATGGCACCAGCGAAGTCCATGCCAATCACGGCGCCCATGGCGGGCATTGCCTCGCCTGTTTTGTAGTCGACGGGATTCAGAGCTACCGAGCTGACTTTCACAATCACCATGCCAGGGAGCAGCGGCGGCCGCGGCATGTCGCCGACAATCATTGGCTGCCCCTTGAGCCCCCCCACTATTGCGCGGTGGACATGATGCTCCATGGTCCGAGACTTGGTGTCTTTGGTTCTCTCTTTCTCCTTTAGTTTCGCTTCGGCGTGTTGCAAGTAGTCAACTTAAAATCGCAAACGTACTGCCCAGCATGAGATTTTCATCTTCTACGAGTTCCTCTCGACTTTTACCATAGGCAGGATCTGATCAGGCTCCGGTCGGCATGTTACGATTGGTAATACAGGATCAATCCGCCGACACCCTAAAGAAACCGTATCATCAACACCGCCAAGCACGTCACCACATTAGTTATGCAAGTGGGCGCTCTAAGGGGAGGCTCGCGATCATCAATAGATAAGCATGACGTAGTATCGTCGGCGCCCCCTGAGATGTATGTTGTGACCCGCGCAGAGGGTGTCATTGTGTCCCCAGTACACGGACGTTATAAGAAATTGAGATTTGCCAGCCTTGCGCATGAAGCTAATCCCACCCGATCCTCTTTTTGCACCCCAGCGTCTCATTTGACTCCAACGGCTAGTTCCGGCCACTTCAATACCAGAATAGAGCCAACATCAAGTCCACTGTGGTTTTTCAGTTGCCATCCGCCATACCCGACGCCAGCCTGACTACATACACCAATACTACAATGACCTTCGTACGGGTAAGAATCTAACGGTTAGCCCCGGTTTCTCCCAGTAACCCCAACTCCTCAAATCCTTTTCCATGTCGACGTGCTGACCAGGGAGCATTCGAATGTCAAATGACCATAAAATCTTGGCGATGACCAGTCGGCCCTGCCACCAGGCGACCTCTTTGCCTACACAGACCCGTGGACCTTGACTGAATGCGGAGAATGCGTCGAGGGTGTCATTAGCAAATATGGGGTTATATAGTGCGTGATCTGAAGGTAACCATCGCTCAGGTTGATACTTCTCAGGATTTTTGAAGTAGCGTGGATTGCGACATACTGAACGGATGCTGAACTGGCATACTGTACCTTTAGGAATGTAGCTCCCGTCAACCGTTGCACCTGGACTGTAGACGGGCATACCATTAATTGTTGCACTAGTGTTGAAAAGCCGTAGGGCTTCTTTCATACACGCATTGAGATATGGCAAAGGCGATGAACTGCCGGGAGTGATTTCATTGTACGTCTTAAACTCATGACGGATTTCCTGGGTTAAGACGTTCCATGCGTCCTCGTTCTGGAGTAAATGAAACAGGATTCCGTAGTACCAGTCTGACGGTGGGAGATACCCTGCGAACATGAGCTGGGTAGTGATCGTCGATAAATGCGTCAACTCCTCGCCATCGTCCGGAGTACGCTCTTGTATCAGTTGTTCGAAGTAGTCGACATGCTCCGTGGTTCCTCTCTTACTCAGCCTGCGACGGAACTCGAAGACCCTGGTCCTTTTCACTTCGAGAAACCGTGCCACTAGCGAAAACGAGAAGCCGAAGAAACGAAGGAAGCTCAGCCAGGGAAATCGCCGCAGAACCTGCGTTACAGTGACGAGTTTGTTGAAACGCAGGATAAGTCTTAGGTACGGTGAATCCTGTTCTGATAGGGATTGCTATGTTACTCAACGCAAGGCTGTGCTCGTAAGCTTAGATGCATTACGTACCGTCTCGCATACAATTGGCTTCATGGTGATAAGCCATATCTGCTGCTATGTCCAGAGACAACCACTGTACCCATGCTGCCAAGTCAACCCCCACGTGGAATGCTGCTTTCTCTTTCATTTTCTCGACAAAATAATCGACATGTTTGTGTAACACACCATCTTTAGCTCGTACAGCCCTCAGGCTGAATGCTGGTGCCAGTTGCTTAGCTATCTGGTGATGTTTGATGGGATCTTGTTGCCAGATGAGGCCACCATCTCGATCTCTGCCAAAGTCGTGAATATCCGTTTTGGTGAAAATCTCGAGCCCTTTATCATGAGAACAGTAGATGTCTGAAGTCCAGTCAGTATACTCTGAAAATGCTGTATAGGTGACCGTGTCAAGTGACATCTACCTTTGGATGCCTGCGGGCTATCAAATACGAGCTCGTTGGGAGCAATTCGAACAATGTGACCTGGCGGGGCTTTAGTCTTGCGAAGCGTTGCAGTGGCCAACACCCACCATATTTCTTCAGCGTCGCTTGAATCGCCCACGGCCAACGACCCTGGAGCCTGCTTTCATTAATGTATTGAGCGCAACAATCAGTGCAGGCGGACGAACCAATAATAAGCATACCACACATTCGACACAGCTGCAAGCTTCGGACCCGGAAATTTGGAGAGCGGATGGAAATGAAGAAAGTAAATGCAACGCGCCACGGCATATGCTATCACCTAGAAATACGTGGTGAGATTGCTAAGTTCAGTATGATATAGCATCATTCATACCAAGGTACTTAGTATTGGTAGCCAGCCATAGGTTTTGAGGCCTTCGGGTAGCAAGCCACCCATGATGAGAAACATAGTCGCAACGTCTACGGCAAATCGAGGTCAAAGCTGGGAGAAAGGGAGGTGTGTTCAAAATTGTGAGGATTATCTAGTGAAAGCGTACGGTGCAGCGCGTTTTATATACGACTGTTGGCCTGAAATCAAGCGATGAAATGCATACTGGGCCTTCAATGGTCCCAATAATCTATGCAGATGCCATGGAACAGGAATGCAGCACTTTATGAATTATTACTGTACTCCGTACGACGGCATGATACAAAGATAGAACATCACAGACCGGGGGCCTGGCGTGTGCTCTCGGTATATCTGATACTACGACGGTTGTTGAATTTCTGACTGCTTATAGGATCCGATGGCGACTTTCTCTATAGCACCAAGGTCCGTGTTGACTACCACAGTTGGGTGCAACGATTTAGGGGGCGGGGGATCACGGTGATTGGACTCGTTGGAGTCTACGATGTAACAGCGCCACCAAATTCAGATATGGTGATGAATTGTGCTCGCTCCCATTGACGAACAGAGCTCCAATGGTTTATACCCTAAGCATTGCTTACCTCCTAATATTACCATCCACCCCTTTTCCCCGACCGATCCTGGTATCATATCCTTCAAACACATGCTGCTTCCTAGCGAGCTATTGTGAAATCCTTTTGCACATTGATGCTCTCGAGTGGATGCTCTTCTCGGCCCAGTGCAGCGTTCGCGTCCTGGTGGCCCTGTTGCTCAGACCATACCAGCCCCTTGGAGCTGCCATCTTCGCGATGTACCCAGCCCTGCCCATTTTCAAGTCGCTCCATCTCACCTAGGGACTGCTGCGACCTCTTGCTTCGCGCACGAGTCTGTCGGAGACTTGAAAAGCTGACCTTGGAAGCCAATCGACTCCACATTCCCGGGGGAGGCAGAATAGGTTTGTAGACTGCAGCACAGCAACAGAACAGGCAGACTAATTCTTGCACGTTGCTCCACACTGCGATCAAACTGAAAACATCTGCCGCCGACAACGATTGATTAGCAAGTACTGCGCCTCGTTGAGCGTATTGCCATATGAGAGCGACTTACAGACAGCATCATTGCTGTAAGAAACGCCTATCTTGATGAATCCGATCAAACCTGCTAGAATGCCCAATCCAAATAGGAAGCTCAATTTCCTTTTTGTTGACGCAGGCATCTGGAGCCGGCGGACCATCGTGACCGCCAAAATGACAATAAGAAAGTCCCCAAACGAGTTGATGCTCTCGGTGACGGCGACAAAAGTGCCTTCTGAAACGCAACGACCCGGAGCGAGTGGGTTAAACCATTTCAATAGTGGGTAACATTGGAATGCGAGGAACAGAGAAGCACCTATGGTCAATAGCACATGATATACGACTAGTGCGTAGATACACAGAGCGCACGCGCGATGGACCTTGAATAGTCTGTAGTAGAGGGCCAGGATACTAAGCTTGACAAAGAGCTGCTGCCAGAAGTACAGCCAGAGCGCTACATATACGAGCTATAATACGCAGTGAAACTGAACGTTAGCTGACGAAGGCAAAATATGTGGTATTTTGCTACTAAAAAGACCAATGGAGAAAGGAAGGAAAAGAAAGAAAGGCTAGGCCTAGCCTAGTGAGTTAGATACCTCAACGGCCAGCTGGTGGCTAGGCCACAGTCGCAGCCGAGGCAGCCACTAGTCAGGCAGTGCTAGGCACAGGTGCAGTCTTTTATCTAGAAGTGTCATTTTGGCAAGGAAAGATTATTATCACTCGCCTGCCGGAGAAGTATGAGACGTTTTGGACTATGCAGAAGATCTAAAGAGTTGTCGCCATGTGCGAAGATGAGGTCTGTGTACGATTCGAGATTATTAAATGGAGAAGTGGTAAGAGTGGAACGGGTGTTATGGTGACGTACCACCTGTGGTGACTCCGAAGTAGCTTATGGAGAGGAATAGCGCAGTCAAGGCAAGCCAGTCCTCGGCACGATACTTGACGCCAGCCCGGCGGACAGCCCAGAACCGGAGAACGACACTTAATATCGCAATCGGCGTTGTGATTATGCCGACTAAGAACTGGGCCTTGTGTGCCTCGTTTCTGAATACGGCGAAAGCCATGGCTTTGTAACTTGTTGGGGCGGGGTTCGGGGATGTGTTTGAATGCGATAATATGTGAATGCTGCAATGAGTTTTGATGATCAAGTCGGTTTGGTCTCGCCGTCAGTTCTTATTTCATCGGTACCTGTGGTTGGCGTCTATCATCACCCCTGGGAGTAATTACAGTTTACAACACGAATATGCTCGGTGAGGTATTACGGCGTATTAACGGCAGTGGGGGCCCATTGCCTAGAATAGAGAATTGGGCTTTGCATAACCGTAGGACTGTCAAATGTGACGTCGGTTAAACAAGGCTGGACAAAGTAGACAGGGAGTAAGCACATCGTCGTAACGCGGTGGGCCACCGAATGCGTCCTCCGCCAACGTAATAAGTCCGGAATCGATCCGCCGCACAAAAAGGCGGAAAGGCAACTCCCAGTAATGCAGCGAGCCAATATATTATGGGTGACGCTGGACTCACGACGTAACCCTACCAAATAGACATCATGGCTCAAATGAACACCACTGTGATATTTCATCACACGGCGTATCATTTAACGATTGAAATGTGTTACAGTGCAGAGTCTCAAACTCTTCTCAAGTCGGCAAATATCTCACACAGTCAAAGGAAGCCCCGAGCCTGCCTGACGTCCTTGGGATGTCCGTCACTAGTACCATGAAACAACTCATGGGAAAAGCGTTAGGGCTTGTTGTATCGTGAACATGTTGTGCTACATATACGATTCCACATTATGCACAGAATTGAGTGAAATGATAGGCATATCAAGCACAACAGTAGCTTCCTCGCCTGCAATTGCGTTCCGTGGTTTGTATTTAAGTCTGCAACAAGTTGTCGGAAAGCTTTCACATAATCCTGAACTAACAACAAGGCAGTTTCGTCCCTATTTTGAGTGAAAATATATTCAATCTTTCTTCCAAACCATGGCCTCCGCAAGGCAGGATATCGCCATCATTGGAACAGGGTGTCGCTTCCCAGACTCTGTCTCAAGCCCTAGCCAACTATGGGATCTGTTGATGAAGCCAAAAGTAGTTGCGCAACAGGTTCCATCGGACAGATTCAACATAGAAGGCTTCTACCATGAAGAAAAAGGCTATCATGGGCATGGGAGCGTCAGAGAAGCGTATTTCCTCTCCGATAAGGGCGCACATCGCTCTTTCGACGCACCATTCTTCGGTATCAAGACCGCAGAAGCTAACGTTCTGGATCCTCAGATCCGACTATTGCTTGAAACCACATACGAAGCGCTCGAGGCTTCCGGGTTGACGATGGAATCTCTGCGGGGATCTGATACGGCACTCTATGTCGGCCAGATGATGGCAGACTACGAGATGATCATGCTACAGGACCCGGATTTCATGGGGAAATACCATGCCACTGGCACAGTAAGATTCATTCATGCGTGCCACGATAATCGTTCTACATTTAATACCCGAATATCTACTATAGTCCCGTGCAATGACCGCTAATCGAGTCTCGTACTTCTTCGATTGGCGAGGTCCATCTATGACAATCGACACAGCCTGTAGCTCAAGCCTCGTTGCAGTACACGAGGCCGTGCGACAACTGCGTACAAGTCAATCCCGAGTGGCTGTCGCGGCAGGGGTCAACCTCCTACTCAGCCCTAACCCCTTCATCTCGGAGAGCAAGCTCCAGATGCTCTCCGAAGATGGTCGGTGCCGAATGTGGGACGTGGATGCAAAGGGTTATGCTCGTGGAGAAGGCATTGCTGCAATAGTTCTGAAAAAACTAGAAGATGCAGTAGCTGACGGCGACGATATTGAATGCATCATCCGCGAGACCAATGTCAATACTGACGGGAGAACATCAGGCATTACCATGTACGTGCAAAGCCAGCGTCTTATATCGGATAATGGCTTCTTATTATCTTCGAGATTTCTTGGTAACTGACCGTTATATGATGATTATAGGCCAAGCGCCACTGCCCAGATCGAGCTTATGCGTCATTGTTATCAGAGGGCTGGCTTGGATCCAACTCACCCTCTCGATCGCCCCCAGTATTTCGAAGCGCACGGAACAGGCACCCGCGTTGGTGATCCTATAGAAGCTGAAGCCATTAGTTCCACGTTTTTCCCCGAGAGTTATCTCAGCGGGGAAGAGAACCAGAACGGAAATAACTCGCCCAAGGAGCTGCTCGTTGGTAGCATTAAGACTGTCCTTGGCCATACCGAGGGGTCGGCTGGTCTGGCAGGCATCCTCAAGGCATCTTTAGCCTTGCAACATGCAACTATTCCCCCAAACTTGTTTTTCAATCAGCTGAATCCCGATATTGTTCCTTACTATAAACGACTTGAAGTTCCCACTCAAGCCGAACCCTGGCCGGGGGTACAAGGTGGCGTCCGCCGGGTGAGCGTGAACAGGTAAGTTAGGAAATCGCTTCTGAAGTTCAACACGCTCAATCCTTTCTGCGACTTTACGTATAATAAGCTAATTTTTTCCACTCCGGTATAGTTTTGGGTTCGGTGGCGCCAATGCCCATGCCATTCTGGAGTCGTTTACATCAAGCGAACTGCCGGTGTCGGATCCTCGTCCCCATCCCACGCCATTATTCTCACCTTTGGTGTTTTCGGCAGCGTCTTCAAGCTCCTTGTTAGCTTATCTATCTCGGATGTACGATCATCTCCACCGAAGTGAAACCTGTATTGATGCCAGGGACCTTGCCTACACGCTCCACTCAAAGCGATCGCGCCACAGTGTGGGCATTGCACTCTCTGCAGACTCGAGCGAAGGACTGTGCATCGAACTTAAAGAGACGATACAAGAGGCTCAGAAAGACTCAAAGGCCTATTTCAAACCGGCCTCTTCCCTTCGAACGGCTAACGCACCTAGGATTCTAGGCGTTTTCACTGGCCAAGGTGCTCAGTGGGCACGCATGGGACATGATCTTCTCTCTGCATCTGAAGCTGCGCAAAGAATTATCGCCCGCTTGGAAGATCGATTGTCCCAGCTTCCGGATGGCCCCCAGTGGTCACTAAGTGAGGAACTTTCACGCGAACCTTCAACCTCGCGCCTAGACGAGTCAGCTATCTGCCAGCCTGCATGTACAGTGATCCAAATTCTGCAGGTTGAGCTCCTCAGGGCGGCCGAGTTGAAGCTATCTGCGGTCGTAGGCCACTCATCTGGGGAGATCGCTGCAGCATATGCCGCGGGGTGGATATCCGCGGAAGACGCCATATGTATCGCGTATTACCGTGGCCTGCACTCAAACCTCGCAGGCCACAACGGACGCATGCTAGCTGTAGAAGGTTCTATAGACGACGTCAAAAGTTTATGCGACGAGCCGTACTTTCGCGGTCGCGTTTGCATTGCCGCCGTAAACTCACCTACCAGCTTCACAATATCCGGCGACAGCGACGCTATCACGGAGATACACACAATTTTCCAGGACGAGGGAAAGTTCTCGCGTCTGTTGAAAGTCGATAAGGCGTACCATTCCCATCATATGTCTGTTTGCTCGGCGCCGTATTTGGAATCTTTAGGGACATTAAACATCCATATCGGCGCCTCCCACCACTGCAACTGGTACTCGTCAGTTCATGGTCAAAGCATTACTGGCATGAATGGCTTGACCGGCAGATACTGGGAAGAAAACATGTCGAGTCCAGTGTTATTCATGCAGGCTCTCCAATCTGCTTCTGATGGGGAGGGTTTATTCGACTTGGCAATTGAGATTGGTCCTCATTCGGCGTTGAAAGCCCCTGTAACACAAACGTTGAATCAGGTTCTCTATACCAATTTATTCACTCGCGGGCGCCCGAGCCTGAAGTCATGCGCCGAGAGTCTTGGGTATGTGTGGACGAAGTTCGGAGGCGAAGTCGTGCATTTGAGGAAATATGATGAATTCCTTTCTGCCAATGCCCCTTGCCGACTGCTCAAGGGGCTTCCCACCTATTCATGGGATCATCAACTTGACTATTGGCACCAGTCACGCTTCACTCAAGCTTATTTGAATCGCAAAGGCCCCGCGCATAGCTTACTAGGCCACATCGCCCCGAACAGTACACCGGACAAGATTCAATGGAGACATGTTCTAAGCCTTGACATAATCCCATGGTTGGACGGGCATCGGGTCCACAACCAGATGATCTTCCCAGCAGCCGGCTACGTCTCCATGGCGCTAGAAGCTACAATTGCAGCGTTCGGAGATTCAAGCATAGATCTGATCGAGATCCTGGACCTTCACATCGAGCATGCGCTTGTCTTTGACGAAAAGTCTAGCTTCGAGATTCTGTTCAGCCTAGATAATATTGTTTCCGCGTCTGACGGCTCTCTACAGGCAAAGTTCCTATGCTATTCTGCCCATGCCAACCGCGCCGGACACGAACAACTGAGACTGCATGCCGGCGGTCGTCTACGAACATCTGTCAATTGTTCAACCTTGTTTCCCACAAGAGCTCAACCACCACCCCATCTCCTCCCAGTCGACAACAATCAGTTCTACAAGTGTCTGAACGATATTGGATATCACTACGATGGCTCATTTACCACTCTACACAGTCTTCAAAGGCGATCAGGCTTTGCGACAGGGTCAATTTCCGCAATGGAACCACCTACGCTCCTAGTTCATCCTGCCACGCTTGATGTGGCCTTCCAAACAACGCTACTCGCTTATTCAGCACCTGGTGATGGCTCTCTATGGATCGTACACGTTCCGTCTCGCATTCACAACATCAAGGTGAATGTAGGTCTGTGTAGGGCTAGTGCGAATCAACAGACCCCATGGCAAGTTGACGGCTTCCTTCCTGACAAGGCTGTCACTACTGGCGATATTGATATTTACCCACATGACACAAATGAACCCATGATCCAGACTCAGGGATTAGTGTGTGTGCCACTTTCCTCGTCGGTAGCCGCGGACGATGCACAAATCTTTTCCACACTAGTTTGGGATGTCATTAGCCCTGACACTGGTGCTTTGGGACAGCCAAAGATTCCGCACACGTCCGAGGGCGTCGATAAGATCGAAGTGCTGGAGCGAATGGCAGGATTCTTCCTGAGGAAGTTGGAACGGGAGGTCCCCCTTGGTCACCCTGCGAGACAAGCAGCGCCGTACAAATATCTTTTGAACTATGCGGGTCACGTCATTTCACAACAAAAGGCCGGTAAGGTTCCACGATGGAGCAGTGAATGGGAACTCGACAGAGAGTCGGATGTCCATGCAGCAAGTTTACCTTACGCGAACACCGTCGAAGTAAGCCTTCTCGACAAGATAGGACACAATCTGGCCGAGATTGTAGATGGTACTAAGCTTCCAATTGAGCTTGGTATGCAAGGTGATTTGTTAGCGGGAGCGTATGCTGGGGGCTTAGGTGTTGATACGTATGTCAGTCACGTTGCTAGTCTGGTCAGACAGATGACTCACCGGTGCCCTAATATGGACATCATTGAAGTCGGCGCGGGCACTGGGGTCACTACCAAACGTGTCTTACGCGAAATAGGACACAAGTTCAGATCTTATACATTCACGGATGTGTCGGCTGGGTTCTTCGACAGTCCAATGGCTGACCTGGAGCCTTACGAGCTGATCTTCAAACAGTTCGACCTAGCACAGGATCCAGTCTCCCAGGGCTTCATTGGCGAGACATATGATTTGATCATCGCGTCGCTCGTGTTACACGCCACGCCGTCGCTGGCGTCCACCATGGAACACTGCCGGAAGCTTCTGAAGCCTGGAGGTCATATAATTGTTCTTGAACTATTGCCTGCGTATCACACCTCCATTGGTGTAGTCTTCGGTGCCTTTCCCGGGTGGTGGGCGGGCGTCGAAGACGGGCGCGTGCTCACGCCGGCGATCAGCGTGTCAGAATGGGATGAATTGTTGCGTCATACAGGATTCTCTGGCTGTGACACTACGACTCCTCACAAAGATGACTCTACACAACTGGTTGTCTTTGCGTCGCAAGCCATAGATGAAAAGATCGCGTTTCTCCGTCAGCCGCTCTCTAGTTCTCAACCATCTCCAGTTGACCTCGAAGACCAGCATCTCATTATAATTGGCGCCGAAGGCCCTCATCTACAAGACAGCATAGTGTCATTGCAGTCACTCTTGCGGCCTCATTACCAGTCAATCACGTATGTTGAACAGCTGGCGAGGATTGATCTGGACATGATCTCACAGAGCGCAACAATCCTAAGTTTAGCCGATCTTGGTTCCCCCGTGTTCAAATTCCCGATCAGTCACGAAGTATGGAATGCGATAAAGAAGATTCTCCTCAAGGCGCGCTCAGTCATATGGGTAACCCATGGACGGCTTGCCGACGAGCCCTATAGCAACATGATACCCGGTCTAGTGCGATCGGCTGTAAGAGAGCGACCGGGTCTCAAGTACTTGTTCCTAGAGATCGAGAAATGGAGTCAATCAGCTGCGAAATTCATTGCCGAATCCGTTCTTCGTCACAAAGCCGGGACCTACTGGCAACACCAAAACGCAACTCACGTCACTGTCGAGTCTGACATTATGCTCGATCATGCAGACAATATCCTGATCCCACGACTAGTCATGAACCATGAAATGAACGACCGCTATAATTCTAGAAGACGACCAATTATTCATCCGCTCACTTCAAGCGAGACGACGGAGCCTTTTCATGTAGTGAAAGAGGGGCCAAGTTTCGTCGTATACCGGGCCCCGTCAATCGGTCTACAGAAAGACGCAGCATCGCCTCCACTGCTGACAACGATCCGAGCTCTTTTATACGCCGTGAAGGTCTCCGAGTTCAGCTCAATGTTTCTTATGCTTGCTGAGAGTAGCCGATCGGATCGCTACGTTGTCTTATCATCTTCATGCTCATCACTTTGTTCCTCGCCGCTGCGACAGTCCGTGCCAGCCGAAGTTACAGCTGGTCGCGAATCACAATATATAGTCCTGGTCACTTATCACCTCATTATTTCCCAAGCACTAAGCGGTTTGGCCTCTGGCGATGTTATCCTTGTCTATCAACCTGATCGTGACTTGGCTCAGATACTGTATGCAGCAGCAAAGCTGAAAGGAGTCGATGTGGTGGCCGTGACCGAAACGGAAGAATATTATTCCTTCGAAGGAATACGATGGATCCGAGTTCACTCGAACGCCCCAGATCGAGTCTTGAATCGCCTGATACCCGGGAAAACGGCTTTGTTCCTGGATTTAGTAGCCCATGGTAGTAATAACCCACTGGGAGATCGTATCGTTTCCAAGCTTCCCGTCCATTGTAGATGGGCGTCCCTAGTCTCTCTATTGACGCCCTCTTCGTCGCAGCCATCCCAGGGCCATGTGGCAGAGCTCGAAGCTAGGCTTGCAACCGCAGCAAAAGAGGCAACCAAGTCCATAAATCAAACTGATTACGTTCACCGAGAATTGTCTACAACCGTCGCTATAGAAGACCTCTCAAGCCTTAACAGCCCACCACACTTAACAGTCGTTGACTTCAAGAAACAGTCCGAGGTCCTCACGCATGTGCAATCCGCAGGAAGTTGTGTCAATTTCAGCAGCAAAAGAACATACTGGCTGGCAGGGCTGAGTGGTGGCTTAGGCAAGTCGCTCTGTGAGTGGATGGTTGATCGCGGGGCTCGATACTTTGTGATCTCAAGCCGACACCCGAAGATTGATCAGCGATGGCTCGATGACATAGCCACCTCCGGCGCCGTTATCAAAATCTCAACATGCGATATCATGCGATCTGAAGAGGTCATGTCGTTATACAACCAGATATGCTGCACCATGCCTGCGATAGCCGGTGTCGTACAAGGGGCTGGGCTCCTCCACGACATGGCAATTGAAAACATGTCGCTAGAGGACTTCCTCGGTGTCGCATCGCCCAAGGTGCAAGGAAGCTTGAACCTGGACCAAATATTTCAGCAGGATAGTCTTGACTTCTTTATACTCTTTTCGTCATGTGTCAGCCTGACAGGCAATCCGGGGCAGGCAAGCTACTCAGCAGCCAACGCCTTCATGGTGGCTTTAGGCGAGCAACGCCGCAAGAGAGGACTAGCCACATCTGTCATGAACATTGGTCCTGTATACGGAGTCGGATTGATAACCGAAGGAATGTCCAATGTCGCGCTTAATGAGTCAGTTTTAAGACAAGGGCGCTATAGGCCACTCTCGGAACAGGACTTCCATGAAATGTTTGCAGAGGCTGTCGTGTCAGCTGCCAACCCCTCCCCGATGCACGGAGACATGTACACTGGAATCAGCCTCATCCGCGAGGAGGAAGAGAACCCGCCAAATTGGATAGCAGATCCGATCTTCAGCCACCTCGTGAGGGCTGACAAGAGAGAAAAGAAAGCTGGCGGGAGCAAGTCACGGTCGAGGAACACTCTCCAGACGCAAATCACCGGTGCCGAGTCAGCAGAAAAACAATTTGAAGTGATACATGATGCTATTCTCACAAAAGTCCGAACAATATTCCAACTAAGATTGGACCCGTCAGATGTAGAAACCGTTGAGAATATGCGACTTGACGAGCTTGGAATTGACTCGCTCTTAGCGACCGAGATTCGTACCTGGTTGTACAACGGTATGGGAATCGATATACCTGTTCTTAAGATGCTGGGCGGGATTACGGTGTTGGAATTGAGTGAGGCAACATTCAAAGCGGTTCAGTCCAACTCAAAACCATCTCCGGAAGAGGGATTATCTGCTTCTGATGCGCGGGACGCATCGCTGGCGGGGCCTGTCTCAAAGTCAGAGGAGCTGACTAACGGCGCGACGGACTCTTCAACAACAGAAGTAGATACCGCAGTTCATCGAGCGGCCCCGACCCAAACCGATGCGAATTTTGACTGGGAGGCAGAAGCAAGTCTCACAGACTCCTTGCTCAAAGCCGCAGATCTTGGGCTCAGTGAACACAAAGCACAGCCTTACAGGCACAAGATAGTCGTTGCTTTGACAGGCGCCACTGGGTATCTCGGAAACGGATTGCTGCGGGCTCTAAGCGCGGAACCAAATGTGACAAAAATATATTGCCTTGCAGTCCGGAATGACAACTTGTTAAAAGACATAGTTGCCCCAGGCAGAGCCGAGAAGGTATGCATATGCCAAGGCGACCTCAGCCAGCCGTTACTGGGTCTTTCCGAGAAAGACGCGCGCGACATCATGGCGGAGGTTGACGTAGTCGTTCACAACGGCGCAGACACGTCATTGGCGAAAAGCTACTCGACAATCCGCGCATCCAACGTCGACTCGACGAAAGAGCTAGCGCAGATGATCGCACAATCTGGGAAGCTCGTGCCGTTGCACTATATCTCCACGGTTGCCGTTGGCAACATCATGGCGGCACCCTCGACGCAAGACAGCGAGCGAATCTTTCGCCCGAGTTCCATCGCGCATTACAAGCCGTTAGCTTCCCAAACTGCCGTGGCACAAGGATATATCTCATCGAAGTGGGTTTGCGAAGTCTTCCTGGAGCGTCTTTCCGCGAAATTCCGCGCGAACTGGCCGATTTACATTCACCGTCCAAGTTTCATCGCCGTCGTAAGTGAGGCGGGCCCACGTACAGACTTCGTGCACAATATCCGGCTCTACTCTTCATATATAGGCGCAGTGCCGAAGTTTACGAGTAAGCATATTCGCGGGGTCATCGATATCGTCCCGTTGGAGAAGGTTGTGGAAGGGATAATGGCGTCGGTCCTGGCATCCTTGTCCCCATCACTTGCCAATGGTGATGCGCTCTCGCCTGGTGATACCGATAATGGGGACTCGGTTTTGCCCGCAGCCACTATAGCAAGTACTGGAAAGCTTCAAAATGGGGAGCCTCGGAACCCTGGCAGTTCTCAGGGTGTACATTTCCTTCATCATTTGAGCGGTGACCAGCTTCGCGTGAGTGATCCCAAAAGCTGGATGTTGGCAAACGACAATCGGACAAGCGAGACTACTGCGACACCTCCACGGCAAGAGCTCGGGACAGAAAATGAAGAATTTGGCGAGATCCAACAGCTGGATGTTACTGACTGGACAGAGAAAGCTCTGTCGATGGGCATGCGCGCTTCGCTGATATCTATGTTGAGAAGTTTAGACACTGATGAGGGGTTTGGGAGCCTAGTCTTCCCAGCAACAACCGCTATTTAATCAATGCAGGTCTCGAATAACGAAGCTGCGAATTACTGACAAGGGAGTTGAATTGCACAGATCGGTATGCCATCCATGAAAAGGATAACCGTCTGACTGTATCTACACTATTTGCCACTAGAAGACAATTAACGATAAGCCTTAATAAGATCTCAGTCCATGCTTAGGACAACAAACAAAAATAGTAATAGATATTTGCCCATAAACTAATATCTGTGTGCCATTAATTTTGCTACTGTCGGGGGCAAACTGTTATTGTCAAATATAAGGGGTTATATCTTAAGCCAGGATATTGGGTAAACGGGGACCTTAGCGTAAACCCACGTCAAGAAAACAAGGGCCCTTGTAAAATCTCAGTATAGTAAATACGTTATATAAATATAATATATCTATTATGCTAAGATTTTATAAGGGCCCTTATCTTTTTAATATAGGTTTACCTTAAGGTCCCCGTTTACTTAATATCTTAGCTTAAGATATAACTCCTTATATTTAACAATAATACCTTTAAACTAATTAAATTTTTAAAGCTACATTTAATCTCCCTATAAAGTAAAAGCTAAAACAAAACATCTTGTAAGCTAAGCAACAAAAACCTCCCTCATATATTTTACTATATCAAAATAGGCCTTAAATGCTATATCATTAGCTCGCCAGGTTCCAGCTCCGACGAGTTATCAATATCACGTTGGAATGAGATCTCAGCTCTGCTAGCCCTGCTTAGCGTGGGGAAAGCAGGTAATAGGTAATCAAGTTGTTACCGACCTTGTCGTGATACTACTGTACTTTGTTCCCCCAACCAAACCTCGCCTTCCTCCCGAACAGCAGCTCCCACGCGCCAGCGCATTTACTCTCCTTTAATTCTTCGGCGCGCAATCGGCCACTCTACTCATTGTTCAACACATACCATTTGTACTAGAGACCTATAGGCGCATAGGATACAGTCTCAACAATAACAGCGAGCCAACAAGCGAGTGGATCAGAAAACCGAAACGCAGGGCGGATACTTGGAAAGAAGAAAGAATCAAAGAAGAGCTCGTTATGTCTTCGGGCTCTGGATCGGGCTCGCGCAGTGCAGCGAAGAGATTAATTCGCGAGCTCGCCGTCTGGGAGAAGGAGGCGTCGGCCGAGACGGGTATTGAGCGCCTCGGCCCCGTGAACGAGGAGGAGCTCCTGCGGTGGGAAGCCGTTATCAACGGACGGGGGGTTGGGGGCGGATATGATGGTTCGTTGGCTCATTCGTTTTGACCCTATCTGCTTTATTTCCTCTTCGTTAGAATAAAGCAAGCCAATCACTTAAGTAACACACACACCATTTCCAGAAGGCCGCTGGCTCCTCAGCATCGACATACCTCCGACGTACCCCCTCGCGCCCCCGCGCATGACATTCCGCACGCAGATCGTGCACGCCAACGTGGCGCTCAAGGAGGGCGAGATCTGCCTCGACCTACTCAAGGACGCGTGGACACCCGCGTACAGCGTGCTCGAATGCGTGCGGGCCGTGCGCATGCTGTTGTCGTGTCCCGGCATCGATTCCCCGCTCAATGTCGACGTCGCCGCCCTCATACGCGCCGGTGACACGCTCGCGGCGAGGCGGTTGACGGAGTACTGGTGTACACAGGAGAAAGGGCGGTACGACGGGCCGTGAGGTCGATTACGGTTCAGGCCGCTATAAATGTGATAACGACTCATTATTTCACTTGCGTTGCTTGTGGTGCTTTTGGGACAAAAACAACCTCAAGTCACATTAGGACGCACCATTGTTTTTCATTAGATCTGCGATTGTGCGCGAAGACTACTCGCCTTGTCTATGGCATGGCAAGCTTACCGATAAATTGTACAAAAGCTTGGAGTTGTGGCCGGGGACTCGCGAGACCTTGATGTCCTTAATCTGCTATGGTTGTTCTACGGAGTTTTTGGTATGGTAACGAAATGTAATATGAGCGCTTTCTTATGGAATTGTTCAAATCTATTCATGTGATGCTGTGTTGGAACTAGATTAGGTATGTCTTAGACATCGTCTGTGGTACGTAGCCTCCCAATGTGTCTGCTCCATGTCTGCTAGGTCTTCTGGTGTACCTGAATTTGGCAGGAAGTTCTGGGCAGATAGCTCATGGGAGTTATGGTCTAGGTATAAAGTAGGAAGATCCCGCCGTTAATGCTACAAAATGGTACAAAAGATTTCCGAGCTCTATCAACATCGGAAGCGTGGCGGGTGTTCTACTCATCTGTCATTGACAGGAACTTCAAAATCCGCGGGGTAAAATGCAGTGTTTAGACAGATGTCGAACTGCTACCATTCCCGCCAAAATCGTTTACTCATTGTAGTGATACACCTAGAGCAGAGTTAGCAAAGGGAGAGCGCTGGCACCAATTCTACAATTGTAATTGCTTACCTTGTAATTGGGCAGCCCAGTGGCGGCCCAGCCTAACCTCTTGGCCATTTTGGCAAATCCCTCGGTTTCAATCAGGTTGTAGAATGAGAAAGGTGGAAACATGGCACCGTCGCGGTGAACGTCAGCCTTGACCAATAACGCTGTCCCTCCCACACCATCAAGAGGCACCTCGACATCTTTCTCGTCACTCTTATCGGCCATGTATGCCATAAGCGACCTATATGTCGCCATCTCACGGTATCCCTCCAAAATGATGTCGTCTGGGTCCATCTTAGAAGCAATCTCTTGGGCAGTTGGACTATCCTGCCAGCTGTTGAAGTCGTAAGGCCGTTCCGCAGGCTTGCCAGTTTCTGGGTCCATATATCTTTGGTAGCAGTTGGGCACAATCAAAGGCTTGTCATGAGCCGCAAGGTCCTGGATTAAGGACGGAGGTGTTTCGATAATATCGGCGTCTAGCCACAGCACCCATGACGTTTCGACGCCGAGTGTGGTGAACAGCAGCGAATTACGCGCTCTCGACATGGAGGCGCGTCTGACCTTTTGGTTTTCCATCTTGTGGCGCTCTGACTCGTCTTGTGATATGATCGGAGGGTCGAAATCCTGTCGCTCAATAACAACACTTCGAAACCGGTCATTTAATGGACCTTTCTGGGTCTTAGTCACTTGTGCTTGAAGCGCAGCCGTTGCAGCATTGCCCTCTTTATTCTTCGGTAATATGAAGCCGAGCGAGATAAGTTCGTGAGGGTAGTCGAGCTTCATGAGATTGTCCCAATATTCCTGATAGAATCGGGCCATGGGGGTCAAAATGAGGACCACCTCCCTGTTTTCAATTGGGTCGGGTGTTATGGTAACATTATTGAGGTTGAACCGGCGGACAGGCGGCCTCTCACCGATGAGTTTGGCCTGGGCGGGCGCAGGTGTGCGAAGTAGTGGTTGATTCCCATTTGACGAGCTCGAGGTTGATGTTGACGTGTCTGATCCATCCGAAACAATGAAGTAGAGAATGAAGAGACACAGAAAAGCGCCAATCGTCAGAGTCACGTAGTTCGTCTTTCGTAGACGAACGGGCCCCATAGGGCGCGCCATTTGGCGGGTAGGTATATTGTCGCTTTCAATTCAGTGGTTCAGTGTTATCATGGGCAACGATAGGGTGGAAGCATGTGCTACCGGGTTGGAAAGGGAGCGTCGACCGGCATGCGCAAACAACCTTGAACGAAGTGGGAGGTCAGTGTGGCCAATGAGTTAGGGTATCAAATATCTCGGCGTGTCCGGCTGAGGGCATAGGGGAGCCTTGGAATGATGAGGGGCTCGTATGAGGGCTTGAATGTGAACAATAACGAGACGGCGCTGATGACGATGGCAAAAAACGATGACAGAAAGCGATGGTTAGAGTACTTAGGTAATCTAGGGTCACTTCATCCCGAGCGAAGCTTCGTCTGGTCTTCCTCAACTTGGCCAGATAAACCCGAATCTGGATAGGCGTCGGCGAGTGGGTCTCCGGTCTTGTAGGTACCTACCTGCCTATTAGACAGGCCACACCTCCCATCTTAACTAAATAGGTACATACTTGTAGGTAGGTAGGTGCCTATGTAGGTATCTATTGCACTGTATTCTATCGCTACGAAAACAGCCTTGAAACAATTTAGACTTGAAGTAAGCCAAAAAGAGCAACCGCCAACATATGCCTACAAATACTCAGTTACATAGGTATAGCATGACCAGTGTCAACTTATAGATCGGTTATTTGATTGAGCTACCGGTAGATCAGATGCCTATATGTATTACACAGCAGTGTATTCGTCATATATGGTACACTACTAATTGAAGGGCTAGTATTAACCTTAGGCAGTTGGTGGTCTGGGGTACACCTGCCGGGCTACCTACAGTATGTGACACCTGTGACTTGCAAAATACTGCTTGGAGGACGGGTTAAGCCAGGAGAGTGGACGAGTTCACATATCTCTATTGATATTCGGCGCAGTAGATATGCGAAACCAACGAACTCTACAGCATTTTTTAACGCTGCACGAGCAGAGACAAGTTAGTCATAACATGTGGAGATGTTAAGTATGCAAGCGGTTACTTATCATATGGTTATACATAAGACCGGCGTACTGTAAGTAATCTTTCTCATGTAACTATGAACTTGGTACTCTCGCGCTGATTGTGTGCTCTTGGGCTCTGTTAAGAGTCGTTCTTGTATCCAAAGGAGCAGGGAAGGCTGGCCGAATAATAGTGTCAAGATCAGCCACCACGACCAGGAAGAGACCTAAACAGACCACATAGAATTCGGTAGCCATGAGTGATTATTTCACTGTGAATAGCTTCAATTCAGGTCCTGCCACTAGCTCTTGTTATCCAAACTTCTCAATTTAGTTGACAACTAATTGGTGATATGGAATAGCTAGAAAAAGGAACTTCTATGTTGGAAAACTTGCTTTGTAAGGCAAAATACTATGTAAATGGAGGACAGAAATGCCTAGTCTTACTGCTTAGTGAAGGTTTCTACCAGGAAGGCTTCCAAGCTATTAAGGAAACATTGCAACTATACTTATTAAGTAAAGCCCCTCGAATAGGAGAAAAACTTTAAGGCTAGTTGTTGCCAGTTTTACACTTAAGTCTTGTAACAGTTTTATAGATTAATAAAACTCTTAATTCTATTATATGATGCTGATTTACAGTTATATCCTAGACGCATTTAGGGCAGAAGTCCTCTCATACGGTCACCCGAGATACCTACTACCTCAGGGGCGAGAGGGGCAATAAGCGCCATACCAACTTGTACGCTATGCGCTCAGGTGGACTACTCAATAGCCTGTCTGGGGTACCGTAGTGTCATATTAGATAACAGGCGGCAATCCTGCAGGTTGTGCTAATAATATAGATCGCCGGTTCGAGGGAAGCATCCCCCCACTTGACCACTGAGACTTTGATAGATCCTCATAGTATTGTCGCTGGGATCGACTCTACAACCAACCCAACACTGTAATGTAGCACCTCATAGGCTAATCACATGAGGCCTGTTGGTGTGGGCATGCCCGTTTCTGCTCGTTGTTAGGAAGGAATCAGCAACAGATCGTCGGGCGTTAGATGGAGGGCTACCTGTCTATTGGAGGGAATTTTCGCAGCCTTGTTAGCTCCCCTCTGCCACCAATCCGAGAACATTGAGATAAGCTAACAGAGAGGCTACTATCACATATGTATTGATAAGTAACCAAGCCTTAGAAACCCTCAGCTCAAAGTGTCTCGAAGTAGTATGTACTGCTACTCAGTATCTATAATGAGCCTGGAATGTCTTATATATAAATACATTAGTTTATTTATGAGATGAAATATTAGGGCTTAATACAGGTCACCTATACAGCTTTGCAGTGTTATACCTAGTTATAAGCAAGATATAATTTATGCATATTAATACTTACCTAACATAGCTATACTTGTGCCCTACTTTCTATGTTGCATACTATAGTGTGAAGGAAGTAGCATTATTTACATAGTAAGCTATGTCACAATAGAGACCTTTGACAGAAGGTGTACATAGTAGATTGCCTTTTGTGCAACCTGAATGACCTGTAGTGAATCTTGGAAGAGTCTGGATCTTGAAGTGATTCAAGGCCAGTGGTCAAGCAACTAAAACAGAGTCCTAGATGCAAGCTCATTGAACCCCAAATCGCCTACAAGCCTTAATGGTAAAACTACTTGGAAGTCCCTACCTATCTCGATACATATTACCGGTATCTACAGGTAGGTAATGTTACCTGCTGTAGGTAGTAGAACATTGTCCTTACGTGTAGCCTTGGCGGTGGTAACAAGAGCAGTAAAGTACCTAAGGTAGGTACTGTGTAGGTACCTCGGCCTCACCTGAGATATGTACCTAGCTGTGGGTATATAGCAGCACTAGAGCCACGAACTGCTCTTGTCCCGTGAATGTCAACTGACGCTGGGAACTTGCCTCCACGACCCTTAAAAGATACCCGTTGACGATCTCTCCTCGTGCTACAAATCCACAGTCATACCGGAACCTACGTCCCTCCCCTCTTGCTTCATCCACATCGTCCTCCCCCCCTCCCTTTTGACCCTCCGAGGGCCTGTTTGTTTGCCTTGCTTGCTTGCGCTTTTCCCTACACCCCGGAGTCATCAAAGAGCTATTCATCACATGCCCTTTTTCTAGCCAGTCTCGCCAGTCTGCTTTGTTGCACTATCCTTGGGCAACTCTTATATTGAGCGTTCGGCTTCGTTATCGAGTAAGCACTAGACGCCAGCGCCCTACCGGAACATTGCCGGAAAGCCACCCGTATCCGCCGACTCGTTCACCAGCGCCTCCGTAAATCACGCCTGTCTATCTACAATAGGTATTACATTTGGCCGGTGCACAACCACTGGGTCTTAGGCCTTCATAGGACCCAAGCTTCAACACCAGGCCATTCTGGACCAACCGTCATTTATTCACGAAGCTGGTCGCACTACAGCCGAAAACCGTTGAGCCAGCTAGCCAGACTCTTCGCTTTTTCGGTCTTGGTCACTTCCGTCCTATTACCACCTGAAACTGCATTCCAGCAAGACTCCTTGCCCACACTACCAAAACAAGGCCCGCCACATTGATTGCAATTACTCTGCAGTGTGTATCTTCCGCGACGAAGCATTCTGCATTTCCCCAGTCATTTGCATTGTGCCAGTTTCTGTTTACATTCACAAGAATCATACCTGAACTTGTTTGGATGAACCATAATGGAACCTGTTCCCGAGACGGAAAGAATGGAGGAGTTTCGTTCCTCCCCTCTGCCGTCGCTGCGCGTCGTCTCGAATGATGCAGATACTAATCGGAAGCCTCCTACTATCCGCCGGTCGACCGAACCACCTTCGCCAAGCTCGCCGTTATTCCCTTCTTCTGTAGCCCTTCCTTACAAGCCGCGAACGGCATCGCCTCTGTCGGGTTTGCATACTCGGTCCAAGTCCACAGCGAGTCTTACACCTCTTTCAATGGGCCGCACTCGGTCCATGCCAGGTGTAGATGGGGCGGGAAGGATCCTCTACGCACCACAGCTTCGTCCAGCTAGCCCATCTGGATCTCCCAGTCGACATCGGCTACCCCGAAAACCTGTCGACGAAGCGTATCCTCCTGCTTCGCCAGTTCGATCTTCTGTGCTGGACAGCGACAGACGACATGGCGAACAACACACAGAACGAAGTACCTCTCCAACTCCTAGTATTACATCTGCCAGCACTCTGCCGTCATACAAACGGGCGTCTTCCCCGCTCCGGTACAGTGCCTATTCGTCGCCGAATGCTAGTTTTACTTTTCCTGGCCCGCCGTCGTCCGGAACAGCATCTCCATCGTTCAAATCGGATAGCTCAGCTACAGGATATGGCTTCTCCTATTATCCATCCTCTTCAGTTCCATCCACCCCGAGCTCGATGCGTTCAAGGAGCCCTAGTATCTCTAGTCTCGAGACTATACCCGACACTCCCGATGCCGAGGAGGCGGCCTTGGAAGCGGAGAGAATTGCCCAGCTTAAAGCTGCTGCAGACGCTGCAGATGGCGGAGAGTCAAAGAGTCGGACTAATTTAGATGCCCCCATTCGTGGCAGGACTTTGGGCGTCGGTTCCAGAGACAAGCGAAAGCGGTGGAGCGTCTGCGGCGCTGAGCGACGTGGAGACCTCGACCTAGAAACGATATGGGAAGATTGAAACCTGGAATCGGCTTCGTATGGCACCGATACTACAGCATAGTCGGTTTCTTGGGGTGTTCGCCACTAGTTAGCTAGTCATATTCACTACAAGCATGTTAAGGATTTTGGGCATTCAGGCGTTTGTTGTTTTGATACCCTGTTGCGATTGCATTTGTTGAGGAGGCGAACAAATAGGATATACTTCTACTCACCATCATATTATGTAGAATTTGAAATGGAGGGACAGCACTGTCAATGCATTCATCAAATCAAACGTTAGGCATCTATAAAACAGGCATTGTGCTCGTGAAGTCAAGGAATCCCTCGCCGCTAGGGGTTGATGGTACAGATGTATGTATATATATATATATATATATCTCAGGTCTAGGTCAAGTTTATGATATTGTGACTGAACCGACTTGTTTCTAAAATCTAGGTATATTTTATATTCACTATAGTTACATACTTAAGTGAAGCTGAACTTGATCGGAGATTAGTCGATAACTGGAAGTAACCAAGGGTTTATTTGCTACCTCCCTGGCTTGATGGTGTGGTCTTGTTTTTGTCTTGAGTCGGACAAAATGAATGCGAGTCTACTATCTCCGTCATCTTATCAATCGAACGGTATGCGTCGTAAACTCTCACCAACGCCTCCCTTTTTGGCCACTTGCGCGGCTGCGATCGCGCTCGGCACCTTGATGCCGCAGCAGTCTCCCCAACTGTTCAAATGGTGCACATGCTTGACGCCATCATGTTCGACCACCATAGTCCCGCTCTCGAGATCTTCATCGCGTGAGCCACCCACATCAGTTTCCGTGCTCATGCCTTCAGCAGCTGGGACTAGCGATCCGAACAGGAAGTGCTGCATGACGGGTAATTTACGCAGCACCTCAGCGACGAACATGCGTTTCATACCCCCTTCGATCTTGGACCAGCTCTTGGCTGACGAGATGTCATCGAGCATCGGGCTGTGCCATCGCAGGCCCTTTACCGTCTTGGTGCTGTTCACGAAGTCTACCTGTCCTAGGTACATGAAGTCATGCCCAAATTCTTCGATTGTGAGCTGCTGATGAATCGCGAGCGGTGTAATGAAGGGATGGTGTATTAACTGGCTTGCACCGAATAGAAACGGTAAGAACTGGTAGTCGTCCAGCCCCCAGACTCCATGTGAGCCTGCGGGCTCAAGGTAGTAGGTTGACTGAATCGCCCGCATGAGAGCCAGATAGCGGACGAAGACGCGCAAGACCAGAGGCTTGAAGTCAGATTTACTAATGATCTTCAGCTGGTACAGACATAAAGTCCATATCATGAAATTCAGCTCATGGCCCGATCCGTAGTCTATCCGATTCCTGTTGCCGAAGGATTGGTTGAGATACGTCTCAACCTCTATGATAGCAGCATCCGAAGCCACTCCGAGCTTCTGGTGCCATGTGTGACTGGCAGCCTTGGCCTTGTCTAGGAAATTTCGAAAGACCTTATTTCCAAATCGTGAACCCCCTGCCTCGTCTGGCGGTGTTTGTTGAACGAGCACCTCAGCCTCATCAAGAACACTGATGATGGTTTTGATGGCGGCGCTGCACTGCTCATCTTTGACGTCTGAGATGGGCGTATCTACAACAGCATCTGAGAGGCCGAATATGAAAGAGACAATAAGGTTATATGATGGCGACGACAGGAAGAGCTCGTGGTCCTTGTTTGATAAGATGCGCCGGCTAGGAACTTGGAAAGAGAGAGTAGAGGTATCGGGTGGTGGGGGTAGAGACGGCGTCTCAGGAAGCGGGATCTGATTCTCAGGACCTTGACGTCTTTTCCTGGGCTCCAGCTTGGGTATCTTGTCCTTCAAATTTGGGATGGACGGAGCTTGTTGATGTGTAGCCATCATTCTACCTCACTAGGCTGTGTGTGTGTGAAAAGCGCCACAGAGTTAATCTCACAACGCAATTTGTTGATAAGTGAAGCCAAAACAGATATATAGCCGCAAGGACTACTATTCTAGGATGCTGTTGTCGATGCTGTGAGGCTCAATCCGAAAGTTTACCTACAGTCATTCCTCTGCAACTTACTTATGTACTGTAAGGAGTGCCGCATTGTACCAACGTTGCCCCACGTTTGCCCCTCACTGATGCACTTGAATGTGGATCGTATATGTAGGTACCGGGCAGGCTCGCCTAGGCACTTACATAAGTAGAAGAGGGGCATAGTTAATGCTAGCGCAGAAAAGTCCCTATCCCTCTAATGCCCAATTCACCTCCGTGACCTGCCAAGACTTTATAAAACCAATCCAAAGTGTAGATATCTCATGCACTTGTACTCTAGCACTTTCATATTGTACTTAGTAGAGGGTGCAAACATCAGCAAGGGTATATAAGGATAGTATACTGATTGGGGCTCTGACTACTGAACTTTCCTACCTACACCTTGACTTCTTTAGCTGGCTACAGCACCCGCTGGTTCGAGATATTCAATAAAGCATTGGCGGCTGCGGCCCTCGATTCTCTCTTCAATACATATGTACTCCGTAGGTACCTACTAGTACATGCCAGCCCCTGCAAGTATGTAGGTAGTGGCAGGAAATTTCTAATCAGAGCTGCTACCTACTATTGTACCATAGGTATCCATCGTCAGTTGCCCTTCCCTCTCAATACATCCAAATAGCGAGTAGGCTCATTGCTCCCCCAAAACGTTCATCATGACGGTGATAACTGAGCCAGAAGCGCTGCTGTCACATCTTCACAGGACAGATGGCTCAGCGACTTATTCCTACGCAGGGTATACTGTGGTTGGTGCGGTGAACGGTCCTATCGAGTCGCAGAAGCGAGACGAACTCCCAGAAGAGGCCATCATCGATGTAATCGTACGACCCGCTGCTGGGGTAGGAGGTATGCTAAAACCCATCATATTCCTTTGTGTTTCGATGAAGATGAAAGTTGATGATGATGGCCTGACTTTTTTCAACTGTCCCTGTGCAGGCACACGCGAGCGCCATCTCGAGTCCTTATTACAATCAACCCTCCGCCAAGTTATCCTCATCAATAACTTCCCTCGCACTCTCATCCAGGTTATACTGCAAATCACAGTCACTCCAGAAAACGAATATACAAATGGGAAGCTCGTTCAAGCCACCGTGGTACGCATATTCTTCTCGACTGGTTCACGAGACCCGCATATGCTGATTACTTTTCTGATGTTCAAGAATCTCCCTGTCCTCCCCGCCCTCCTACAGACGGCGATCCTGTCACTGCTCTCAGCCTCCCTTCCGATGGCGGCTACACTTACCTCGACGTCGCTTGCTATTGTCTCTGAAGACAGTCATCGACGGATCGTAAGCAATCCAACGGCGCGACAGGTCGAGCAGTCCCAGTCCTTCCATGTACTAGCATTCACCTCTCAAAACGAACTAATCCTCGCAGAGAGCGAAGGAGTTTTCACTATGAAGGAATGGAATGACGTTTATCGCGCGGCCCACGAGCAGTGTTGTACTACCACAGCAATTGATGATACAGACGCTCGTATGCATGAAGGGCCCATTGGCGCCGACCTGAAGCGTTTCGTTCGCTCCACAATCGAGCAGAAAACCGCTTCGGATCTATACTGGAAATGAGCGAGGTTCTTGGTCCCTACGTCTCTTCAATGTGGCTCCAAAAATCCCCTCAGGTTACCTGTGCGTAGCGACTTATCTAACCCGATCAAACTCTAGCCTTTACATGATGTCCTTCCCAAGGTCCAGGGGTTGGAACTGCAATAACAACCCCATGTTCATGGGTGTTACTGATTCTCACATATAAACACGGGAATTCAGCCGACATTAGACAAGCTATTATTGATGCCGACTATCCGAATGAGTGGATTCTAACGGCTAGATCTGGATGCCCATGTCGACAATTTCTAGCATATCTTCGTGCCAGTGGATCCTGTCACAGATGGCGGTTAAAGCTGCCAGGTTGCCGGTTTGCCGTTATGAACAGGCGGTGTTTCACCCAACCCTCACAATGCATATCGCTATGCTTGCTGAAGTGGGGGTAGAGGCTACTGCCATCAAAAGCTCTCAAATACAACGTCTGTGTCTGTTAGGCGTACTAAACGCCGCACACACAGTCTTCTGACGCGACACTGTGAGAGGTCGCCGCCACCACTTCGGTTCAGGCAAGCTGCGTGCACAACAGGCGCTAATTGCAGATACTCTGCTGATTCGGACGATCTGATTCGCACCGCGACAGCATCTGAAGTCTGATCATCGCTAGGCTCGTTGTTTCTCTCAGCGGTATCACAGGCTCGTGATTTGTCAATTTTGGTGATGGCACGAGGTTGGATCGTCATGCAGCTTACTAGCTAGGTAGGTAGGTAGTCCGAAGTTGAGAATAATACAAGAGTTTTACCTTGTTTACAATTTTCGGCTTGTCTATTGGCGGGTTCATTCCACCTAGGTAGTTGGTAGTCAGGACTTCACTACGAGAGTTGCAATAGGAGCATTGTCGAGATTATGGTGGATTTCAAAATAAGTGCTGAGACAAGCAATCTCCCCCTGTTTCTGGCTTCCACACCCCCTGCTCAAGGGCGAAGGATGAGACTTGGAACGCGAAGGCAGGCTCGTTTTGAGAATAAGAATTATGGAGAAGGGAACTGCAAGACATCCTGGGTCAAACAGCCACGGGTCTTAATCCTCGGGCGTTATCAGACTCAGATATCTAATTGCGGATCTCTGAACAAGATGCCCCCGTCTCGAACCCTCACGGGCGACTAGCGAGGAGGCTTTTCCCACGAAGGCGCCCCACCATTCTGTTACTTTTGCCATCCCAACACGGCTCGCACATTGCAGTCCATCGGTCGGGGGATCTTTACACGAGTTTAAAAGCTGATATAGCCTCTAGCGAAGACTGAACTTGAAGATTTTCTTCTTCAGGATCTCTAGTCTTCTCTCGTAGCCTGAGTCCGAGCTTCCTCAGTCCTCCAACACTCCTACAGGCGAGAAGCGAAGCAGAACGCTGGCTGTTCATCTGTTTACCTATCTTTCCCATTCTTTACACACTATCTGTAGTTGTTGTTATTCTTAATCTTATTAAATCATCGCTTTAATCGAACCGTCACTCGATAAATCAGAGTCTGATATCTATGCAGGACCGTTCCTTCTTTCTCACCTTTCATAAGCATATATTATAGAACCGCTATATCTTCTCTCGGCATTATACGACATAATTCTACCATCACCGCTTAGTGGTCGACGAAATCCAGAGTATTCGGGCATAATCAATACTTCCCCATACCGAAGACACAATTGAGCTGAGCCGAGCTCCGCGTAAAATTCAGGGTACTCTGTAAGTGCTTCCACGCTTGGTTGTGCTGTCTACCCAATCCACAGGGCCGTCCCAGGCACTTTGATGCATACCTACCTATGTGCTTGTGCGGGGCGACAGACACACAGGCGGGAGGACCGATGTGGCTGACGAATTGTTAGGCATTTGGGATACAAGGCCGAACAGTGTCTTAGCTGAATTTGCTGGAATAGCTGTGTTCTCGCAGCAAGGTACTTTTCTCCAGCTGAAACCACTGCGACACTTCAAGGTTTCTCTCAGCAGCTGAGCTGCCCAAACCGAGTCGTACCGGCGGTTAGCGCGTGGAGAAAACCAGGACACCGGAACCCCGGAACAAGCATCTAAGGTTGCGACGACGTAGGTAGCAGTTGTAGCTGCGCAGCTTGAGTGGTCGGCCGTAACAACTTCTTCACACCATTCACACTGCAATCGCCGTTTGTGCGTCTGCATTGATCGACGTTGATTGTCACGATCACTCGCTCGCTGCCCTCGAGTAGGTAACTTTGCCTAGGTACTTACCTGCCCGGTGATTTTCTGTGCCAGAGATAAAATTTAGGGCGCGTTGACCCCTGCGGATTACTGTTTTAAGTACAACCTTGCCAGTTAGCTGCGCGGGCCGCGCCATTACGAGTTAGTTACGCCTTAGTTACAGGTTAGCGTGGTCTTTTTTTTGGCTCCTTGTCACGCTGTAGCGAGTCTGGTCGCTGCTTCTACCTTCTACTTACACACTTCGTAGTACTTACTCTCCCTGTTCCAGCAATCCCGCCAACCCCTCCCTCGGCCAGTCCCCGCTTTGCTGTTTTGGATGACGCTGTCTCACTCTTCCGGATCCTCAGTGTCAATGGCGGCCGCTAGTCCTACCTCTCCCGTCAAATCCGGTGTCGAAGCTTCTGGTGAATGTGCCTTGATGGCCGTCCACCCTGCCCTCGCCAACCGCGATCCGCACCCTGCTGCTGACTGCGCATCGTTTTCTCCGACTTTCATGCCTTGCGATTCCAATCCCCATCCCAGTCCTCCACCCGCAGCCACAATCACACCTGGAAATGCCACTATTTCATCCAATGCATCCACCTCGGAGTTAACGAAACCTACCCTTTTCCCATTACACGATGCTAAGCAGGCCGGGCCGCAGACTGACCATGTTGCCAAAGGCTTGACAAGCCCTCCCTCCGTCGTGCCCGAATATAACAACAATAACAGCACCAACACCAACAAGTCAGTCAGTCACCGGAAAAACGCCCTCTCAATAGAGTCCGTTCCTCGACAGACCATTATCAAGGCTTTGGCATCTGCTGCTCGCAGTCGAAACAACAGGCCTGAGGCCCTTTCGTTGAACAGCATGCTGTCCCCCCCATCCGCCGCTGACAGGCGGCCGTCCACATCGTCGTCTTCGTCTCAGAAGCTCGCTGATGCACTGAACGAGCTCGCCCTCCAGACCTCTACTCCAAACACTGCCCTTCCGGCTCTGCAGTCGCCTTGCTTCTACCATAACCGCTTCGATGATGCAGTAGACATCAACAGGGTGCTCGAAGAGATCAAGAATGACGATTGGATGTCTCACTCTCGCCTCGTTCAAACCGCTACCGGTGTTCGAGAAGTTTCCAAGCAGCTGCAGCGCAGACCCATACGGCGGGCAGTCCGAAACGTCATGATCGTCACAAAGGCCCGAGACAACGAACTTGTATATTTGACCAGGGAACTGGCTGTGTGGCTAATGAGAACGCCTCGCTACGGCTCGGATATCGGCGTCAACGTCTACGTTGACGCCAAATTGCGCCACTCGAAACGATTTGGCGCCGCTAGCATCATTGACGAGGACCCGCGCTTTCCATCGATGCTTCATTACTGGTCTCCTGATCTTTGCTGGAGCCAGCCAGAGAAGTTTGATCTTGTCTGCACGCTTGGCGGTGATGGCACGGTGTTGTTCACTTCTTGGCTGTTTCAGAGGGTTGTTCCTCCTGTCATATCCTTTAGTCTGGGCAGCCTGGGCTTCCTAACCGGCTTTGAGTTCGAGAAGTATAAGCAGCACCTCAATCGAATCATGGGCGATGAAGGTATGCGTGTCAATTTGCGCATGCGATTTACCTGCACTGTATATCGCAATGGCACATCAGGAGAAGAACCGGAGGAGGGCGAGCAATTCGAAGTACTCAACGAGCTGGTCATTGACCGTGGCCCGTCCCCATATGTTTCCAACTTAGAACTGTACGGAGATAACGAGCTCTTAACTGTGGTTCAGGCCGACGGCTGTATTTTCTCGACCCCAACAGGTGTGTGCGACGTACTGATATATCATGTATCAATCAATGAAATGCTGACTTTCTAAAAAAGGTTCAACGGCCTACTCCCTATCTGCCGGGGGTGCACTCGTTCATCCAGATATCCCCGCTATCCTCCTTACACCTATATGTCCGCATACATTATCATTTCGACCTATGGTGCTCAGCGACACCATGCTTCTCCGTGTATCTGTTCCACGTAATTCACGGGCTACAGCATATTGTGCATTTGACGGCAAGGGACGGGTAGAGCTGAGGCAAGGAGATCACGTAACCATCACGGCCTCACAGTATCCATTCCCTACCGTCATGTCCACAAATACGGAGTGGTTTGACAGTGTATCAAGAACGCTGCAGTGGAACACAAGAGCGGCTACGCAGAAGGGTTTTGAGAGCAAGTCGGGTAGCCAGGCCGCGTCGGTCGATGGCGATGAGCCCGAATGGGATATTGATACAGATTCAGGTTATTATGCTAGCGAGGATGGCAGCATTGCTGCGAGCCCACTCCGGCGGCAAATGAGTCTGTTGGGCATGTAGAGCGCTAGATATAGATTTGATGATTTTGGGTTAGACGATACACTATAGTTGAGCGGGCGCAAAGCACTCTTTTGACCGTATTCTTGGGTTGGCCGAGGTATTCTGGTGTTTTAGGCGTTGTTTTCCGGGCTTGAGAGGATCGAAGTTGTGTGTCTTGATGGGTGGCGTATCTACTGGAAGGAAATCCTTCGTTTCATGATCCCTATGGGCTAAGCGAGTACCGCAACCTGGAGCAAGATATAGAGGATTGACGCATGACGGTGAAGCCCCACCGCTGACTTTGGGTTTGCGACACACTCAGTTGTATATTTTATCAGCCTGTTGTCCATGTAACTCTGAATGATATCGCAAGGCCCGTGAGTGACGAAGCGAGAACATGTTAGACACGGTATCGTAACTGAGATTATCTATCTCCGGGTACAGTCTGGGCGGGGTACACTCAGATCTCAGATTTCTGGTGGCAGCTTGGTGTCCCTTGTGGCGTGATGTTGGAATAGGTATTGGGACTACTGTAAATTAACCCTAATTAGATTACATTTTCATTTGGGGGGTCTGAGAAGGCTCTGGTTAATCAAGGTGTTAGAAATGCTATTTTAGGTGGTCATAAGTGCAAAGATTGTGGTGGCTATTAGATGTCATTTTAGCACATGCCACAATTATATGTACCATAGCTTGTGTACTGTAGCCCCGCGTCTCTCTGTTCACCATTGTACTTCGTCCTGGCTGAGACGCCAAATGACGTAGAAAACAGGCACTCTGTCCATACATATGTACATACCTATCTACATAAGATACCTACATAAGGTACCTACATAAGATGCCTACAGGAGGTGCATGTGTGAGGAGGTAGGATAGGTAGGTGGTGGTAGACATTGGCACGACATTGTACAAAGTTATGTGGAGTGGCTTACCTGGAAACGACATCTTGTCCTGTCCAACAAAGTAAATAATAATAAGTTGCCTTTTCCGGCCAGCTTGGGCGGCTGTGATTGGTGCGAGTCGCGCTGGGATAGGGCTTTTTTTTCTCTCTCTATGGCGTTTTCCATGGACGCGATTTGCAGGGTTGATTTGCAGGGCAGCGCAGGGCAGAGCAGGGCTTGTGATTGAACAGAATCGGGCACACCAACCACAATCCCCCCGGCCATGACACGCTTCGCTGCAGTCGGGGGGCCCACATGAGACCCCCAACCCCATTCTTCTTCTGCCCATTCATTCCTCCCATCTCATCCCCATCCCCATCCCATTAATAACGCCCACCACGCGCCTCCAAGTCGGCACCTCTGCTTCCTTCTCGCCGCTAGTCGAACGAGATCCCTCTCTCCCTCTGGTCCGAGGCTTTGCCGTCCTGTGTGCTCGATTGCTGAAGCGCCCTGTCTCTCGTTTCCCGTTTACGTTTCCAACGCTGTTTCTTTGTTCCTCGTTTTCATCTTATATAATGTGTTTATAGCTGTTCGTCCCCATACCATGTCGTTTCCCACCGCGTCCACGCCGTCGCCAGTCCGCGACCAACTCGACCTCTCCTTTAGCAGCTCGCAGAGCAGCAACCCTGATGCTTCAACCTTATGTTTTGAATCTTCCTTCAGGCTGGAACCGCCCTTCCCAAACCAGAAGGCCGACAGCGAGAAGCACCCCAAGGGCAAGCGGAAGAGAACTACGTGTGTAACGTGAAACCCATGCTTGCTTGGCGCAACCGAGACGGGCCAGCCCAGTCTCCCTCGCGTGCAATTGACTAACCATTGGCCTGTCTTGTCCTCTAGATCACAAGATAAAACTATCCTTGAAGCTGCCTACAATTCAAACCCAAAGCCTGACAAGGCGGCGCGTCTTGACATTGTAAAGCGCGTTTCGTTGAACGAGAAAGAAGTACAGGTTAGTGACATGGGCCCGTGGGTCTAACGCGTCTTATGGACTGCTGGAGTAAACCACCTAGGTCAATTGAAGCTGACGCCGCCGTGTCAACATAGATATGGTTCCAAAACCGGCGACAAAACGACCGCAGGAAATCACGTCCGCTCTCGCCCCAGGAGATCGAGGCACTTCGCTATGGAAATGGCATGCGTGTTTTGTCGTCTGACGCCATGCCGGCGGCTATGGAGCAGATGTCTGCGTCAATTGCTTTGCCAAACGCTGCCGAATTACCTCACAGTTTAGTCGCTGACATATCAACGTCAGTTGAGTTTGGGGAGGCCTCGAGTCCTGAGGATGTGGTACCCCAACATAGGTCTCAACCTTCGTCTCCCTCCATTTTCGGACTATCAAGTTCCGCTAGAGACATGAGGAGGCACTCGGAAGCGGCGAAGAATGCGTCAGCTGGCACGCCGCCATCACCAAGGGTAATTAGGCCTGAGGGCGAATCACGCCCTTACGTAGGCGCATCAACAACGCCAATTGGATACTTGGCGAACCGATGGTTTACTGAAGACTCTTTCTCCTCATCTTTCACAGCAGAACGAGCCGGCGACGATTCGTTCAGAAAGGAATGGGAGTCTCGACCGGTGATTGGCTCGAGAGTTGAGATTGGAAGTTCGAGGCTAAGCTCATTCTCATCTTCAACATCCTCTGCTGCTGATCACTCCCCCCCTGTATTGCAGCCACAGTCATCATCGTCACAGATTCGGTTATCCCTGTCGTTGGATGGCAAGGCAGAGTTGGTATCTGCTCTTCAGTCACCACCACGTCCTGGTTCACAGCTCGCCCCAAACGCAGAGACGCTCCCGCCAGTTTTTAGTAACCGAACCTTGCAGCGAAGCCGGAGTGCAGTATCCAGCATTACACTCCCGCCTATTTCCACACTTACCAAGAACCTCGGAACCCATTTTCCGCCACTAGCCCGTGGTCGATCACGCGATGTCCACGCTTGGGAATCTTGCTGTGAGGCTGATACCCGCGATGAACTAACAAGGCAGGCCGAAAACGAATCCTCGGGGTCTGCCATAGCAGCTATTAGCTTGGTGCGATCATCCAGTAGTTCGGCAAGCCTGAGCAACCTAATCCATAATCACCATTCCCACCCTCAACCTCCTTCTCATCCGGGCATTTTACAGCCCAATCCGGGCAAGCGAAACACGTTCAATATGACACGGGGCCCATTGGATAGGAAACCCAAGCTGGCGCGTGCTAAAACCTCACCTCCCTTAGCCCGTTACGTTTCGCTGGAGGAAGTCAGGAAAGCAGTAGAAGTAGAGGATGAAGAGGGCCATCTCGAACCTGAGAAAAAGAAGCGCAAGAAGCAGGCTAACCAATTCGATATCCTCAGCCCATCGGGCGACTCGGATAAAGAGAACTTGAGCCCAGACGAGGATGGAAACCCAGGTCGCCAACATCCCTTGCCGCCACCTGAAACTGGTGCGTCACCCACGAAAGTAATGGCGCCACTTCCACGGAATCCGCGTCGCGTCGGACGTATTCTGGGCGAGCAGGATGCGGCGACCAAGCGACTATTCTTGCACGATTCTATGGATGCGAGAAATCGTATTATGAGTCGTGCGAGTACAGCTCCCACCCAGGGACAACGACAGCGGAAATTTGGCGAGGCAGCAGTAGCTATTTTCGAGGACGGGGAAAACATGCCACGTGACAGAAAGAGAGAAATAGTGCCACGAGAAGGAAAGCGGGCAGAGGACGTTGAGCACTTTATGCGCGGAGAGCTATCGCCTAGTAAGCGTCCAGACATGGATTGCGTCGCTGGCCTACTTTCCCTTAGTCAAGGAAACTGGCGTTGAGTACATCTCGGCTAAATCTAGCATTGTTGAAACATAGACGATGTCGATAGTTCAACACAGTGTGCTCACCATAACTGCATTGATTCCTTACCTGCCTACACATTCTAGGCAGACCTTTATTCAAAATTATGCGACCATCTAGGGATACCTTTGGGAGCTTTTTTTTCTTTGGCTCAGAAAAGGGGTCATTGGGTGGTTTTGCTAGGCTTGGTTAACGAACGAAACTTTTTCATAGCGTGGCTGAGGAAAAGGGTTGTGCTACGTGGTTTTGAATGAATGGAAAGGAAAGGGGGTTTGAAGTGAATGAAACTTTACTACATAAAGGAACTACGACTTGTACCCCCTACTTCTGTGCTTGCGTTCCTGATTGTATGTGATGATGAATAATGTATCTATCCATCTCGAAGAGTTATGTATGTATAGTTGGGTACGCTGTAGCTCTGGTTGAAATAGAGGGGAACAAAAGTTGCCTGTATGGTCTGTCTACACATGTCTGAACCTAAGACTAGCAGATTCGAAGCGTTAGCTAATGAGGTATATAAGTCCACAGGACAATCATAAAACCCTACAAAGACAAAACTCTACAAATTAATGGTATGATATCATGTCAAAAGTCATATTTACATGCTTGCTCGAAGTGTCCGAAACTATTACACCCACGGTAACCTCTCAGTCCAATCTCACGAGCCCTAGGTTCAGCATCCAGCCATCTAACTTGCCTCAAATCAAAGACCCGTAAGCACACTCTGCACGCCCACGCTCCTCGCATCCTCTCTGCTCTGAACAAAGCCCTTGAAATCGGCCTTGCCGAGCTTCTTCATAGAGACGCCACCCCCGCTGGCGAGGTTCCTGCTTCTCTCGCGCAGCGCCTCGGGGCCGATGATGAAGAGATACCCGATCTCTGTTAGCAACTCGACGGCTACCTCGGCGTCCTTGGAGAGCGGCCATTCTTTTAGCGTGGCGACGTACCTAGCGATGTCCTTGGTAACCATCAGACCGCCGGTGGCGTTGACTTTGAACTTCTTGAAGTGTTCGAATAGGAGCCGCTGGACGGCGAGGGCGAGCTCGCTCGTGAAGTTCTCAAGGTTCTGGCCGTCGATGGTCTGGACCAGGAGATTCGTACAGCGGGCTAGGAATAGGCAGGTTGATGTGCAGGTAGGTGTTTGCAGCGACTCGACGAGATCAAGCTCGTCTTTAGGTAGGAAGTCAAGCTTCTTCTGTTGAGCCAGTGATTTGGTGACCCAGTTGACGATGACATCCATGGTGCTTTTCATGACGCTATTTGTTTTCTTTTCAATGGCTTCAATGCCTAATCTAGCCTGCGCCTCCATGCTTCTTCGTACAGTTGTATTAGATTCCGCTAAACGGATAAGAACGGTATTGGTAAAGCGAGACATGATGCTCGTGATGGTCACCGCCGGTCTAATTGATGGCAGATAGGATAGGTCCGGCTCTGTCTTCACGTTTTCTTGAGAAGTAGCTCGCTCAAGCGCAGCTTCCAAGGCGGTCTCAACGTACACTTGACCCATATTTGTCATGAGCAGACTGAGAAGGATTGCTACGTCCTTAGGGGTATCGCTCGGGCTACCTAATTCGAGCGTTCGTCGCACGCCTTCTGCGAGCCAGGTCATCATTCTCTTAGCATTTGCAGTCGATAGAAATCCCTCTTCTTCTGATACCTCAATCTCATTCTTGTTTTTGTCAGTCTCTTGGACGCGGGCAACTCTCAACATCATGGCCTTCTGAGTTGGCGTCAGATCAGATGATTCAAGTCTTTCTAGGTACGCATCTTTAGCAGATTCCATAAGCTGGTTAGTACGTTGTGCCAATGAAGCCATGAAACCGGTTGGAGCCTTTTTCCTCCTGAAATGATAAATATTAAATCGAAACAACAAAGAGTTGAAAAGCTCCTCTAAACTCTTTTTTTCTCGGTCGATGTATGAATTTCCCATGATATAAGGGACGAATAACTCTTCCATCTGCTGATCTAGGGTCTGGGCAATTTGTGCCGAGCAAGGCTCCGGGTGTTCTGTCAAACCATGCGATTTCAGATCTTCGATCAAAGCACTGATATATGTCCTGGAAGAATGTAATGACCGGAGGAAGGCAAGAGACGAAATGGTGCTAGCTTTTTCCAATACCATTTCCAGCCTCTGTTGGATGGATTGTTGGAATACCCTTTGGATAAACTTAATCAGGACGGTTTCGTAATATGGGAAAGCCCTTTTAATGATGAAAGACTCTTCTTGCATGATGATCCGTACTTCGTCAATAAGCGACTGCAGACTAGGTTCCACGCCTGGTGGTTCAGCATCAGGATCTGCGAGCTGGTCCCAGGTTTCCCCGTCCATGGTAACCTCGTCGGTGATGAGTTGGTCCCGATCGATGAAAAATTGATGTTGATTGACAAAGACAGCTATCACACTAGCACCACCGTTAAAATCATGCAACACTTTGGCGCATTCCATCATATCATCAAAATTCTGCTTTCGGTAGCTATTGTTGAACTGCTTCAGCAAGTCTTGTTCCAGGGTTTCGCAGAATTTCTCCAATATCTCGCGAGTGTTATGTGATCTTTCGGCGCCATTTGCGCCATTGGTACCATTCATACCATTAGTTTTGCCGCTGCGCTGATGTCCGTTAGTTTGATTCCAAGAGCCCAGGTCCAGCCTCTGGCTAATGCGCATCAACTGGTGCGCAATAACTGCGCATCGGACCTTGTTTTCTGAGCCCCCTTGACGCTGGATGTCCTGGAGAGAGGTTAATTCACCAGTTTCGCTAACTTGAAGCCAACAATGTATTAAGAAATTGGCGTCTATAGCCCGCCTCCTTTTCCCATCAAGTTCCTCGAGCTTCTCTCCAATCTGGACAGCGATATTACCCCCTGCCTCTCCACGGCTGCCCCGGTCATTGCCATTTGGATTGTTGAGGGTGATATCGAGGGCTTCGAACTGGTTTATGGACTGATCAAGTTTGCGACCGAGGGTATCGAGAGTCTGATCATGCTGTACCTCGGCACGTCTGACTTGGGTTAGGAGTTCTGACTCTTTCTCCTGTAGCTCTTCGGAAAGGCTGCCGAGGCCCTCTAACGCATCTGAAAATGCAATATTAGCGGCGCATTTCCAGGAAGCTATGAGACCATTGATGCTATACTTTCAAAGGATCTGATTAGCGGCTTAGGGTCGAAAGCCTGCTGAGCGGCGCCTGAGCGTCGGTTTTGAGAGACGGCGTTCTCGGCGAGGCTATCGACGAAGTCACGGACGATGAAGTCCTTGTTCGAGAAATCTTCGAGAGTAAAATTAGGACCCTTAGGAAAGAGGGCTCGCGACCCAGACCCAGCCTTCTCCATCAGGTTTGTTCACGTCGTTATCGGCGATGTTGGCGGGTGGCGACACCATGAGGGGAAACAGCAACGAGGGTCGTTGCAACTTGCTGGTCCCGGCGCAAACTCGGTTGTTCAAGGGGAACATTCATTCATTATCCATTCGAAAATCGAAGCGGTACTGCTGACGTTGATCAAAGCGAATCGTTGTGTATCATATTGCGAAAGGTTAGGATTGGAGTGCGGCAGGTTAGGTACCTAGCGCATAGGTAGGTGAGTACGAAGTACGTGTAGACTAGACTAGCAGTAGGTACATATCCAGTAGCTCCCGGTTAGGTAACCTGTCATTACAGGGGCATACATGCCTAGGTAGGTAGGTACCTAAATATGGACTTATTGTTACGGGTCTGTTACGGAGCTGTTACGGACCACTCAGCCCCACGTAGGTAGCATTTAGTGATATGACCAACGTAATCTGTTTCCTCAGCCACATATTTTGCGAAGCTAGAGCTGCACCATCTCGTCACTCCACCAAGACATCACCCGTTACTGGGCACATTCCATTCGGTAAATAGATGCCGGATTCCCAATGATCATCGTTTTACGTCTTTCGTTATAACCCATTCTCTCTCTCTCTCTCTTCTGTAGCAATTATCTCGTGGCTCACGCCTTCCTTTCCCATAGTATGATTGGACGATACAGGCAATCAGAACCCGAGGCGATTTGAGTGGCCAGGTATTAAGCGAAGACAAATTCAAAAGAACAACAAGAGCCAACGACTTACCACATTCTTTCACTGGCCCTGGGTTCATCTCTTTCGAGCCCCCGTCATAGACAAGCGCTCACATACCCATCTCAAACACATTGCGGCCATGTCATTTAAGCAGAAAGACATCAAGACATATCGGGAGGATGAGAAGTCCGGGCATAGGAAGCTTGGGGCAGAGGCACGGGAGGAGCTAGTTAAGGTCAGTCTTTGCGCGTTTCGCTTTTTGCTGGTTTCAATGCGCCTCAGCTCATAGCCAGTAGACACTATTTTCGGCTCGAAACTAATCCTATCTGTCAGAACTATCTTCCCACGCCTCCATCCACATCCCGCCAGCGAGCCAACAGTCGCGTGAGGAAACAAGATTCATCGCGCTTCGGCGTCAGGAGATTCTTAAAAGCGCAGTTATACGCACTTCTGTACCTCGTTATCCACGCCATCTTTTCACTCTACATCCGTATTCGCATCGCCTGTCATGCCGTCTCCAACCGCCTTGTAGCCATTCTCAAGCACCATTACAACTCGCCCGAGTACATAGCCCGTGACGTGGCTACGCTGAAGAGAATACCTGACCATGTCAGCATAATACTGACCCTCGAAAATGGTGGAAAGGGCGATGCTTTAGAGAAATTGGTCAACGAGGTATCCGAGGTGGCAGCATGGTGTACTGCCGCTGGCATTCTCAAGCTGTCAGTATACGAAAAGACAGGTACTTAGGTTTCTCGAAGGATTTCTTCTGCCATTTGCCACTAACTCATATCGTGTAGGTATTTTGAAAAGATACATGACTCAAACGCATCGTAGCGTGAGCCATCGTCTTAAGATCTGGTTTGGCAAACATCAGGCGCCGCCTGTTGCGCTTTTCGCTCGAGGTGCATCTGCTGTGCGATCACATAGCCGCCACGGCTTGGAACTCATCCTCATTTCTGAGGATGATGGCCGCGAAGCTATGGTAGACCTTACGAGGGTCTTGACTGAGATGGTACAAAAGGAGAAGATCACTGCCAAAGACATTACTATGGATGTAATTGACAACGAATTATCAGAGGCCGTGATGAGCGAGCCAGACCTACTAATCTCGTTTGAGCCGTACGTCGATCTGCAGGGTTATCCGCCGTGGGCTATACGTTTGACCGAAATCTATTGTGCCCCTGATAATCACGGGGTAGGGTATCAGCTATTCCTACAAGCGCTTCGGAAATACGCACAAGCAACTTTCAAGCTAGGAAAGTAAAGTTAATGTTGAACCCCTGCGGATCTGTTCAATGGGTACGGAATAGGTGCATAGGCGCATTAGGTGTTAGATGCTATAGTTATATTCTGAGGCTCACCCCTCCCTAAAAAAAAAAAGTAAAAGAAAAGATAGGAGTGGCAGATAGCTAAGTGATTCCCGGTGTTCATGGTCTAGATGGCTGTATCCACGGAATCATCTCCTGCCCTGCAGCATTCCACTTGTAGACGGGCCCGCTGCCTACATTGTACTGATAATAATTCTCTGTGCCTCCTCTGACTAAGGCTTGTCGGAATGTAATATTGATGCGTCCGCCATCCCACTCATTCTTACCACTACGCTTGGGGATCGAGTGCAGCCAGTTCGCTTGGGTCTTGCCGCGCATTAACACCATATCGCCACTCAAGAGAGGAAGTTTTAGCGACCCTTGCGATGTACTATTGCAGGCAGTCTCTCCCGATTCCGGCTTCGGCGGCTTGTGTTTCATCAAGAAATCCCGCTTTGCACCTAGCGAAAACGACGCGATAGCTGGGAGCGAGCCGAGAAAGCGCTCATCATCGCTATGGAAGGAGATGCTGTCTGCGCCGGAAGCGTAGTAGTTGACGAGGCAGAAATTGAAGTTGCATCCCGTTACCGCCTCAGTAGATCTTCGCAGAAGGTCGAGACAGTATGGAATGGGACGCGGTATTGCTTTGTACCCCTTTTGCCCTGGCGTTTCCTTTGGGTTTGGCTTGCCAACAGGAATTTGCTTTCTAGTACGCGCGTCTACTACCTCCCCTTTCGGAGCATCTTTCAAAGGTAGCACATCGGCTGTCAAGCCAGATGCCGCCGAACGAATGTCCTCGAAACGCGCTGTTTCGTCTACACCAAACACAGTTGTCCACTTTAGACGGTCAAAAGTCAGCAAAAGAGTGCAAATTTGACGAACCAAGACGGAAAGGGAAAGAGATATATTCAGAGTTGCGTAGAACTGGCAGAGCCTATCTAATTGTAGTCTCTTGGTTTGACTAGAGAACAAAGGGGGCAAAGTATGCAGGAACCGAACCGAGATAGCTTACTCGAGGCGTACGAATATGTGTTTTGATCCCGCCTCGAGCAATGTCGTACTCGACACGGTAGAATGGCAGCTCAGAGCGCAGAAATTCAAACAGCTGTCGAGCCGCCGACCGCGAAATATACGGCTCAAAGTGTAAGAGATCAAGATCTGGCTGGTCTGCTATTACTCGAGCTTCACGTGCCGGAGAACCAGAAATCTCAGCCTCCAGAGCGTCTGGTAGGTGAGGTATGGGGAATGGATACGATGCATGTTTAGAATAGCTTGCTGACTCGCCATCAGTGACTGTTAAGTTGCTAGCAATTTCAAGGTTATTGATACTATGTGAGTCTGCAGTTTTGGGGGTCGCCTGCATCCATTAGTCTCATGTTGTGCTATATTCTCGCGAATCGACACACAGTCTCTCAGCCGTATAAATCTCGGTTGTAGACACCACAGCTTGGTAGGTATATATTGACAATTCATTCACCGAAATGGCAACATACCGGCGTTCCAGGTTTCTCGCTACCAACCTGGGTATCAGAATAACGCGGCTTCTTGGCTTTAGGTATACCGAAATAAGCGTCAATAGTTCTTTTCTTAGTCATCGTTATAATAAAATTAGAGGTGAATAGGCTTCTATACCACCCTAGACAGCAACTAGTGTTATATAGAGATAGAGACAGAATCTGTCTCTCATTCGTGAAATGTCCGTCATAGATTGTGTAGCATTCAGCTGTGACGAGCCAGCCACAAAGCGTTACCTATGACGCACGTACAGCTATCTCCGAGAGCTGATCATCAGCCTTGCATCGGCGCCTGTACTACTGAAGCTACTTAGCTAGGTACCGTAACCCCTGTCAGCAATTGGGCCCTGTCGCCGCTATCCAGAGCAGGGGTCTAACATGCCCGCCCTATCATTCAAATCAAAATTTACGAGGTTGCGCGAACATAGGCTTCGACGTTTCCCAGCCATGGCAGTATGTCAACCTAGACCCTTTACGATCCAGCACTTGTGCCGTCTTGACATGTATCGGCTAACTTTGAGATCAACGACCATCAGGATTCCGCAACTGAGGAGGATATGAGCAGTCTCTTCCGCCCACCCACTGTCCGTCATACCTTCGGTGTCCTTGACCGTACGCTTTTCGCCAAAACGGTGAATCTCGCTGCAGCCGCCGTCGCCGACAAGACGAATATCGCGAGGTGGCGCAAGGATCTTCAGAAAGAGAAGAGCCTCTTGTCAGCTGAACGGGTGTCGTGTGTCGTGCCACACCCGGATCTCACACTAGCGTCGCAAGGCGCTCGATGCATACTTCTTGATCCAAAGATCCGACCGGGGGGTAAGCAAACGTTTGGCTACAGCCGGAATGATGAAGATAGAGAGGTTTTGTCCTGACTAGCCTCTACACGTCTAGTGACCGATACCTGGACACCCCTCATCCGCGACGCCGTAGAGAAGCAGGAGCTGGGAGTCGTCCCCTACGACTTGTCGCTTGACTATGCACACTGGACCTATGAAGAGGTAATGGGATGTCTGTTACCGCCTGGAACGAGAGATTCAAATGATGGGTTTCCCACAGGCTATAACCAGGCAGGTCATGTGGCGCACCTAAACCTGAGGGATGAGTTTTTGCCGTATAAGAAATTGATTGCCGAGGTGTTGATAGACAAGTGTCCGGGTGTGCGCACCGTTATCAATAAGGTTGCAAACGTTGGTACAGAGTCAGAGTTCCGCACCTTTGCATACGAGATCTTGGCAGGCGACGACGACCTCAATGTAGAAGCGCGCGAAAATGATTGTATATTCCAGTTCAACTATGCTAAAGTTTACTGGAACAGTAAGCTAGAAGGAGAGCATAGGCGTCTTGTCCACTTGTTTAAACCAGGCGAGGTTGTGTGCGATGTCATGGCAGGTATTGGTCCTTTTGCCATTCCTGCTGGCAAGAGAGGTGTCTTTGTATGGGCAAATGACTATAATCCTGAGAGCTATCGATCTCTCGAGTCTAACATTAAGGGCAACAAGGTAAAGCGATCCCGAGGATTTTCAATAATATTCATCTTTTTTTTTTCACTTAATTCAAAGCGCAGTATTAACAGAGGCCCATAGGTCAACCAATACGTTCACGCATTTAATGAGGACGGTCGTTTATTTATAAGAAGAGCTGCCGACTTGGTCCACGCTGCCTCCTCCAGCGGCGCGCACGCCGTCGTCAAAAGCAAGCGCACGGGAAGAAATAAACCAAAAGAGATCATAAAGGCGAACGAACAGGATCCGAACCTAGAGCAACATATCCCTGTTCCACCAACAATATCACACTTTGTGATGAACCTCCCAGCATCAGCCATCACCTTCCTTCCCCATTTCCACGGGGTTTACGTTGGTCGTGAACATTTGTTCGCGCCACACACCAGCGTGAAGCTTCCTATGATCCACGTCCACTGCTTCGCTGCCAAAGGTGAGGGCGAGGGGCCCATGCTCGAAGTCTGCGAGCGGATCTCAGCCGAGCTTGGCGTCCCTATCAAACTCGGAGACCCGGAGGTTCCTGGAGAGGCGACTGTACTCGAAGTTAGGGCTGTGGCACCGAACAAGCGTATGTTTTGCGCTTCTTTCCGTATACCCACCGAGGTTGCATTCGGCTCTAGGGATATGTAAACTCGACGTGGATAACTCCTACGTAGTATTGAGCAGGGGTGGGAATAGACGATAAAGAGTCACATAAGACGCAAGCTGCTGCCACATCATTACAGACAATTTCAACGGGCGCCCGCCTAGTTGGAGACATCGCATGCGCCAGTGGCGATACAGACATGCATTCAGCATGTGAACTCAATGTTAAAACACCAAGAAAACAGATGTCAAGGAGGTCCACTAGCACCTTTGGTGTTCATGCGTGTAGTGTTCGCCTTGCCTGTAAAGGTGGGCTAGGTAAAGAGAGCAGTACGAAGTAAGACAACGAGAACACTACCTATTGCTTGCTACAATAACAACAAGGAGGAGACCCGCTACTATCTGCATGGACAGCAGTCCCGTTAGCTGCCGTATTTACTAGATCAGCCGCTTGCGCCAAGGACGGTGATAGGGCTCGCGTCGAACAACAGATGCAGGCAAACCAGCGAAAGCAATGCCTTATGAGTTTGTTCGAACTACATCTCGTGTTCGCGCCAACTGGTGTGTATTGTTCCACGAGGGGTTCGTACAGGAGGAAGTTCGATTCGAGATGGCGTGTGTTCTGGCAAAGATGGCACGAGTCTGAATACCCATCGTAGCTTCGTCTGATGCAAACCATACCTGCAGAACTCCTCACCTTGGCTGTAACACACTCTAGCGTCCGATCCGACGACGACTCCATATACATAGTAAAGTACAAGTGAGGGACGCATGTGATCTTAGTCTCTCTTCCCTGGAACTTTTGTCAGGAGCGTTGGCTCCGTTCCTTATGTCTTGCAGAAAATGCGCGGTGTGAGTTGCTATTTCCGAGAATATCTCACGTATTCCAGCGACTTTGGCACTTCTAGAGAAGGTCCTTCTGCTTAGGTACCTGGGTAGCAAACTGGGATAATATGGGAGTTCAAACTGGTACCTAGGTAGGCCCCTACCTACTTACTTATCTTGGTGAAATTGATAAGGCATTCATTTATGCGGCCTGCTCTGTTGGGTATATCGTGGAATCGCACAAGGTTCCTGTTTCACCACCACCAGACGACAGTGCTTCGAATCCGCATGAACGATAAGGGGAGGCATGTAGGAGGTATGTACTGCCGACCGCCAGCAGAGAGTCCCTCTCAAATTAAATGGTACTGTATTAACCGCGGTGGCAAAACTACCGTAGGCGAGTTCATCGAGGTGGCACTGCAGGTCACCTAGCATAATGTAACCACACAACTAGTGTGCAGTCTGCTGCTGTACGGTAGGATCGTCAACATACATTACTTAGGCATATGTGTGTTCTGTTACTTATAAGCAGTAGGATTATTTTGCCATACAAATCGGTATATGAGCCGACCTAGGAATACCGGTATATGTCAATGAAGCAGGTACGCTAGGTAGCTTCGACTGATACGTGCATATAGTAACCATCTTTCTCTGATAAGCGCCCTGTCCGTGATTGGGCACCACACTGTACTGCTATCGTCGGACATGATGAAACGGACTGATATGGAGATGAAGACGGCAGTGGGGCATTCTCTATGTAATGTATGTGACGACGAACGTTCAGCATGTGCACGCCCGAGTGAAAACATCCACGCGTAGACCTGTTTGAATTCCTCGACGGTATCGCGCCAAGGAAGTATGCAGCAGCGGATGGCTGAGGCATGTGGTAAAAGACGGCCGCGAGACCGCCTTATCTTACGGTCCCGAGACCACGGGTTTGAAAAAACGGCTATGTTTGGGCACCCGAGTCCCGGAGGAAGGTCCGTCTAACTTGGATGCCTTTTTTGGCTTTGATAACGGGCCTGGGGTTCCAGTTAAACCTGTTCTAGATCGAGCTGGTCCCCAGGCCAGCTGAGGTTACAAGTGAGACTTCTATCATCAGGGGCACTGCGACTGGTGCAGGAACACTTGAACAGGGGTGAACACCATGATAGCAGCCATCTTCCCTCGTAACCCCAATGGCCAAAGGGTTACGTAGGTCGCATATGGAGATGAGGTGTTCGACTGAAGAAGATTAGCCAAGGTTAATGTCTTTGCGTGTCCCACTAGACACATAGGTAGCTTTCCTGTTCATCGTGTTGCATCGCAAGGTCTCACACATTGCGGGTTAGGTGCCCCAAGCAAGGCACTCGCACTACAACACTCAATAGATGGGCCGTTGCAGAATCGTACGGCCTATCGAATGAGTATCAAGAATAATGGCCTTGTATTCTACGATATGCAGGGCCTCAGCCGAGACACGTTCCTTATACACATGTGGCACTTGTTTGATACTCGTTGATTATTAGACCGTAGTTCATAGGTCAGTAAATCGGTAGCCATGACTGAGTAGCACTGAGGCCGAAGTCGTATCGTCGGTAATAACCGGGAGCGCGGGATCTCAATGACGTCTAAATTGCCTACCTAGGATGGCCATCTCATAGCCTCGTTATCGCTTCTGGGTAGGGAGGACAATGCTAAATGATGAGCTACTTACTACTAACTACTAACTCTACCTATGGATAGCCATGAACGCGCCAACTTGACCAAGAGGGAGGCTGAAGATACCGATAAGCTGTTTATGGAAGAAGAAGCGTATCGTAAATACTGCTGTATGTATTATCATGCATAGTATTTCAACTTCTCGAGACTTTGGTCTACCTACACTCCACACCTCCACCATTTCAACTAGATACAGTACAAGAAGCTCAATTATGCAAGCTGTAACCATGTCAAATGTAACAAGCTGTAGTTTATCTAGCCGCTGGTGAGTCTTGATGACTTTAGTACATACTAAGTAGGTGAAATATATCTTGTACCTAATGATTTTTTGGCAAGTTTACCTCAACAAAATCCTTGCCATAACGTCAATAGAGGTAATGCGTGGGAGGGGCTGTTCCAAGGGGATCCTGCGGTTTAGATAGTGAGATGGGTCGATTCCCAGCAGCTTTGGTTGAATTTTGTTGGATAGTCCGTTAAACGCTAGAGCGGCCACTTTATCAGATCGAAGGCCGGGGTGAACGGAAGAAAACATGGGCTCCTATTCGCTCGACGCTAAGGAAGAGAGGATCGTCGAAGACCACAAGAAGAAAGGAGGCAGTGACTAGTTTGATCGTCATCGCTCGCCGACGTCAAATCTAATCATCATGAAATCACAGGTGCCCTGGGTAGCTTTCTGCGTTCCTCCTCTCCACTAACCGGGCTTGTTACATAACTCAACAAGTCCAGTAGTGCCTAGGGGAGACGACACTTACCCCTAATGTGCTGGTTGTATGAAGAGATGGTGCTTAGACTGGGATGTGCTCGTAACGCCGCCATTGGCATCTACCCGGTTTACTGTTCGAGTCACTACCGTATATGATATTCATAACTCAACTGGATTCTGAAATGGACGCACAGCTTGGAGCGTGGAGACAGGCTCATAGTTATCTCCAGCTTGAGGCGGGGAATACCTAAAATGGTCTTGGCTAAGAACAATTTGCGGGGGTGGGTATGTGACCACCAACCTACCAAATAACTTACAGTGTGTATGTACATACCTACCTAATTTCGTCTCTCGAAACGCAGAAATAGGTCAGTTGCTGTACGATGTTGGCCCGCATCACTTGGCGAGTTGCGGTGTGTTAAGCACGGACGTGATATGCCCCGACAGTACTGCTACCTACACGTACAGGGCAGATCCATGATTAAGTGTGCCGGTGGATATCCTGTGAACCGACCAACCGCAGCACGGGGGAAATACGGAGGAGCGCCGAGCTCCGGGGGAAGCACGGTCATGTTCGTTAGATACCTACTCCATAGGCTCTGTTCATACCTACTTAAGTAGGTATACAGTGCATACATAAACATCTGTGGCGGTAAGTTCAAGAATTGTGTTCTTCGACTTCCATTATGATTGCTTCCATTAGACATGCTGGGGAAGAGAGTTTCGCTGTACCACCCATGATGCTACTTGCTGATGGCCCATCAGGGTCCTGGAATTGCCGATTCATCATCCAGCCAGGTCGATCACCAACCTCGCATGACCTCGAGGTTCAAGCATCGGAAAATACTGTATACTTGGTAGACAACCAGGTACCGCGTATGTACACCTTCTGTTCATGTACGTGGTGCTTATTCGTGATACTGCACCTGACCTTGTTTCTACTGTATATTATCTCGACCTTTGATGTTCGATAAGTACGTAATCCAGATATGAGATTGTCCCCTGTTGTTTGTTTGGTTTTTTCACTTTCGACTTACCTTGGCCGGGTATGACCGAAGTAAGTATGACAGAAGATTTATTCGGCACTATTCGTACCGATATCATCGGCGGTGAAGGGCTGACATGTATTAGCTAACCCCTTGCCTGAAATAGGTAAATCGAGGTAAATGCTTTCAGCCAGATCAATCCATAGTTCTGAGGTGGTGCAGGTGGTCATATGACGAGGTAGATTTAGTAAATCTATGTACTTAATTAAGTATGTAGGTACATGCTGTTGTGCCACCAACCGAAATCAGAGATGCAAGATTGACGATGGCAAGGATGGATACCTACCTACTACCTAACTATCCATGGTGTAGTTATGTTTCTTTATTTTTTGTATTCCCCTACTACCTACTATATCTACCTCTATGTATGTCTCTATGTATATCCCTATGTAGGCAGGTAGCCTTGTGAGCTTTGTCTGTACGAGCTACCGTAGCCTCTTCCTCCCTTTCACTTGCTGATGAGCCTCACTCTGGCCTCACGTACGCCTCCATTCGTGTGGCGTACTTCTAAGCACTGACGCCTCGTCTGACCCTGCCATTCCAAGGACTCGTTGTTCAAAGACCAGCCTACCAGTTAGAGCAGCACGAACATCGTAAGTAGTAGCACGTACATTCCTCCTTTGTGCTATTTAGATGCCAGACTGCTATGCCATCTCCGGTGGCCCTACCTACACTCGCCTACTCAGTAAGAAGGTCTCAAAACACCCAATCTCTACCATCTCCATGCGCCCTTTACTTACTAAGTACATGTAGTGCGCGCGCACGGTAGGCCGGGATGCTCTGGACATGTGCAGTAGGGTGCTGCACTCACCAGCATTGACCTGTCTGACCTCTAGCTCTTCTATTGGCTTGCGCCAGCCATATGGGGAAACTGGCTTACTTACACGACCGTTGGCATTTCCTAGGTACCTCTTACCCATGCTCTATTTGTGTTACAGTCAGTACACTGCTTACTTTGCATCGAACCTCCTCTTCTCTCCCTTCGCTTTCCTCTTCTCTCTTCTGTCCACAGATACCAGCACCAGTACCAGTACTATGTAAATGCAGAACATCGTTTTCAAAGAGCCTGCGTGGGAGCTTGCATACCGACACTGGTATCCGAGCATCACGTTTTGTTATCCTAACATCACCCTAACCTAACATGGCAATTGTCGGGACCCTGTCTACAACCCCCCTGTTTTCCCATACAAATTGGGATAGCTACAAACATACCCCTAACAGCAATTATGAAAACAGTTGGTTTGTTAGGTAATCACTGAACAAGTACACCATCTTTCGAGTTTACTTAGAACTCTTGCATATAGCAAATTGCTACTATATTTATTAGCAAAAACGTTCCCTTCTAGAACTGCCTTTTGGTTTGGTTTCCAACCTGCCTTGAAAAAGTAACTTGCCGGTTAATCTTGACATGAAACCACCACTTCTACCACCTATTTAACTGGCCTTCGAAGTTAAAGATAACGGATAGCTGTTCTTTTAACTTGCTAAGCTTAGGGATACAAGGGTAATACTTTAGAAAGGGCTAGATTAGGTGCGCTAAGGACCGTTGTGGGGGTAGCGGTACGTACCGGCCAAGCAATTGCCATGTTAGGTTAGGGTGATGTTAGGATAACAAAACGTGATGCTCGGATACCAGTGTCGCTTGCATACACCGATCTTGCAGCACCAGGTTAGCAACCCCCAGCTGACCGGTCGGCCTATCACACGCGCAAAACCCAGCGCGCTTGGTGGCTTGGTGGCTTGGTGCTTGTCCCAAGCCCAGGCTAACGCTGTTACAGGGACGCTAGGGGCTGCTGTAGGGCCCGGTCTGCCCTGGTATAGGCTACACGCGCAGGCCCGCAGCACGCGAGTGTGGGGGTCTCTCTCGCCTGCCCCCGCTGCAGAGTCACAACCCCAGTTTTCCTTGTCCACTTGGGCCTGCAACATCGGCCCTCCACTACCTAAGCATGACAGTGTACATGTACTGTATATGTACATGATGTACGTAGGTATACTGTAAGTAGCCTCTAATCTATCTCCCCAGGAACATAAGGTACCTAGAAGTAGGCACTGTAGGTAAGTACATAAGGTGTGCATGTACAGCTAGGTACCTAGGTAGTACCACAGGTATCTGTAGGCAGGCCCTGCTCTAATCTACTGCAAGCCCGAACTCCCGGATTCCATCGTCTCCCACTCATTCACGCAAACACAGACTTTGCCGTGCTAGCAAGGTTGGACTTTTAAGATTTTGCCGCGACACCTCTTTTGCCAGTGCCTTTGCCAGTGAGGTGTCTAGACTCAGTGTCTAGACTCACTTATATACTTCCTGTGCCAAACCCCATCACCGCCTACCGAGAGGTACCAAGAGCCCACGAGCCTCCATCCCGTCGCTTTTGTACCCCGATTTTTCGCGCCACACTCTTCTGCGCCTCCACTTCTCTGCTTGCGTGCGAGCGACGAGAGATGCCCAGCGTCGATGCGAAAATTGCCGACTCCTCCCAGGTCTTTTCGCCACTGCTTTACCACCCTTATCCATCGTACTCATCGTTTACCCGACTTTGAACGCTTAGGGAGTAGCTCTGCCGAGTTTTGCCGGCACTGTTGACAAAAGAATCGTTGTCGGACCTGGGTTGCCTATCTCTCCTACTACTGAGTGTCGCGCGTGCTTGGAAGCTGTATCGCTCGGAGCCCGGCTGTTATGACGGCCATCGCTGTCTTCCCATAAGTGGCTAGGTTGGAGGAGTGTATAGCGTTTTCGAAGATGGCTGTGGTTATTACTTCAGAAGAGAGCGATCTCTTCTCTTCCTCTCCTCTACGACGGTCACACTCGCAGTCTAAATTCATGTCTAGCGCTCGCTCACAAGGATTTCACACTTCAGCCTCGACATCTAGAATAGACCAGCTATTTCGTGATAACTATCGCCATAAACCCATACAAATTGTCCCCGATTCGAGCCCATCCTCCAGTCCGCCTTCTCCCAGCACGGTCCATGCTGAAAGCGAGTATGACCCTTCGTATATATCTACCCCCGCCACGAGCCTGTCATTAGACGGACAATACGAGGATGACCTTGCCATTCATCCTCAAGACTCGTTGCTTCTCTCTGAGTATGGCGACAATCCATATTTCATGATGGACGGGCTGGAGGAAGTGGAGGAAGTGGAGGAATTGGAGCCTTCACCTAGCCCTCAAGCTGGCGATTCATCACTAGCATCACCAGATGATGACGTATCTGCTGTGACTTCCCGACCAGAATCGCCCGTCGCGCCAGAACATGCCGAAGACGACACAGCTGTCGAGCATCACCCTACTCAGCATGTGGACTACTTGTCACACGATTGGAAGGAAGAAGACATATGGTCATCGTGGCGCTACATAATATCCAAAAGAACAGAGTTTGCTAATTCAGCACGGCTCGAAAATGCATCCTGGCGGACGTGGATGAAGGCTAAATACAAATTGAGAACAGTATCGCCTGAGACTCTTAACTGGTACGTAACCATTCTTGTCTTACCCTCGCGATATAGCTAACGACTATATAGGCTGAAAGACTGCGATGTAACATGGCTCTACGGACCTCTACAGACATGCCAGTGCAAGTTGTTTCCCAACAGTCCCGAACGAGGTAGCTCGACTTTATCTAGATCAGATTCCTTCGTCCACAAAAAACCCATCTTGAAGAAGAGGTCCATGTCAGAAGTCATGCTCCAGAGGTCACTCTCCTCATCCTCTCTTCTCAAGCAAGCTGCCGCTGCTGTGCAAGCTCAACAGAAAGACGGCACTAGTCGGATAGGCCGTCCTATTATATATCGTGCCCATACAGATCTCATTACTTTTCCATTCTCTAAGCGCAGGAGAAGCAGGAGAAACACGAGTCTTATGCCCTCGACTGACACATCAGGTCTAGCATCCCCTGCAACGGAAAGAAAGCACATTCACTTCGATGAGCAAGTCAAACAGTGCATAGCTGTTGAGATCAAGGGTGACGATGATGACGATGATGAGCCAGATTCCTACCGCTGGAGCTACGATGATAGTGATTCCGACAGCAGCGCTATCATGATGAAGACGACTAAGTCCAAGAAGAAGCCGATATATTTACGAAAGAAGCCTACGCCCAACAGTAACAACGAGAGCAAAACAATCGCGATGCTCCCATCAACTACTCTCAAGTATAGAGAAGACTCTCCGGCACCTGATAGCGCTGCTAAACACAGCACAAGCAGTATGCAAAGCCCAACTATATCGCCATCTTCATCCCAGGAAACCTTACGGCCATCCAAACCATCAGGGCCTTTTCACCAGCACAGTGATGTGAATGATGTGCTTGTTTCAGCCCATAGTAGCGAAAGTTTGGCGAAAGAACCTACACGGCAATCAGGATTACGCCACTCTCTTTCCCCCAGTACATTGGGCGACGAAGAAGGGCCAGCTGGCATGCGTCGAACTGAGTCTGGCATGTTTATGCCATATGAAGAAGGCGAGGTGCAGCCTAATGATGGTATTATCGGTCGCGTGATCGACACAGTCAACACGGCTAGGGATATTGCTCACGTCATCTGGAATGTTGGCTGGAGAAGGTGACAACTATTGGTATTGCTAATATGCATCATCATTGAACTTGGATTCACCTACACGACACCCTACTTGAGGGACTGACCTGGATCCACAGCAACAAAATCTGTTATGTAAATTTGTGTTTGTTTCTGCTTGTTCTCTGGGGCGTTGGAATGGAAGCGAGTTGTTTTTTGCTTGGTCTTACGATGCTACGTTCGTCGGTCATTGTATCAATTCTGGAGCCTTCTGTATTTGACATTACAGATTCGCATAAACGCATAAATGCATCGCACAAGCACGGACGCGATGGCAAGAGTCATCGGATTATCACAGACACGAAAACAAATGAAGGGTTTAACAAAAACAAAAAAAGGAAAATACATTGGATTACGGGATGCGGGGCAGCCATCGCTAATAGAGTATCAACTGGCTGTCTTTGTCATCGTCTGGTGCTGCTTGTCACACGGGATGGCGCTTAATATACGAAAGCATGCCCCCGAGGGAATGGCAATATTGATTTGCTTCATGTGCGTCTTTTCTCGATGTGCTTTTCGAAGACATACACGGCTTTCATTGCTTGGCGCATTCGCAATTCAAAGCCCATCATGAGGATGTAACATTAGAGAACAATATCAACCAATCCTCAAGCGGGCCGGAGTCTAAATGAGTTAAGAATTAAAACAACCGTGAATTTTTGGTTGTAGTCCCTAACACATATGGGATGTGAGACCATTTCAATAGATGGCCGAAGTACATAGAGTGTCAAAAGTTAATTAAATAAGAAACATACGGTGCTGTGTTGGAAGATAGGGTTGTTAATTGCTTTTATCCTACCTACCTAATTTACAATATAGCAGAGTGTCACATAGAGTATAGAAAATAATAATATCGTATCCGCCCATAATTACGCCCCTAGAAGTATACAGGTATTTCATATGGCTCGTATGAGCCCTTTCTAAAGCAAGTTATTACTACAGATGACAAAGATGCACCTTTTACTCTCGATCCAGTCTGTTGTTTCAGTTCATTGCAACAAGTGTATCCTCGACACTTCCACTGTCAAAAAGGACCGGCGCGCCCTCTGTCGTTGAGTCCTTGACCCCAGCTATTTTCAGCACTCGTGTAGCCTCAACCAATATTTGTCTAGTATAGACATTGATATCGGTGAGACGAACCTCGATAACGTCACCTATGTGTAGATCTGTCTTACTGATGACCTTGTTAAGAGCAGAATGTCTCAGAGTTGCGGAGCGCTCGAACCAGTCTAGCCGGCCATAGACGAAAGACCGAGCCAAGTGCTGCACAGTAAATTTGAATGTGTCGGGCAGCACGCCATCTTTGAATTGCCAGGCACGGGCCATGGCCTGAAGAATCCACTGGTCGGTACCTTCGATGTTCGTAAGAGTACGGGCCTGTTTCTCGCGCAGGCGGAGCATCGGGAGCATTCGATCGAGGTGGTCGCGGCTGAATGGCAAGAACGAAAGATCATCGCCCTTTTTCTTGCCATTAGGACCAACTAGCTTACGCTTCAGCCTCTTCTCCTCCAGTAGCGCCGCCTCGATCTGCCAGTGCACGATTAAGTCACCAAAGCGACGTAGCGGTGATGTGGCCTTGGTGTACATATCACTCCCCAGGCCGAAGTGTGGGCCAGGAGTCGTCGAGACCTCATCCACGCCAATTAATGAGCGGAAATACCTCCATACTGCATCATCCGGGGTGGCGCCGGAGTTCAGAATCGGATTTAGTACGTCGCGTGCGTATTGTTGGAGGACGGCCGCGTTGCGCAAAGCATGAGGCTGGGTGCGGTAAGGGATAGGAATTCCTCGCTCAAAGCACCAACGAGCAGCAACTTCGTTCGCAAGCTTCATAGCATTTTCAACAAGGTCGGTCTCTGAACTCCGAGAATAGTGAACATGGATCAAAGGATCCCCGGTGGTGGTAATGAAGCCATCAGATTCTGTCTGATTAACGCCGTCGAAGTTAACAGTTGCTGTCGGGCGAGGCTCAAAGAATGGTATGGCGCCTTTCTCTAGCCGCTTTGCTTGGATTGCCTTGCCAAGTTTCGACAGTATTACAAGGTCACTCTTTTGGTCTTCCGTCAGGTCGTCCGGCCCGGCCATCTTCCTATTTGCCGGTTGGACCTTTGGAGCTGCACTGTCTGTGTTTGAGCCTTGTCGGTCTTCACCGATAGCTGAAGCCGCATCTTGGTAAGTCATGTATATAACGTCCTCCAGGAAGTTAGCAGTGATCTTCTCCTTCAAAACCAAGCCTTCCATATTCACGAGGGCGCTAAACGTAAGACAAGGTCTCCCGGGCGCGAGAGAAAACCGATCGCTGATAATATTTTCCGGTAACATAGGCTCAAGATGCCCAGGAAGGTAAATAGCCTCAGGAATGAGCTCCGCGTATTTGGCTAAGGGTGTATTGGCGCCAAATGATGACGATGGATCTGCAACGTGTACATGAATCCAATATTCTTCTGGGTTCGAGGTTCGTTCGAGTGACACCGCATCGTCGATTTCACTGGCTGAGATATCGTCAATGCAGTATGCCATAGCCTTGCTCAAAGGCTTCCGAATAAGTGCTAGCATATCTTGCTTCATATGCCTATCAAGCATACCCATAAACGGTCGAACATAGCTACCACCCCGTTGAATTTCAACACCTGGGAAACGCATGTTATAGCGAGCTTGAATCTCCCACGGCGGGATGAAGCCAACTTCTTGTAAGAAGGTCCATCCCGTGGTAGGCAAATATCCTGCTGCCTCCTGATATCTATCAATAGCTCGTAGGAGTGTGCAGCCGAGGGTTTGGAAACGCGAGTATTTTGGGAATTTCTGATAGCTGGCCCATAGTTCAATGAACTGCAGGATCTCCAGGTCCGTCTCAGACCATTCTGGCTTTTCTTGTGCCGGTTTGGAGGATAGTCCGATCATACCAACATTCGACCACTCTCGATTTCTCCGGCTTTCGTCGATCAATTTCTGGGCATTGGCTACGAAGGATGCTATAGGTGAGTCGGGTTTTGACAGAGCAAATCTGGCATCACCTTTCATGGTCAAATACTCTCGCACAATTTTTTCAATCTTTTGCACGAGACGAACCTCTGAGAGTGGACTAACTTCGAATAAGTATGATCTCTTATGTCCCCTTCGAAAAAGTGGTCTGAAAAACACCTCATCTTGTAGCAACGCTCGATGGACTGCATAGAGGGACTGAGCGCTAAACTTCTCTCCGCGCTTGATTGTATCGGAGATCAAAAGTTCAGCAATTTCGTGTAAGGTAAGGTATCGGTGCTTGATAGGGTCTCCTATAAAGGAGCTAGAGGCGTCGAGGGTGCCAGCATTCGCCTGATACACAGCTTCCGCGCTCTGAATAAATTCAAGCATTTTGCGCAGAAGTACTGCTCCTGCGGCTTGTGATGGGCCTTCTCCTAAATCTTGAAGAACATTCAGTTCTTCAATGGAGAATTCAACCTGAGGCAGAGCGTCGATGACTGGTTTCAGCTCATCCATTGTGGCGAAGTTGTTAACCACAAACAGAGTCCTGATGCCTATGGCTGAAAACCACTTCCCGCTGACTGTGTAGAAATGCTCATATCCCTGAAGACGGCCGAGACAAACGGCGACAATAGGTCGCCTCGAACCCTCAGAGCTACGCGCACGGTATTAGCGGATGAAAAATGAGAAGGTAAATACGGGGGAACGCACCATAGTTCGACGAGGTCGCCAGCGCTTAACATGGCATCATCAGAACGCAAATCCGCCAGTTCATCTCCAATGAATAAGGGCGTGCTATCCTCAGGGTCAAACTCCATCAAGCTCACATTCTGTGGGCGGGTATGTGAATTTGATAAGCTTCCATGACTTGCAAGGTCACTCAACATCATTTCACCCTTGGTTGGATTCTCCTTTTCCCATATACGTAAACGTTCTCGTATGGGTAACCTGCTTTTCTCGTCCTGCTGCCCACTAACAGGAGCCTCACTAGGTGCACCTTGCTTAGATTGGTTGTGCTGTGCCGTTGCCAGCTTCGGAAATACAATGTCAGCATTTATTTCAATGTGTTAAATAGACAGGCGAGCGTTATTACCTTTCTAGATGAAGTATTCATATATTGAGCTGCCCTGTAGATACCTCCGACCCTCGGTGGTGGTATGCGCGACCATGGAGAGGACGGGCCCGGAACCAGTCGCCGAGAGGTACACCTCCAACATATATACGATCGACCAGAAGCTTGTAACATCATTATTTGATTTGCAACAAGCCGTGTCAGGCAACAGTGATGCTGAGAAATCACAAGACGCAATGCGGATATGAGACTTGATATTGGCAAAATTTCCAGTGAGGGTGGCAACGTCCTGCATACTGCTATCGCCAGGTGTGTGTCGTTCATTGCAGCTGTCAATGGGCCCTGAGTGGGGTATCTATCCTATGTTGGCTCTGATTGGTTGATCGAGGTACATCGCTACTTACGTGAAAGTCGCGAGAATTTACATCATGATATACGGTACCTATCACATATAAATAAGTACCTAGTACTAGATCTTTCTAACTTATGGCTCTATGTAGATATGTTCCTATCCTAAACTCCTATTTGAGTATAAGATCATTTTTGGTGATTGGTACCCTTTTCTAGTTGTGCCCTCTTTTCCGCCTCGCTTGTGCCTGCTGCTAGGTATCCTACAATTGCGAAAGCTGCCAGTGGCGGCTAGAGACAAGATCTTGTATACGTCGACATTACCTATCAAGAGCGTTGAATTCATAGTTAGGCACAGGAAGTGACCTTGTTCGAGCTCAGCTGATGAAGGCGGTGTAAGCCCGTGACTTGCTTGATCTGAGACATTGCTTGGGAGAAAATGCGGTGAAAACCTAGAAATCTCGGGCTCGCGTGGGAGCCGTCATAGTCACTCACCAGGTAGCATACGGTATGCGGTACGACATGACAAAAGAGGAATACCACCGATATTAGCATTATGTAAAATAATGAGGCCTCACAAAGTACCGAAAACAATTGGCCGGTGTTCTCCCTTGCCTGAAGTTTCAATCGCTCCTGCTCGTATTGTGATTACAACGTAGACTGATCATGTTCAAGGCCCAACATAAAAAAATAAAATAAAAAAGAAGAGGTTAATATCGAGAGACCAAATGATTTACAAGCTGTTTTGTGAGACAAAAACCAGATACCGCCATAGTAGTTAGAGCTCGAAGAGCTTGTTTTAGGGAGTAGCGGGGATAGCTGGTGGTCTCGCCCTGCGTAGATGGCGATCGCTGACCGGAACTGAAATGAGGTGTGTAAGTAAATGATAAATAACGAACGAGAACCGTACTCAACAGGAGGTATCGTATCTTCTATATGTGTTAGCGTAGGAGTAGAAGCCCCTGAATTTATCATCATTTGATTAAGACGTAAGTAGGTGGTCGATATAAGCACCAATACCTCGTAACTTAAGTGTGCGCTTGTATATTGGAGTCCCTAACCTGCAATAATCTGTGCCTTGTTGTGAGCGGCAGGAAGGTGTATGCATGAACAATGGATGGAGGAATCCGGGGGCAGATGCTATTTATTGACCAGGATCTACCAGGACTTGAGGCGAGCTTGGGAGCGTTGTGTTGGATTTCGACATTCAAGTCACTGATAAATGTACTTATGGCTACCTAAGGAAAGTCTCGCTCCCCATTGGTTAAGAATCTGTATAGGTTGCATACCTGAGTTACGATGGACTTCAATATAATCTCAGCGAATGTGGTAGTAGAGAACGGAATCAAGATGAATTGAAGATTGGACTGAAGATGGATAGCAAGTACATACATAGTAGTAGCTGACAGCAATCAAATGCAAGGCACGAGCTATGTACCCCACATGGTCAGGTCAAAGATGCGAGTCAATGCAGGTACCGGCTTCTAAATCCCGATCAGTGCTCGATCTGGCCAGCCTCGGCTGAGAAATGATCGGCTGGCCAGCATTTAGCAGCAATCATCACCATCGTCATCATCACAATGCTCTGGTCGTCGCTCGAGCCAGTCGTTCAGTTTGAATTGCTAGCTACCACCGCGCTGAATGCTTCTGCCAGGTAGCTATAAGCAGCCTTTTGATGAAAATATCTGCCTACATACCTACCTACGTACATACCATATATAGTCAACTATCTATTTACGTAATAACAGTCGGTCTCGTTACTTATAGTACTATGTAGAATCATGTTTGCCTCTTCTCGGCTCTTTACTTGTTTCTTTACTCTGTATCTGCTCTGTACTCGAAAGATTTCTTAGGCAATCGACGGACGGGCATCCATCCATACTTACTAGGGTAAATGAATTGTTCCTGGACAATTAACCTGGACTACTCGTATCCTGAATAGGTAAGGGGTCAGGCAATGCCGGGTTGCAAGAGCCTAAAAGGGGCGAAGGGTACCTATTCTATCCACTAACCGACCAGCCTGCCCTCGCCTGCTTTTGAAGTACCTACACCATCTCAGAAACCATCCTCGCCATCTCTCGCAAGTGAGGAGGAGTGTAGTCGAGGGAGTGCAGTGAAGCGGTAGGGAGTAATTTCGCTTAGACCCGCAGGCAATCTCCCCTTTCTGCCCCCAGGCCACACAACCCCTGCATACGACCTGTATAACCGGGGCTTGGGGGACCCGCCAACTTCGCTGGACCCTCTTGGCTTCAGTCGTTCCTCCACTCCCCATCACACCTCGAGATCCTGTCCGGATGTTGGACGCTGGGCGAGATGCCCTGAGTGCCTCTCATCTCGCACGCAAGTGGCGTTGTCACGGTCAGCAAGTACACTTACCGCCGTCCTTCATCCACTCTAAGTACACACGCATTGCTTACATACATGGGATAATAGTCTAGGTATCTCATGTGCCGGGTAGCGAAGTAGAGCATGTTGAGCGTACCAAGTCCCGAGTCCCAAGTCGATGGGCTTCCTTCCCTTCCTTTCAGGTTGGGTCCATTGTCGCTCAAAGGGTGCAGAGTGAGGACTTGCCATGACAGAGAATAGCTGTTGCGAGAGTCGCTCGCCTTCAAACCTGCAATGAGTCGCGCGAATGGCGCTGCCACGACTCGCGATACGGTGAAGCAGAAGAGCTCGGGGCACGAACCCCGGCTCTGGCCAGAGAGTGACTACACCGTCTTGGGAGATGATGCATACTTAAATGTACATCTGGGTGACTGGGGTGCTTCTTTGTGACTGGCCAGCCTGCCAACCTGCCCCGTCTGTACGAACAAAGGAGTGCCAGCATCTTGCTGCGCCTTACCAGAAAAACAAACACCAGGTAAAATTGGCGCCAGAAGACCCATGGCGCCTCGGCCACGTAATAAAACTAACGAGCATGCTGTCTACACCATGGCCCCTTTCCCTTTCTCCTCTTCTCCACGAAGCTGTCTGCTTTTAATGGCCACGCCTGACGCCAATCCGTCTTTCGTTTCTCGCTACATCCCACCAACCGCTTCACTCTTTTAGCGGGCACTCGTTTTTATCACGACATCACGAAGAGGAACAGAGCCATTCATATACGATCTAGAGCATTGGAATTTAACCGTTGGAGTTTTTGGAAAGAAAAAGTTGGAAAATGAAGGCAACTCTGGCGGTCGCAGCTCTCGCTGCTGGTGTTAGTGCTGGCAGTGTCCACCACAGACACATCCACGCCCACGCGAAGAAGGGTTACGAAGCTGAGGATACTTGTGGCTGCACAACTGTCTATAGCACCTACTATGGCGAGCCTACTCGTATGTGATTGAAACCCTTGCCCAAACTACCTATCCTCAGGTGCAGTTTGTTGAGAGACGGGAGCTGATAATAATAGTAATCTTCCCCCCTGCCCCATCGCCGGAGCCCACGACGGCGTCTTCCACTCAGGTCGTCGTGCCTACGCCGATTCCTCAGACATGCCCTACCACCGGTGTCTACACTTTCCCAGCCACCACCATTACTTTGACCGATTCTACTACTGTCGCCGTTCCATATACGACGTCGGTTCCTGCTGGTACACACACTCTTGGTGGTGTTACTACTGTCGTGACAACTGCCACCACTGTCGTATGCCCGTACGCTACTGTCTCGACTAGCGAGGGTGTAACAACGAGCGTTATCGAGAGCACCACATACGTGTGCCCGTCCGCTGGTACTTACACTATTGCCCCTACCACCACGACTGTGACCGAGGATACGACTGTGACTATCCCCTCCGTCACGAGCTACCCTGCTGGTACATACACTCAGCCCGAGGTTGTCACTACTGTCTATGAGACGAGCACTGTAGTATACTGCCCCTTCGATATCCCAACCCCATCAAGCAGCTCGGTTGAGACCTATGTCGCCGAAACCACTCCTGTCGAAACACCAGTCTATGTTCCGGAGACCACCAGCACACCCGTTGTTGAGACTCCCATTGTTGAGACTCCTGTTGAAGTGCCTACCTACCCTGTTACGACCTCAGTGCCTGAGCCCTCGACAACATCCTCCAAGCACACTCCAAAGCCCACTCAGGGCAGCCCCGGCAAGACCCCTGCCAAGGGCACTCCTGGAAAGCCTTGGGCTGTCACCTACACTCCTTACCAGACAACCCCTGGTGGTGGTTGCAAATCTCAGGGCGAAGTGAACAGTGACATTGCTGCTATTGCTGCCGCCGGCGTCACGACCATTCGTGTTTACTCCACTGACTGCAGCACTCTTGAGTTTGTCGGCGGTGCTTGTGAGGCTCACGGGATCAAGATGATTCTGGGTATCTATGTCGATGAGCCTGGCTGTGATGCCGGCAACCCCAGTGTTACCGAGCAAATTAGCTCAATCAAGGCTTGGGGTAAATGGAATCTCGTCTCTTTGATTACCGTTGGTAATGAGGCTGTTTTGCACGGCTTCTGTACTCCCAGTGAACTTGCTGGTCTCATTTCTACCACCAAGGAGCAACTCAGCTACACTGGACCTTATTCAACTGCCGAGACCGTCAACATTTGGCAACAGGAAGAGTTCTCCAGCCTTGTCTGCCCTGTTGTTGACTTTGTCGGTGCCAATGCTCATGCTTTCTTCAACACGGAGACAACTGCCGATCAGGCTGGTCAGTTTGTTAAGGGCCAGCTTGATATTATCGATAACATTTGCGCTGGCAAGGAGGGCCGTGTCATGGAGACCGGCTGGCCCAACGCTGGACAGGCTCTTGGTCTGGCTGTTCCTGGTGCCAGCCAACAAGCTGTTGCTATCAAGTCCATTGTTAAGGAGCTTGGTGACAAGGCCGTCATCTTCAGTCTCACCTCGGATGCCTGGAAGGACGGTAACACTCAGTGCCAGTGTGAGCAGCACTGGGGTTGCGCATCTGTGCTTGGCATCAACATGTAAAGGCATTGATCAATCTCTGCATGATTCAAGGGGCTTTATTTTACATACTTGAACGTATTTCGGTCAAGGTAGAACAAATCATGGGTTGCGTTGACAATTATTGCGGTGTCTCGGAAGATCACACGGGTGATTACATATAACCCTCTAAGCGTGGCGATTAGAAAACATTAGCTTCCATATGAGTCGTCGCGTGGTTGTGGGTCTGTCTCATAATATTGTAATTTACTAGTGTCTATTTATGATTTATTGGTGTCTTGTTCCCAATATGCTCCCAATTCTCGCTGTCTTGGTGTTTTCTGTGTATTGAGGACCGGTTTAAACAGATAACCGCTGAGGACTTCTTGCTGAAATGTTATTTTCCTTCGAGACTTTTAGAGCGTTCATTCCCAGTGTGCTGTCTATGTGAGATTCTTGCCATCTTTGCTTTAGATCTGGGAGACCTTTGTCGATATGATTAACAGTCGCTGATAGCTCGTACAAGTATCAATAGTTTGTTTATGCATCCATGTATTTAATGTTCTCTTGACATCTTTTCAAACCAAAACGTCATGAGTTTTGTCCTCATCGGCGTAAATTTATTGCTGTGTTCAGTCTGGAAGATATCCTCGGACTACAACGCGATACAACGGGCAGTACACGACACATCATCTCTTGCCTCGACTCAAAGGTGATTTGTTTGTCCAAGTCTCTGGGTGTTGTTGTTTCCATACCGAGTACGCCGCGGTAAGAAGGGTCTTTCGCAATACAGTATAGAACGATGAGAGTCATCTAAACCATCCCCTTTGTTCTGCATGCATCTCAGGGCATCGACTTATTTTGAGAGGGGATTCGTCTAGCTAGGTGTCGCCATTGTGGTTAGTGAATTCTTTGAAAGGTCACTAAGCATCACAGAATCTAGACGTGTATATGCCGAACTCGTGGCGGCGCTTACACAATGGCTATGTAAGTGGGTGTGTAGCTAGGCATGATATGAATACGCGCTTATAGAGACACCATGATCCGCTTTGGCTCAATGATAGTGACATCTTTAATGCGATAGTTCCTTTAGAGGGGAGCAATATATACATAGATGCCTATGTTTGTGTGGTAAATCGAATTGGCCGACAAGAGTTCACCACTTACATTTTTTAATGCGAAGATATTTCTACCGCCCTAGCACATTCATATGGATAAACTAAGTCTCATCATAACCCTTTGGCGTTTCCCTGACACGGCGCTCGACTCGCGATGCGGAAGTCGATAGTTAGGAAACCAAGCCGGATTTACTCGAGCGAGGCTAAACATCATTGTGATAGGAAAGAAGGTATTACCTACCCATTTCCTACACCTCACAGTTGACATGGCGAAAACTAACAGGACAACGGTCAGAATCTGTGCCATATCAATGGTACACGTTATACTATAGTTCTAAACACATCTTTACGGTTAAAGAGAAACCTGACTGCGTCCTGTCTACATATTCCATGCGACCTCTAGCGGCTTCGCGTATATAAACAGTGTGATAAGTGCACGTAGCTGGCCGAGGCTTGTGTGAGGGATTCCTTCACACATTCGTAGCGTTATTGATACAGCCCAATACGCCAGAATATACACACACATGCATATATATATATATACAATCCTTCCTCGAGATGGCAGCCACTTTCTACGGGGCTTTGAAATCCGAAGATAGAAAATCATAAGCTGGGAAGGTAAGCTATGCCTTTAAGCGTCAGGCTACTTGTGGTGTTGACTCGTTGACGAAGAATTCCAAAGCCTACAAATTTGAATCTGAACCTACTGATATATTGATACTTGCTAATTACCTGCTACTTTACATCATTTCAAGGGACAGGAGCATCGGCTTCCAGGCCTTAAGCTCAACATCCTCTTGCCGCTCATATACACAACGAACGCTGTTCTAATATCCGTCATAACGCGAGTGACCCGAGACCTAGTAGAGTGAGAAGTGAGAAATCTACGAGCGCGAGAAACTTCGACACAACCGATGCTCTAAATCTGCTAAATAGTAGAGACTAGGATAATACATCAAATAATGAGGGCTATATTTAGCAGAGGCACTAATCCAGGTTGCTACAACCAATGTTCTCCTCCCCTCGCGAGACGATGCCAGAAGAGAGCGGCGGCTCTTCTATATCTCAAGATGATGTATCTTGTACAGTTCTTTCGGCCGCCGGGTCTCTTTTCTAACCGAGTCTGTACGCAGCATCATGTCCCACAAGTGACATGGGAAATATCGACCGCAATCCAAAAGTATTCCAACAAGCCAGGCCTCGGATCGGAAATAGCCGCATTCGTCAAGGTTGATTAGGCCGCCTGACACCGTTGCCCTCATGAACCAATAATACTCTGCCTTATCTAACCCCATCCAGGGCTTAATAGGAGCGCATGACGAAAGCTCGTTGGCAATGCTCTAGTTACCGCAGTTCTTTCCCTCCACCCAGCCACCCGGCTACTTCCTACTTCCCCCAGGGCCAATGCCGAGATACGGTAGAAGCCCGGCGTTACGCTATGCCCTCTTATGCTATGCTATGCTACGCTATGGTACGTGGCTGCTACGTGGGTCAACAGTAGCGGTGGAGGGGCCAACGTCAAGTTGACGTCTACCTGTCTGTTCATCTGTTCACCTGCTTACCTCCTTAACCGTCTTTCATTTTGCTGAGGTAGACCAGAAATGGAGAATAATATGTCTCTATGCTCGAGTTAAGGAGACGAGGAGCAGAGACAGGTAGGCAGCGAACTAATGAGCTAGGTGCTCAGGCAGGTATATTGACATGGAGGTAAGTACTGTGCTGTCAAGATAGACTGGGACCAAGGAAAGAAATCTATCACGGGGGGTTTCAAGCATAAAACGAGATGAAAAGGGGCAACTTGGATATTTACCAAGCTATGTATACAACTTAGAAACATATCCGAGATCCCATGTCGCGACTATTATATCGTTTGCCCGAGGAATTGTCTTCGCATATGTGTGATTGCATCCAAGCAAGTAACAAAACATGTCAGGTGACGACAGCAACGACGAACACGTAACCAGCCCTCGACCCCCAGCACATATACCCACCGCTCCAAAATTAATATACCGACGTCAAGATCTGTAAAAGTCAGAAGAAAAGGATCGCACGCACGCACGCACGCACGTACAATGATCGCCCTCACTGCCAAGCCCAACCCCGTACAGCGCTACGACATGCAAGCCAGCAGGCAACTGCCTGTCTCTCCAAATGCTTCACTTCTGTCCAAGGAGGACGGATCCGAGAGAAGGAAGGAAGGTAGACCCGGTCATGCCCCACCCTTGTACGGCATTTGAAAGTGGAATTAGAATCCCGATCCGATCCATCTGTCTGCTTGTCTGCCTTGGTTCCGAGCGCAAAGTACAGTACCTAGCCGAGCTACGGCAATTCACTCCCCTTCTCGAGACATAGTTCGTATCAGAGGGGGGAACTGATTGAAGTGTCCGAGCGAAGGGGCGGAGTAGGGTTGGTATCGAGATCTGCCAAGGTTGTATTAATATGACTACTTACTGTAATCTTCCCTGATAGGACAAGCAATTAGGTGGGAGAGCAGTCCAATTAGAGAAAAATAAGGGACATAAAAGAGCTTGGTGCGGCGAAAGAAAATTTCATCGTGCAGGAAAAACTGCTTTTAGATAAAACCCGCCTCTACCTACATACGTAGTATGTATATATGCATGTACTTTAATGGATGTCTACCCAATAGCAACCTGGCTTCCAAGACTGGCCTGGGTCTGAATGTATAGGAACATGCAGGCTTCACCCTAGCAACACCCAATAATTTCCAAGGAAAATGTAGCAGCCATTGCAGCAGCGTCTAACCTCGACGCGGGGGTTCTGCTCGTCCGGACCAGTTCATTCGGCCGGCATGCATGATAATGGCGTATGGCCGCCTCCCTATACACGACCTCTTATCCAATCGCAATGATCGAAGCGCTTCCTTAGAGCATCAAACATAAGGCTATGAGATATAGAGAGAAACTATGCGGTGAAAATGAACAGGAAATCAGAAATAACGGTATATCCGAGAATGCTAGTCACCCAAAACCATCCCTGAATGCTCCTCTTATCCCAAACGCCTACCCACCAGATGATCATATGCTAGTCCAATAAACGGTGAACACTAGAAGAACCAATCCTCAACCATGGAAGCTTGTCGTTGTTTCTGCGAGAGAGTCACTTGTGTTCGAGGATGGTCTACAACCTGCTGCGGTGTTGATAACCAGTCGTATCCTGGCTCGACCCACCCGTAGTCTCCCAGATATTGTCTCCGCATGTAACTAAAAGTGTCCTCCGCTCCATGATCGCACCGCTCGAGACGTAGTACTCCTCCACGTACCGGGTCGCTTGACAGCGCCATGATCTCTTGACCGGCATTGGCGAAAGATACGCCGGCAAGTTCGCCGAAAATGTCAATTGTTTGTTTGGATTCAAAGGTTTGTGCGTCGATGAGATTGATCACGTCGGCTTCCTCCGCGGCAAGAAGGAGTCGTTTTCCGGACCCGAGTGGAGAAAAGCGTAGGCTGCGGACACCCGCCATCTCGCTTCGCAATACAGCAACGCTGTTTTTCCACATCCGAGCATCCCAGATCCTGATAGTTTTGTCTTGATTACCTGTAGCTATGGTCCAGCCGTCTGGTGCCCAATCACAAGCGAAGCCAAAGTCTCTGTGCCCGTTGAGACCTTGTAACACTTCGCCTGTTTCTGCATCTGTGATAAGAACCTCTCGTAGGTCACCAACCATCACACGAAGCCTCTTATCTGGACTTAGAGCTGTACAGTTGAGCGCATGGTCGTACATCTTATCAAGGACGATTTCATTCCTGGCCAGGTCTACCATGCGAAAACCGAAATCGTTTGAAGCAAAAGCTGCTAGTGGTATAGATGAGCGACGGGACGAATTGACTTGCACATGATTGGTAATACCACTAACGTGGTCGGTCAGTCTTCCATCGTAACAATGGGGGTCACCACCTGTTCCAATAGAACGGTAGCGATATGTACCGTGAAAACCGCCAGTGATCAGAATTCCCTCCTCCGCTGCCAGCGTAGAAATTTGGGCATCATCGCTGTTTTTGAACTTCATAGCAATTTTGACTTCGCTTGTGGTAGGATCTAATTCCCGTATAGTCCCTGATACACAGGGATAATAGACAGCTGTCCGAGAAGCACAGCCCATAATGTTGCGTAATTGAAAGTGCATCAAACGAACATCACTGCATAAATCCATGCTGCGAAATCGAAAATAATTTTCATGGCGCCGAGGTAACTTGTCGGGCATGGAGCTGTCCCAGGCATCTGAATCAGGTATGTTGGTATAATTACGGAAAAGCTTAGTGCGGCACTTCCGTGCTGAGCCCCTGGTAACCCCTAGGTCCTGCCAGTTGATGCCTTGCGGATCGCATGCGTCGCCTTTCAAATCTTCGTACGTAATCCTTGAACGGCGGATTTGCGCTATGCTAAGCTCATTCCTTGGTGTGGATCTTATATCCTTCAACTGGGCATGCCTTTTGCACCATGACCAAAACCGCACAAAATCCAGTGAGTTGGAGTTATCGGGCAGAATACCAGGGCCGGCATTGGGCGTGAGGAGCGGGTAGGGTTCAAACTCATCACCACCAAAGCCAAACACGTCTGACTCTTCCGTGACTGGCTGTGCTTCAGGCAAGGGGTAATGAATAGTTACAGGGTCGGTCAAAACATCGACCGCTGTCTGTATTGATGCCTGCGCAAAAGTAATATTCGTAGAGGTATCGATGGTGTCAGGTCCTGAAGATACACTTTGTGGTGGTAACATAGGCGACTGGTCCCCCATGCCTTCCATACTGATATCATACAAAGGCGCGCCGCCTTCCTCGGCATCTACGAAATCGTGGTCATTGTCTCCAACGTATTGTATAGCATCGGCTTCAGCAGGAGAGTGGTGTTGATTTTGCGCATGGGCGGGCCAAGGGAGCAAAGAAGGTAATTCGGGACTTTGAAGCTCGTCGTGATTTGTGGAAGCGACTATATGATAGACAGCATTATCTGTGGTCGATCCAACGGAGTGAGGTTGTATAGAAACATCTTCCTCAGTGGAAGGGCGATCAGGCTCGAGGGAGGACGAGCCTGGTGGCACATTCTGAGGGCGCATTCTCTACTTAGAGGGATCAATAGGGTCCGCGGCGGCGATTTATTGGGCCTCGAGAGGATGGTGAGAACGAGCCGGATTATCAGACTTGACCAAGGCTAACTGTCTCGGGCAAGCCTGGAGGAGGGCTGTGACGGTCAGGAATGGCCAAGCCTCGTAGTAATATGCGAAAGCGTTGCTTTTCTGGGACTATCAGCGATGCGTGGTGCGGGATGCCACTTCAGGTAGGCTCGCACGCCACCGTTCAAATCCCGCCAGGTAAGGTTGTGTGGTTGTCGCAGCCCGTGGGAAGGGTAATGCACGCTGTCCAAGGAGATGAACCTAGGTAGCCCGGTTGCGTTAGAAAGAAACAATACCAGAGGGTAAATATATGCATCACAAGGCTGGCGGGCATTTGACAGGCAGCGTTGACAGGAACTCGGGCTAGGCTGATATGAGGGCTGATATGGGGGAGGGAGAAGACTGCGCTGCGGGAGCGATGACGATCTTCTGCTTGCGGCTGCTTTGGGATAAGCCAGCCGGTCCGAGGCTTTCCACGTAGGTTCTCGGTATGCACTCCAACTGGGGCTGACAGGACCTGAAGATCTCGGCGCAAGTGAAGACCCAGGATGATGGCCGGGATCGATCAGACAGGGTATGCATACCATGAAGTACCAGTAGGTAGGATTTCTGTCTCAAAAGTAGCTGCCGTCGCAGTGGATGTGGAGGACGGTATATCGGCGAGCGGCCGCGCGGTATCTGTAGATGGTCGTTATGCAGATTCGCGAATCAATACCGGGGGTCAATGGGGTCAATGGGGTCAGTGGAGGAGAATGAGCAAAGAGAGAATGATGCGCATAATGTCAAGGCATGTCGACGGCTGATGCTAGCTAGTCGTGGTCGTGGTCGTAGTCGTAGTCGTAGTCGTAGTCGAATTAGTTAGCGGTAGTAGATCGGAACGAGTACTTGGAGGTAGGTGGTGAGTAGTGCCGAGTAGTGGTAATCCGTGGTTGAGGGATACCGGTAGACGACGGATGCACAGGTGTGATGTGAGAATTACCACAATGTTAAGCAATGTTAAATACCCCGTATGAGGGCCAACGGCGATCGAAGCTTGCATGCCTCGTCCGTCCTAGGCAAGTACCTACCGTCTACCTACTTCGTACCTGCCTGTCTACATACGGCAGTCCTGTACCTTGTCTGCAGCGATGAGTAGATTAGCTTACTCAACCTCAGCGTTTTCTCTACCAGTATCCGGGCTGTAGGTATCTATCTATCTACCTGCCCGCTGCCCTGTTCCCTGTCGGCCGGAGGGTCAAACTGATCACGGGGTACAGGAGAGCGAGGGGGGAGGGACGAGGGAGGGGCCAACAGCTGTAATCCGCCGCCTGCACTTCACACTTCAAGAGTTGCGCTGCCTGACTCGGCTCTGCTTGCAGCAAGAAACAGGATAAGGTGTGCTGGTACTTGGCAGGTACTTGGTAGCTGTACTTTACTTACTGTAGCTGCATACTGAGTACGAAGTATGTATGTGCTCACTTCCCCGTTGGTTGGTGTCGTTGTGCATGACTATGGGCGGACAGACGGGGGCGGTTCGTTGGCTCGGCACCGGATATTTCAAGGTTACTTAAGTAGATAGGTAGGTACTGTATGTAGTTGTGCACTCACGGTAGGTACTTTATCAAACGTGTGTGTAAATGTAGGTAGGTAGGTAACTTGAAGTAAGCTGTTGTGTATGTAGTGATGGTGAGCGCCGATAGATACATACATGTAGATAGATGTATGAGTTGCATCGGCGGCGGCGGTCGAGGGTCTACACTAATGTACCTTGTAAAGACAGGGCGGAAGACAGGGGTCGAACGCAGCCGAGTACTATGTAGATAATCTACCTTATTACTTTAGGTACGTACGATACTATAACTACATTATCTCTCTGCCTTCTTGTCATGCTTTCCATCCTGAAGTAGATTCCTCAAGCCGAGACAGAATCCGAGCCCTGTTATTTCCTTTGAGTGCCTACTTAGACGGCGGCTATATCTTTGCCTCTCCCGCCGAAGTGCCTGACAAGATGAGAAGTTGAGGTACAATACTGTAATGCAGCGCCGGATGAGGCAGGGTAAGGCAGTTGCCAGTAAATGACGTTATCATATTACGCAACGCAACTACCGATGCCCTCTCTCGCTCTCTCACTCTCCCATCCGTCAGATTTCCGTATGAATGTTTTAATCAGGAGCCTGGTTAAGCGCCGACGTATCACTGGACTGGACTGGGCTGGGCTGGACTCCATGTCATCGAGTGTGGTTGTGTGTGGTTGACAATCTGCACTACCTTTGCCTACTTCCCTGCACTCCTTTCTTACATCAGAAACCATCCGTGGCCGTCACATATCAACACCGCAATTCAATGCTTACATGCTTTGAACTTACAGCTTCGGATAAACCCCCCTCCCCCCCACAGATACAGCAGGTAGAACGGGAGTTGTCAGGTTATTTGTCTTTCTCTCTGTCTCCTCCATAATCCCCCGCCCTCCCCCCGGCACCCCTCCGGGGCGAACTGAACTATAACAGACTGGAGAACACGTTCCAACTGGCTGGTCGACCCATGTCTTCTGGCTACGAAACCACGGCTCAGGAATCGATGACCTATCTGTCACTTATGCTCCCTGTTGTTCCCACAATTACCATTGGCACGTTGGGCATTCCCCTGTGGGCGCATCAGAGAGGGTCGCGGGATGTACTCGTAATTCGGCTGCTGCCCATGAAATGTGCGTATGCGTACGTCTCCTGGCGAGTGATCTATCACATTTCCTCTCCAAAAACCGTTACAGCGAAGTACCTGTCATTCCGCGACTCGACCAGTGGCCCGGTCCTTCGCCTTGACAAGATGGGCAACCTTGATTTGTTCGGCACCATTTCGCCGTGTGGAGGGGGTGAGAAGAAATCCATGCGAGGAACACTCTCCGGGGCTTTATCGTCCATTGCTCTGTAGCCGGTGTAGACGGTTCGAGGCGCCTTGCCTTGTATTAGCCGACTTGCGCCCATGGCAAGCCACTGGCGGAAAGCACACCAACTACCTGCTAGAGACTGATGGTATGCAGTACTTGTCGCAGGGACTTGTTGGCTCACTTCCAGGTTCATATTCAGTCTTGACAAAATGTTACAATGCGTATGCCTATGGTGTGTAATGATACGAAACCATGACTTCTGCGGCTCATCCCGTCCTGTTTCAGTCCTACCCAAAGCGCCCTTTGAGCCCAACAATCCACCACTCAGCGTTGAATAAGTCCCTACCGTATGTTTGCTCATATATACCTGCCTTAAATACAGCTGTTAGCAATGAATAGCTCCGGCACTCCCCGGGTTGTCATGTACTCCACCTCTGACCTCCCGGTACTACTACGTGCAGTTGATGGAGATCGCGATGTCAGGTGAGCAACAAAACTAACCAACACTAGGTTCAAGAATCAGGTTCAAAGGATGCTGACTGAGTCTTACTTTTATGCCATAGTGTAAGTGTTAACTGGGGGCTTAATGCCTCTCTGATAAAATCTTAGAACTGCAAGCAGTCTGGCGAGACGAGGCTCTGATCTCTTCCGGTCAACGGAGCATTCGAGCATGTACCTTACTAAAGCATTAACGCCGCGACTTGTGGGTTCGGCTATATGCAATAAAGGGCCCGTGATCTTGCATCGATCCGAAGCATTCAAGTTGGCTAGGTATTATCAGTCGCATCGCGTTTCTATTATTATCAATATGGTCTATCACATCTGTGGGGGCATGTGATTTTGTTCTCGGGATCTTCTTTAACGGCCAACCTACTTTTCCAAGCGCCAGAGTGAGTGTACTACCGGTACGTATCTACACAAAAGCGCATTTACCGCGCCATGTACTTCTGTCATGCAGAATACCTAGTGGTATCTGACAATGAGCTGGCCCACGGTAACCAAGAGAAAAGCACGAATGATTCCTAGGGCAGTGAGATGTGACATCTAAATGATATGTGATAGGTTTGGTCTCTGCGCTCCAAAACAATGCTTGTCTTATCCCCAACCTTGAATCCACACCGTCTGCGATGGGGAATTGTTCGATTCCAATTGCTGGGGCCCGGCAGAATGGTTCGCCTTTCTCGCCAGGCAGCAGAAAATCTATAGCCCCGTTCCTTGCTTCGTCCGTTCCAAGGTCCGCTAGCGCCGCCACGCGCCGTTGACTCCAATATCGCAGAGGGTGGCCACGTTCACGTGGCTGTTACTTCTGACGGAGGGCTGGCTACGGCCGACGAAACGGACGCCAAAGAAATGGCCACCCATCTGGCTGGGCGTCGAAAGCCACAGCTAGGGACACGCAAGTAACTAAGCCGTTCACGGCATGTGTAGGCGGTTTGGGCTGAAAAAGCGATGGTATCTGTGAAGAATTGATATACCTACCGTATCTGATGTCGGGTAAGTCGGATTACTACCTTCGAATACAGTCCCGAATGCCATGGGACCCATATCTCGTTAGAGCTCAATGGGTTGTAGAATAGATCAATTCAAACAAGATCGGCTGGTACTCTAGTAACGTAACGGATGGAATTATGATGATATTGATGTATGCCATATACAGAACTAATCGAGTCTCGCACACCAGATTCCCAGCCACCGCATCCATTATATATAAATCTCTAGACACCAATAACCTGATGCGAACGAGTCGCTAGGCCACGAATCAACTATGCCATTACCCCCCCTTTACAAAAACTACTAGAGTAGTTTGATGGCAAAGGAGTTAAAAAAAAGAACTTCCCCATCTCAAAATTTCTCATTCCCATGCCTTATATGCCAGGATAATACTGGTCATCATATGGATGCTGAGATGCTCTAGGCCAGTGGCCATTACCCGCAACACTTTCTCGAGAGGCCCAGAAGTTGTCCTCTTTCGTACGGCGCTCGCGCTCGAACTCAGCCCATCGTCGCATCTTGATTTTGCTACTGTCGAACTCGCCTTCATACTCGATACCGGCTTTCTTAGTCTTTTCACCTGCCGTCTTTCGAGTATCGCCCCAAGAGAAATCGTCAAATTTCCAGAAGGCGTAAGCAGGAAGCACGAAGTTCCAAATAGGAAGGGATATAAGATAGATGAACATCCACACCACGTAAGTCCAAGAATGAGCTGTGACTACGATAAGGACCGCAGGCAGACCGAGAATCAGAGCCAGTAGAACAAGAGGGATTACCTGTACGGTTGGGCCCACAATGGATATAATAACTAAAATCAAAATTAGAATGAGTGCCAATTTGTAGATTACAAGGATGAACTTACCAACATATAGAGTGAAGGCAATAGCTGCCGGCAATACAAGTGTACCAATCAAGTCGATGAATACGATAAATTGCATGCTGAAGCAGAAAGTACCACAGAGGTCTTTGACGAGAACCAATTCCATGAGGTTGTGAACGGTCGAGTTGATCCATCTTCGACGCTGTGAAAGTAGCACGCTAAATTCATCTGGGACGGTAGTTTTGCAAACCGCCTGCGGAACAAAGACCTGTTTGCGTTTGGGAAAGGTTCGTAGCATGAGTGTAGTCAAGTATCGGTCTTCACCCAGTAGCAACAGATTCTTCGTGTGCAAAGTGTCGACCACATTTTCAGAGTAGTGTTCGACGATATCAGGATTGGCCAAGATCGGGACCCAGAAATTCTGTGCCTTCGGGGCCTTGATGCGGTACATACAGAAACAACCAGGCAGGCAGGTAACACCACCGAAGCATGACTCAAAGGACTTGGCTTGGTGATGAGAAATAAAGTACTCAAATACCTGGATGGCTGTGACCCAGCTCTGATTTTTGTTGGCGATCTTGGTTTCACCACACAGACCCATGATATCAGGATCACGCACCAAGGCACACAGCATATGGGTCAAGCTGTCGGGGAAAATCTTGGTATCGGCGTCAACCATTAGAACCGCTTCATAGTAATCGGGTGATATGCCGGTGACCTTCCAAAGACCATTGAACATTTCAAACTCCAACTCCGACATGCGCTCGTCAAACATCACCTTCTGCAGGAACGACATTAGAATAATTTGACTGTCACGCTTTCCTCTGTTACCGGGCTTGGCCTTCGTAGCCTCATCAGGAGTACCACATTTGACTATAAGCATCATGGGCACCCTTTGCTGTTTGTCTACCGGAATGCTAGACTTGGCACCATAATCGTAGAAACCGGCGTAGACCTTAGCCATGTTGTGTCGCTTTGAGCCACTTGCAACGGCGACGTATGAGAACGCTTCGACTTCCTCAGGAGCTACAGTATGGTCTTTCATCATTCCAAGACAGACGTCCGGAGTTGACATTGTTTCCCCTTTGCCTTTAATGAGACCGTCACAGATAACGAGGATCACTTTATGGCTGTTAGGGTAATCTGTCATAGCAATGGAGTCTAGTGTAGTTCGAAGACCGAGTTCGCCTTCGGAATAGGCTGTAACCAAACAAATGGAATGTATAAGAGGGAAACCGAACGGTTGATAGTCAGAAGGTGGCTGGGGAACAACAGCATCGTGAATGAACCCAGCGGGACCGGAACCGAAGCCATCCAGAGGAGTAGCGGAGCTACCATATGTATCCGACCGGAGCATGCTGACTCTGCTGTCATTTCCCTGTCTATATATTGATGTAGGGTGAAGCAGCGGTCCAGAGGAGGCCTGGCTAGCCATCGTGGTAGGCTGCGGCGGTCGGGCACTTCTTTCGCTACCGGGCCCGTATACGGCTGAGAAGCGCGAGGTCGTAGGCAAGAAATTGCTTGTACGCTTGCTGATCCTATCAGAGCCACCGTAACTACTACTTATGTCTCCAGGCATTCGTATTGGGGCACGATATATGTCTTCACTCCAATCCTCGATCTGGCGGTTGCGTTTTTTCTTGTCGGCAGATTGTGAAGTTTTAGGAGCTGCATATTTGCGGCTGATAAACCATTGAAACAACAGTGCCAAACCAAACCGTGCGGCCACCACAGACAAGATGAGGGCCAATGACACATAAAGAACCACCTTGGACGCAATGCATCCGACAGTCTCTGTGTCTACAGTTCCGACTTTGATAATTTCCTCGAAACATTCTGCTATCCGCTTGTCCTCAGGATTGGAGAATGCTCTGGTAATGTCACGTCCACGAATGGCGGCGTTGGCAGCACTGTTCTTATCTCTCAACTCCTTGAAACTGTCGGGAATACTAACTTCGTCCTCGTTGAACCAATACAGGAGATCCAGATCAAGGACTTGACCCGAATATACAATCAAATTGCGTGTATCGTTCTTTAAGTCTTCCCACGTGAAGAAAACATCGCCAGTACCATCGAGTTGTAGATAGAATGTATCTCGAGCTTCCTGAGTGGTATGGCAAGCGTATCCCGTGTAATACGGCCAGGTGAAGTTCGGTTTTGTTGATCCATCTTGAGAAAATGTAGTACAGGGGAAGTACCACGCCAATTCACCATCACGATTCGTGGGAACGTCGGAATTTTCAGCAGCTGTAATGAGACCCTTGCATTTACCGTTGACATTTTGGAACATGAAGCTTCCGTCCTGACCGCCAAAAGACCGGTTTGGAATATCGTATAGCACATTGGGGTATCGTCCGTCAGGCCGAAGAGGAATACCGTCGGCAGGAGGGTGACCGGAGGTAGTCAGATCGTATGCGGTTCCGTGGAAAATCATGAAGCCATCGGAAACTTCATTAATGTGAAGCCGAACAGCGGGACTTGAACAAACAACCTGGGTGAACCCAAATGTTAAGAACCCAACAAATGCCATTAAGTATAGGATGATGCTGATCAACCCCATCTTCTCCCTCCAAGCTCTTCGCTGTGCCTTTGAGCGGAAACCACAGCAATTAAGGATGAAATCAGGGCACCAAAACGTAACCACAGCACAGTAAATATTCCATATACTTGGTGGTCGAATGGTCTCTTTAGGTTTGTTCCGTTTCGAGTCTTTCGCCAGTTTTGACGCTCTATGGCTGTTGGAGCGTCGCCGACGTGAGGCGTGAGATCTCGTCTTGGCTTTTTCCGGATCGTCACCACGTTTTCGTGGTGGCGAGCTATCCGAAGTAGCCCCTAGGCTTCGTTCGCCGGATAGCTTCGCACTGCTGTCTGCATCTTCGTAAATCGGGTCATTACCAGTCGAGGAGGGGAGAGTATCCATCTGGGCGGCATGCTTTCGATAGTGATAGTTGGGGTGATCTTTGTCTATCCTATTACGTTCAGGACGTATTAGGCTTCTTTTACGCGTTGGAACTCCATTAACAGAGACGTGTTCATCGGTTGGCGAGAGAGGTTGCCTATCTGGAATCACATCAGGAGACCTGATCGTCTCAGGAAAGGAGTTTCCCGATGCGATACGCTGGTGTTGATGGGATGGACGGCCAGAGACGGGAAAATAGTTTCCGGTTTCGACATCATTTGGTCGGTTGCGTCGCGATGGAGATTGTCGATATGCATTTCGCTGTTCATACGATGGGCTCAAGGCACCGGGCCTCTCAGGTAAAGACATGCTTCTGTGTATACAACTGCGTTAGCGGACGGGGTCTCGCTTCTCCATCAGATTGAAATAGGCCTCGAATAAAGCGATTGGTAGAGCTGTAACCACGCATCTGAGTTGGAAGGGAACACGAACATGAGATTTGGCCCCTGACCCGGGACCTAGAGTCAAAAGAGGCGCGCAGCGGATGAAAGAAATGGCAAACGCTACATAAAATAGAGAGGAAATTGAACAGTGATGCTGATGGCTAAACTGACGGGGATACCATTACAGGAGACAACAGGAGTAATGGTGTAGATGCGCAATGGCCAATGGGTAAAACGCAGAACGATGGTAACAGTGCCGTACTGACAAGTCTTGTTGTGGTGGGCAACAAACAGGGGAGAGTCGTCGACCAGATCTCAGTGGGTAAAGCGTGATCCCTGTCGCTGTCAGACCGTGGTCCAGTAAAAACCGGCTGGAAGCTAATGGCTGTACGAGAAAACTCAATGCCTTCTCACTACCCTCGACTACCTAGAAATCGTGAAGGGCGCTAAAGGACGCTAATCAAACCCCTTGTAGGTAACGCTCGTTTCTATCCGGGCCTATAAAGATACCTAGGTACCTATACTTCCCAGCTGGTGGTAATGCAGTGCAGCCAGAGTGCACGCTACCGATGTCCTGGGTAGTATACACTTGTACCTATCCACGAACGCAGGACGGCTGTCGAAGCTTCTTCTATTGTAGTAGGATCGGGGACAAGCCCCTTCTGCTAGCATATGGTATATTTGTTGGAGTGAGAACAGTGAATGGAAACCGGGGTGATGACTGAGTACACTAGGTAGGGGCGGCGGCGACTGGGAGAATACGATGGCTGACAGTTGGTGCCGTGGAGGGATTTGGTGTAGCTACTTCCTAGTAAGTAGGTAGTAACCTGGGCTGGGGGCCGGGCGAAAGCGCAATGTTAAATGTTATTAATAAACGAAGGTGGAGGCCGGGACAGGCTGAGTGCCGGTCGCTTTGGTATGCGATGGATGCAATGAAGGTTGGTGAGCTGTTTGATTAGGCACCTACTGTAGGTAGGGAAGAGCAAACGAATGGAGGTCGGCGTGGTGGAAGCCAGAAGTGAACGGTAGGTAATGGCCAGTCCACGTTGGGAAGCAGCTGATGGTGAAAGAGGAAGATGCGGCGCTTCGCAGAGAGTCAGCAGAGAAAATGTCTAGCCACATGGAACAACTTGTGTCTGGCTACGCTGGGCGGGGGGGGTCGGGGGAGGCTGGCCCTTACAAAAAGGCAAAGTAAAAATGATTCCTAACCTCCAGTATTCTCATGGCTGTTCCGCTCGAATCCCCTCACGTGTTCCAAGCCGTTCAATATGCGGCGCAGGCGCAGAACGGGCCGCAGCGCTCAAAGAAGGGAGGGGGTCACCTACGAAGCAGGTACCTTGGGGAGCTTGGGCACCTACCTACCGTACTGCTGTAACGTGTGCTGCAATCTACCTACCTACCTAGGTAGTAAAAGGTCGTGCACTAACCTTGCCAGTTTACTACCTCTTACAGTAGGTATGCACTTACGTAGTAGGAGCTATGTTAGGTACAGGTAAGCTTACCTAGAAGAACTGCCATCGGTTGGGCTAACGTTGATGAGAATGGCAGCAATGGGCAGGCACCTATCGGTTTACATGGGTGCCGTAAACAACTCCTCAACTTCTGCTCTAGATATTAGTTAGAATTCATCTACCTATGCTCTGCCAGTCTTTAATCAAGGTTGCTCGAGTCTGCTCGAGTACCTACATAAGTAAGTAAGGGAGAACTTGGAAGTGGGATCTGCAAGTCAGTCTCCCAGGGTTGCCCGGTGACTGACATTGCTGTCCCCAGGAGCCACTGTCGTCATCGTTGGTGATCTCACTCCATTACTTTCTCAGGTGCCTTCTTACTACCTGACAGATACTTGACTTGCCTGAGTAGGAGACTGACTGATGTCGATTGCACATCACATTAACTAGCCATATCTTTACCAAATCTTATCATTGGGTAGGTAACTTGAATGAATGAAATGAGCTGGAGGTACCTCACTAGAGTTGCTGCTTTTACACTAATGAGTTGTGTGAGGCGAGGATCCGAAATAATTGATAGTTTCGAATATGGTCTTCCTGCATACACCATCGGCATCGACATTTATTACGTGGAGAGAACGAAAGTGATAGTTTGGTTTGCTGGAGTTTCAACAGACGAGAATTCAAGTTGGTATGTCGCCTGCTAAAACCCACCAGGTACAGAGATATCAAGATGAAACACGAGCAATGCCATCCTTCATCTAGAGATACTGCTTTCAGTAAAAGCATCGAAGATCATTGGTCGATGCCTACTTCTGGATGTACGAGTAGGGATGTTGGTAGTAAATAATCATGGAAATCATGCCATCAAATCGCTTTTGGCAAATCCAACTTTAATTTAGCCCCGTCTGTTTGTGACAGTTAGGAGAACTGCGAGATCGTAATCGGTAGTCGAAATGACGCGCTGTCCTTGCTTGAAGCTAAGTGTGAGCACCAACCATACTTACTACCATAACCCAGTTACTAACTTTCTGACCTAAGTAGGGTAGGCGTTACCACGTGAAGCGCATAGTATGATTGGGCATGGGGAATTGGAAGCGATATCGAAGTCTTCTGTCATATGCAGCCATAATCTTTTAGTACCGAGCGGACAGATACCACCTACTGGCGTCCGTCAGGCAGGAGTAGTACCATTAATTTTCTTCGTATGTGGTATACATTAAGTAAGATAAGCATGTATGTGTAGGTTTTATATACTTGTACCGATGAGGTAGGTCACTATTGAGAAACTAAACAAAGGAACATGCTTATTGGGCAAACTGGCTCAATTACGGTTGAAAGGTAGGTATGCCAGCAATATATCCGCGAGGAGGGGGAAGAAAAAAAAATCCAAAAGATCCAGCTTTAGCGACGGTGACAGATGGTCATTTCACAGTTCCATGATTCTGAGTGGTTGAGATGCTTTGCCCCACTAGTGCGGTCGGCTGGAATACGAGGTGCTTGCGGGAGGCACCTACAAAAGCGGAAGAAAGATGGGGACGGATACTCCTCCAGGCTGGACTGGCTACCTTGTACGTACATGCCTAAGTAGGTATTACTCACTTAAGTAGAGTACCTAAGCGGATCATCGAATCGAAAAAAGAACTTTGCGTGCAAATCTGACTCACTTTACGTGTACAGTATGCATGCGGCGATGACGTGCTAAGTACACAGAAAACAGCCGAGGCTGATACGGCGACTCGCAAACTGACGGGCGGCTTCTTGTGGCGGCTTATTAGACCGCACCGGCCGGCCGGTGAACAACCTGGAAGTGTTACCCGAGTCTGCCTCTCGAACATACATACTGAGTATACATACCTACCTACAGTATATACCTACCTCCGGTGAGCGGTTGGTTACATCTGCAACTATTATAGGTAGTCGCATGCCAAGTGTATTTATTATACCTGGCACTCGGAGCGACGGCGGCACAACAGAAGATTTTTGATGCTGCCATCCCATGCTAAAGCAAGTGAGCTTAGATTTTAGCAGCACGTGGGCTGTGAGTGGTGAGACTAGTATCCAATAGGTAGAGAAGCATCGAGTAGACCGCTGTTTCTAGACGTCTTACCAAGCGCCGCTAGGTGCTGTAAGTAATATTGAACATATCTAGGTACTGGTCAGTGGTCGAGTGGCGGGTTACTTGTTACCTCGCCTACCTACCTTCTACATACTGGGTAGGTATGTGAGATTTAATCTGGCATCTATGGTAGGTAGGCTTGGGATGAGGCTGAAGTATAGCATGTCCAAAGCCTGTTTACCCAAGCACCGTCAGTTGTTCTCAAGAAAGCCTTATGCGAAATAACAGCCCAGAAAAGACGATGTGCTACTATGCGGCTCTAATAATATGGCACATGTACCAAATTCCAATAGTATATAATTAGCAGCGATGCTTACCGACAACGAACGAACTACTACGTGCATCTATCCAATGAATGGGGTGTGTTAGGTACTGTGATACAGCTGGACTCATCATATGAGCTCTGCCTTGGGCGATGGCTGAGGGCGGGGCCACAGAGCTGAAGAAGAGAATATTCCAAAGGTTGTGATATGTGAGTGATATGTGAGGCTGCCACTTGCAACGATTACCTACCTAGGTAGGTATATGTCCACCCTCGACACACGACATGTAGATAGAAGTCACTTGCCTTGGGTAATCTATGTATGTAGGTAGGATGATGGAAGTATGTAAATCTTGTGCGCTGTGCTAGCATTTCGCTAGTCTGGCGCGTTTCAATTCTATACATATTGGTTTTTTTTTTTCTTCTTCTTTTTTTTTTTTTTTTTCCTTTCCTTCGACGCCGATTTAACTGCCAGCAGAATGGCTCGTGACATGTGTATGTAACGATAGTGCGTACCTACCTACAATAGGTAGTGTCCTCGGACTCAGCTCTCTATGGGCTGTTCCCGAAACTTGGAACTCAATACGAAGAACATGGCAAGACATCAGCCACCATAGAGCCCTGTGCCCACAATGGCTACCTACCATACATACATATATACACGTACACTACCTGCGCAAATAGTGGACCACAAGATCAGATACGAACGATGCCGTGCGCTTACAAGATATCTTGTGTCCAACATCAGATCGTGACCCTTTTTAGAGTCTCTGAACGATCTACGTTTCGGCCGCTTCTGTAATAGCGACACAGTTTCTCGCGCATCACCTTTTAATACTCGCGCGCCACGCTAAACCTACCATAGCAATTGTTGGGGCGGTACGTACTGATACCCCCACAACGGTCCTTGGTACACCTAATCTAAACCTTTTCGAAGTATAACCCTTGTATCTCCCAACAGCACCTATGATAACCATTAGAAAAAAAACATCTATAATGCGAAACAGTAGGCGTTATCTTTGACTTCGAAGGTTAGTTAAATAGGTAGCGAGGGTAGTAGAAGGGGTAGTTTCGTATCAAGATTAACAAGCAAGTTACTTTTTTAAGGCAGGTTAAAAAACAAGTCATAGGGCACTTCTAGAAAGGAACGTTTTTACTATAGTAGCAAGCTGTTCGTTATAAGAGTTCTGAACTTAAGAGATTGAAGGGTATACTTGTTGAATGATGACATAAAAAACGACTGTTTTCATAATCGCTGTCAAGGGTGTGTCTGCAACTAACCTAATTTGTATGGGAAAACAGGGGGGTTACAGACAGAGACCCGACAATTGCTATGGTAGGTTTAGCGTGGCGCGCGAGTATTAAACGGTGATGCGCGAGAAACTGTGTCGCTGTAATAGTGTGTTGTGGTCATCCATCAATCCAGTCCAGTCCAGTCAGATCGAGTATTCTGAGAGCAGAAGAGGGTCCAATTTAGGGGTTCCGAGATGGCCGTATGATTTCTTTTTCGGGACACGGCTATTCCTGTTCTGGCAATACCCTAGCAATATCCTGGGGTTTACATTTACAGGTACCTTAATACCTGGGACCGTAACATTGAACACCACTGTTAAGACAGGCAGGTTTATAGACAAGATGAAGATAATGCAACTAATTATCTGACTGACGTCTCTTGACACTGACATCTTGTGACAGCCTGGTTTCAGTCAACCTACTGCAAGCTCTAAACTGATGCCTGCACTAGAAGCAGATTTGCACATACAGTTGTACTTATGTAAATCTTAGCTGAATATACCTAAGGTACTAGTAGTCGTGGGTGTGGTAGATATGTCTAGTTGCAGTAGCCAGCCCCTAACCTAGGTAGCAAAGCTTACCTAGTCCCTCTTCAATACGGAGGGTTTTGGACCCCGACTCAGGTGCTCCAGGGTTGTTGCATCAGTACATGTAGGTACCCCCCTGAAGTATCTGTTTGTACTGGAATGCTGTGTACATAGTAGGTAGTCCAAAGAGCGCCTCGAACTGGAGGCTGATGAGTTAGCGGGATATTACAGACCTGTACCACTGCAAGTGATTGAGCAGCCTGCACTTACATATCCTTGAGTAAGTACATACCTATTGGCAGGTAGTATACTACCGGTACTTATGGCTTGGTGTACATCTATATGTACTAGGACAGTACTGACAGGGCACCTGCAGGCAGGAAGACCCTAGGCACAGGCCTACATATTACTTAGGTATGTAGATACCTACCTGTGTAGTAGGCGGTACCAATTCTTTCGAGGACAAATGCGCTGCGCTCTGAATGGTGGCAGACAGAAAAATGTAGCTGTACTTATGCCTACCTACTCAAGTACTTACAGCTATGTAGGTATGGACCTAGAGATAGCTTGGTGGTAGGCCGTACACTAGATCGTACTACTAGGTTAGGTACCTAATGTGTGTACTAGGTAGGAGGTAGCGTTTTGCCCTTTCTCCCGTCTGCATTCACAGGCACAGCCCTGCTGCTCCTTGCACCATCACACATATTACCTACCTACCTACCTATTAGCAACACCACCTCCTAGGTATCGACACCACCACTGCTACCACGACCAGCCGACTGTTCTGCTGGTGCTGCTACCGCTGCTTCTGCCGTTGTTGTTTGTTGTTGTCGTCGTCGTTGTCGTCACGTTTCATGATCGCTTGATTGATAGGCATTGTTGTCGTTCGCTTTTGTTTCGCCGCACTCTGGACGTCGACTCAGTCTCGGCCCGTTTCAGTCATAGCCAGCAACATCTCCGTTTTGCCTAGCACGATATCTCGCCAGCGTTGCCGACTACATATATCCTGTCGTTGCCTGTCGTCCTTTTTGACGCAGTTTCCTTGTTTCGAAGCATTAATTCATATTAGACCACCACTTAGAGGCCCGTTGTTTATACCAGGGACGATATCAGCAGCATTTCCAGTTCATCAGTTCAATACTACGCATTTCCACGCATTTCCCCTCGCGCCGAAGCCTCATATCGTCCGACCGTTCATTGCGCCACACTGGCCCATCGATACCTGTCGTACACGTACATGGTCATTCCCGCTAGGTTGTGTTAGTCCAACAGTCTTAACATCCTCCAAGCCGACGTACATGGCTGTGGTGCAATCGTAATAGAAGAAGTGAGCTTCAGCTGCTGCTTCACGTATTACAACCCCCACGCCTGTAGCAAATTCGACGAACCGTTAGTCCGCTTTGCCGTCGTCGTCAGGGTACACCATTGTGGGACTTGGCTAGAATAGCTTGCAACATTGCGTTAGCAATGGCGACCGTAACTACTACACCCCCTCCGATAGCTACGCCGTCTCCACCAAGATCACTGCAGCGGAAACCCCTGCCACCGTCGAAGCCGTCTCCCGGCTCTCCGCAGTTGAGAAGCTCTCACCACCATGAACATCAAAATTCGATAGCTGCAGAACCTACCACGGGATCGCTGTCGGTGAGGAATGGTCTCATGTCTTCAGCAAGGACTGGCTTTCAACCAGGGGGAAACTGGACTCAGCCAGACAGTGCAGCGGTTCAAAATGGCGAGTTCGAGCACATAAGGCACATGTCAAATCAAGATAGAGAGCTGCCCAAATCACCCATTCCTCCCACGCCGCCACCCCATAGTCCTATGCATGTCCAGGCTCGGATGCAGCATGGGGCGCCGCCGAAACAGCAAACCCTGGAAAGCTCAATATCTCCCAAGTTTGCCGTAGATTTACCGCATAGAACCGGCCAAATCAATGCAAACATAGGCGTTGACCATGTTTTTGCTAATACCTCGACGTCCCTGGAGCAAGATGGTGAAAGCATTCGGGATGCGGCTTCCAGCCAGGACCCGTATAGGCAGAGTCGCGAGTCCGATACCACCCTTAGTACTCGCCAACAAACATCAACAGATTCATCCGTTGAGACAAGCGCCAGCTCGCTGTCAGGGGGCCTTAATGAGACGTCTGAGAGCCAGGTTCAATGCGATAGCATGTCTGTAAAGGAATCCATTATAGAGGGTACGATACCAGAGGAACCACCGGTGCCGCAGCTGCAATATCACCACCAGCCTTTCCAGACTCGTGTGTCCAGTGTCCCATTAGAGGCAAGTTCTCGAAATTCATCCACGCCCGATGTCTCCGAGAGTGCATTAGCCATCAACCGTCACCTGACACCTAATTCGTATTATGTGAGGAGGAGCTCTTTACCACGTCCCCAATCGTCTTATTCATTGTACTCTGATCTGGGCCAACGTGGCCGCTCTCCTGCCCTTGGAGCTCCTCATGCTCGCGCCCCTTCTCAAAACCGTAGATCACCCGACAATAGAGCTTCGTCATATGGTGAACTGTTGAATATCCCTTACCCTCAGCCAGCACCAGCACCCATTACATTTGACAACTCATACTTACGCAACAATGTGGGTAATAATGCTTCCCTATTAAGCACGCAGAAGACACTTGAGATGTATCGGCAGAACGTGAAGAAAACAAATGACTTTTCCATCCAATACTCCTTTGCGGTATTCCTGATATCTACAGCACAGGAACAGGGTCTGGACTACGATGAACCTTCGCGAAGAAAGCCAAGTCCAAAACAAGGTTCTCAGATGGGCGGGGTAGAGTCGTCGCCAACAGAATTAATACGGGAAGCTAAAAGTATTTTAACAAGGCTAGCCAACGGTGGCTACCCGTTTGCCCAGTACTACCTTGCAGATGGGTACGCGTCAGGTCTCTTCAATAAAGGCAAGGAAGATTATAATGCAGCGTTCCCCCTCTTCGTCCTCGCCGCAAAGCACGGCCACGCCGAATCAGCTTACCGTGCCGGGTTGTGCTACGAATTTGGATGGGGCTGTAGGAAAGATCCAGCTAAAGCAGTTCAATTCTTGAGATCGGCCGCATCCAAAAATCACCCTGGCGCAATGACGAGGCTAGGAAAGGCGTGTCTGTCTGGGGACTTGGGTGAAAACCGGTATCGAGAAGGCATCAAGTGGCTAAAAAGAGCTACTGAAACCGCCGATGCTATGTATAATTCGGCACCATACCAGCTTGGTATGATGTACGAGACAGGCTACGGTGACGACATCTTTAAAGACGAGAACTATGCTGCTGAGCTGTTCACACAAGCTGCGGAGCTCGGTCACCCAGAGGCTGGCTATCGAATGGGCGATGCCTACGAGCACGGGAAGTTAGGCTGCCCTCTGGATCCAGCGCTCAGTGTTCATTTCTACACTGGCGCAGCAGAGCGGGGACATGCTGCGGCCATGATGGGTCTTTGTGCTTGGTATTTGGTAGGAGCAGAACCTATCCTTGAGAAAGACGAGGAAGAGGCTTACGAGTGGGCCCGCCGGTCTGCTGAGCTGGGTAAGTGATTCGATTCTCATGTAAACAGCCTTGCTTATTACTGACGAATGCTTGCGTAGGCTTTGTAAAGGCCCAGTATACTGTCGGATACTTTACCGAAATGGGCATTGGATGTCGCCGTGATATCCTCGAGGCCAATGTATGGTATGTCAAGGCGGCGGATGCTGGCGATGAACGTGCAAAACAAAGACTCCAGGCCATCCGCCTAGCCGTGAGTGGTGGAACCCCCATGGATGTCGCACCCGCCAAGAGTAGTAAAATGAGGAAAAGTCAGAGCAAAGAGGATAAAGACTGTGTCGTCATGTAGGCAGGGTTCTACAGATACAGAAAGGAGAACTTTTCTGAGGAGGTGACCTTTTTTGAATACTGTCCGGAAGCGAGGGTGATCACCCGAGTCATAATTCTCTTCCTGAGCTGCGACTCGGAGAATGAAGGTTGGGAATTAGAAGGGGCCAATGGGATAAAGCCCTAAAGTGCTTTTATACGATCTCTAGAAGGACTTGGGTCGGGTTAGTCCCTGTTTTATTTCCAGGGTTACTCGAAAAAAGACTTTGCATTTGCATGCTGCATACGCAGCGACGATATTGTGGTCTAGAAGAGCATTGCTCGGCGTTCTTTTTTTTGGTTCCCATGCAACCTCATCATGTTCCGTATCTAAACCATTTTGCTGGATTGTAGATACAGAAATACACTCACCATGGGGAGGGATAGGATGGGGGTTTACGAGCAAGGGGATGACAACACGGCAGTTACTAACGGGGCCTTGTTCTTACTACGGCGCTCTTTACACATCTCTATTGTACATACTGATCCCAATATCCCTCTTTTTCTCATTAGGTACCTACACCTACTACTCCTTAATACTTAAAATCCAAGGTCGCGAGCCACATGGGGAGTTGGGCAATGATTTGTCAACAAATGTCGTCTGTCCATTTTTCTTCCTAAGTGTCGTAACGGAAACTTAATGTCTGATATGTGCATGTTTTCGGTAGATGTAGAGGAGGGACAGCATAATAAGGCTTGCGGCGTGCGCACCGGCCTTCAATGACATTCTCCTTAAACTTGGGAAATACGCATTTTCAGGGAAGGACGACGCACGATCACGAGACAACCATTGCAGTATATTGATATTTTCTTTTGTGAAATTCTTAGCAAAATGATTGGAGGACAGCTCGAGTCAGTCAGGGTCCCTTGATTAATCGTCTTGATGCACCACAGCTCGGTTGCCAAAAGTTGCATTGTCCGAATACTCAGCTTACAGAAACAGGGTATATTCGATAGCTAGACTCATTCCAAAAAAATATTACTCCGCATACACGCTACGCCATGCCATGAAGCCCTTCGGAACAAAAACGCCTCGTGATCTCATGAATCTATGTAAACACCGGCTGTTCCCTGTGTATGGGGATAGTGCGATTTAACAGTGTAGTACTAGCCTACCGCTTCCAGAGTATAATCAGGCGCTCGATGACGACGATTTCGACTCGATCTCATCGCCTAGCACTTCAGGATTCTTTGGATCGACAACAGCAGAGTACCTGCAGTCACCCCATCTTGCGCCAATAGTAACCCAGACGTGTTTGCTCGGGCCGCTGCGCACCGTCTCACGACTACCCGCCCACATTAGGCGATGTTCGCGATCCATTCTGCTATTGCCCAGCCCATTGTTGGTTGTCCATTCCCTGATGATACTAACAATAAATTCTATCTTGCGGCGGAAATCGTTAGCCCCTGGTATTCCCTGGATATCCGGGTTAATTTCCGGGCGTTTGCGAGTGGGATTGCGTGTCGGTCGAATCGGTGGCTTCGTCGTGAAATTCAAAAGCGTCTGCACAGGATACGACAGAATACCGCGCTCATCCAACGCGGTTTCGTCTAGTTCTCCCGTTGTGGCTAGTTTCTCTGCTGAACCTTGGGGGAGGTGCCAGAAATGACACCAAGTCCCAGTCGCATCGAGTACAAGTTTAGTGTGATCGGGGAAGTTAAATTGCAAATGACCATCCCCAAAAACCCAGCATCCAACATCCCCAGTGCGTTGGTAGAAAGTAACTACGTCACTAGGTGGCATCGTTTGCCTAGATGAGGCTAGGGTTTCTATTTGCCCTGTGCCATCGATACCATCCTGATCTCGTCCATATGCCATCATGTAATTAGCGAACTTCTTCCACAAGATTAGATGTTCTCGCTTTCTATAGTCGTAAATATCGTTGCCGGCAGGAATTTTGCCTGGTGTCCCATCGTCGTTGGGTACAATCTTGAACTGCGAAGGATGAACAAAAACTGTACAAAGGCCAGTTTCACCATTGTTCTCGTAAAACTGTATTTCGTTGGTCATAGGTACGATTTGTTGTCGGTCAACGTAACCAGGATCCTGTCGCCGCGAGCAATGCTGTTCCGCTCCGCGGACAAGGATACAGCTTGGTGGCAGCTTGACCACTTTGCCTCCTCTGGCACTACCAGGGATGCTCTTGAGGACACAGCCTACACTTCCATCATTCAAGATGTAGCCTAAGCCGAATTTGTTCGAGTAGTCTACCCATTTCACCACAACATGAGGAGGTGACGGAGCTGCTGCCTTCCCAAGGAGTGCCATGGAACGTGAATTCAGAGCACGTTCGAGTTCTGCTTGGAGACTTCGAAGGCGGTCCAATACTATATCAGGTTTTGTGTTTGGTACTGCCAATACACGCTCCTTGGAACTAAATAAGGAGCTCATTCTTTCGGTAGTCTCCGGTGGAAGGACTGATGGAGGCACTGAACTTTCTTTCTCTTTCGACTGGGTAGTCGTTTTCTTTGTCTCTGACGAAGCTGCTTGGGACGAAGATGTAGACGTAGAAGTAGATCTCGTTCGTGAAATTTCTGAGACTGTTGAATATACAGCCTCTGGCTTCCTAGCAAGGCTGCTCTCCGTCGAGGTTTGGGAAAATTCCCGCCTCGGTCGCTGTCGCATCGTGCCACTAGCATTTGGCGGTGCTATGTCATTCAACGTTTGGACTCGCGGTAATGCTTGGGACCTTGTAGGCTTGTTTTGTGCCCTTTGCTGCGCTGCAAAGCTTTGTGGAGGGGCGCGTAGCAAACCAGTCAGATTTGTTTGCGCCGCTTGTCCATCATCGCTAGCTCTCGAAATAGGTTGTGGAGGTGGCCGAATGGGGACCTGAGTCAAGCCAAGTTCCTTACTAACTTCTTCATATGGCCGGTAAACGATACCCTCAGCCAGAGGAATTATAGGTGTTAATCCAGCCTGCTCTTCTAGCGCAACCTCTTTCCAGGTGCTCTTGTAAGCCGTCTGAGCTTTGCTCCATGGTCCGACTTCGCAAACACTACACAAGTCTTGCAGGTTTTGCGAGATTTCTACCGCCATCTTCGGAGATACATCTGCTGCGTAGAAGCGATCATCGTCCGGGGGAACATCTCTGAGTTTTGTTGTGATTTCTCTTGGTGTAGGAACATAACCGGAGGAAAAGAAGCCGTGTTGAACAATACTGTCTGGATCTGGTCGCCGCTCAGCATCTTCTAGCATAGTTGCGACGATGTCCTTGGCTTCTTCTGATATGAACTTATTGGAACTGCCTGGCTTTGGCCATTCATAATCGCGGTTTCTTGCTCGGCGATAAATCTCATCGGTTGTTGAAGATTGGAAAGGTGGTTTCGACGTTAACATAGCAAACCTGGAATGGGTATTAGCTTGGAGATACGAATACTTGATAAATCTTACATGATAATTCCCAAGCTCCAGATATCGACCATGTGATCGTGGCCCTTTCTGCCCTTCTCAAGAATTTCAGGTGCAATATAGTTGGGTGTGCCACATAAGGTTGTCCGGCGGATAGTCTGCATATCTTTGCCAGTGACCAATAAAGCCGCCAGACCGAAATCACCGATCTTGGCATTCATGTTCCTGTCCAGAAAGATATTCCCCATCTTCAAGTCTCGATGGATAATGCCTTTGGCATGCATGTATTTGATGGCGCCGGCAATCTGGATTGAGTAGAACCGTACCTCAGGCTCGGTTAGACCTTTTCTGCGCTTAACCATGTCCATAAGAGAGCCATTTGGACACAGCTCTAGCACAAGGTAGGTGCAGCTGTCGAACGAAAAGGCCCTTAAGAACTGGACGATATTTTGATGCCTCATCTTCGAGTGGATTTGTAGCTCCGTTTGAAACTTTCATGGCTGTCAGCGTCGTTTTCACGCAATCGGAGACACGAAGAAATACCTTTTGCTCCATTTTAGACGGCATCTTGCTCCTGACAATCTTCAAAGCATACTTCTTTCTATGCCCTGGCAACTGTCCTTCGTAACACACTGCAAACCCCCCTTTGCCTAGCATTTTGCCAACCTGGTAAACGGCGCCATCCCTGCGATCTGTGCTAGGAGGCTCGTAGACTTGAAGCGGAGGCTGAAGAGGCGGCTCCTTCTCTTTTGGGGGAGCTTTGGAAGCCACGGCTGCTTTCGGTTTCGTGGAAATAGGGGCACGGTTAGGAAGTTGGGCGTTGGCGTCCCGGGGCGACAAGGCGTCGGTGTAAGCTCCTTGCTTGGCAGCGAGGAGTCGATCCGCCATCTGAAAATTCCTGTTGCCAACTTGTCGATGATGCAACAAGCTAGAGGCAGGTAATGTGTGTGCTAACTTGATTCAAACTTCTAGGTTGATTAGTAAATGCTGCTGAAATGCCTTGTACCGCACTTCCGACGGCGAAGGCAGCGGAGAGAAAGAAAACAAACACAGCCAACAACTCACGTGTAAGTCTGCAGCAGCATGTAAGAGGGTGATAAGTCACGCTGGCTGATAAAAGCCAATGCAAACGCCTCAGGTACTCCGAAAAACGGGTGGTGAGAGATAATCGTCGACAAGATAATTGCAAATTGATCGTCGAGCCCAAAGAAAAGGATTTCGACAGATGGTAGAGTGGACTACACGCTACAGGTACCCAAGGGAAGCTGGTCAATGGTTGCCGAAGTATCTACCTAGGTACGGTAAGTAGGTACTTGCCTAGCTCATTTACCGTTGGTGAGGCAACGACTACCCACCTGTGGAGCTAACCTTCCCGCTCGCTATCTGCCAGTCAACTAAGTAAGCAGATTCCCTGTGCAGACCCTGTGGAGCGCGTCTGCTTCCGTGCTAACCGGGTTTGGTTAGACCTAGTCTAGGACCAACACTCGGAAGAGCTGTTGTAGCTGGCTTATCGATAGATGCCAGTTCGAGCTTTTCGGACCCGATCCGATCCGCATCAGTTCGGGACCCGGCCATTGTACGAGGGATTGCATCGTCACTTTTTCAAACAACCATCATAACGTAATCCTCCCCAAGCTGGCTTGGGCTTTGACAGTGTGCTTAAACCTGCTAGGTGAACCACGCCGTATTGCTCGAATTTTCCAAAACTTGGTTCTTGTAATTGCTGTGAGATAGATAGATAAGCACTTGCCAATTCTACGTACCGGGGTCTCATCTCAAAAATGGTGGCCTTGCCATTATTCAAGCTTGGATCTCTTTTTGTACGACACATATCAAAATATGGCGCGGTAAGTTGTCCCACGGTGTTGATACAGCTCCAGAGACTGATGTCCTTGTTCAGAATCAAATCAAGAAGCAAGCTCACGACCACCCGGGCTTCCGCTCGTTTGCTGCGAGATACGGTCAGATGATGCACCAGTTGAACATGCGTCTTTCAGTTTCTTTATTACGTAATGCCGAAGCCGAGACGAAAGCGAAGGAGAAAGCCGAGGCGCCGACCGTTAAGACCAAGGAGGAGACAGAAAGAGAGAACGAGATTCGTATCAAGCATGGTGCTACCAACCGCGAAATCCGGGCAAGGCGATCATTCCCTATAACGACTATTTGGAGGAGGAAATTTCGGCCCCTACCAGAGGCCAAGGCGGTGGATTTATTTGCAGATGTCATTGGCGACGCGTTCATTCTCTTGGTAGCCACGGTTCTGATTCTCTACGAATACCACCGGTCTGCGCAGAAGCCCGACGCAAACCTCGAAAAGATCGCAAAGCTGACAGAGCGCTTTGAGGAACTTGAGAGGAGAGAGAAGGAACTGGAGGAGGCAGAGAAACAACATAGGGATAGGACAGCGTTGTTAGAAGATGTGCTGAGGCAGTTGAGTGATCCCAAAACTAAACAGCCACTGCTACCACCTCCTACCTCAATACCATAATATACAACCATGCTAAGTAGATCAATTCATGGTGAGTAGCGTTTATTGATGCCAGAGTTGAATACTCCTTTCATGTCTCGACGAACATGTATATTGAAACTGTATATAGCTTCGGGGTGTCTTGGATGACTCTAGCGAGTATTCTATTAACATAGACCACCTGGCGTAGCTTACGGCTCGTCTCAATGTACTTATTACTTGGTAGTACCAGAGTGACTACCCCCTGTAGATTCTAGAAAATATACTGTACTTGGGTGCATTCTGAACCCACCATCTGAGGCTCAGCTACAAATAATACAATCATTACATCGAGTTCCTGACCGAGGTATACGTAGTCCTTCCAGCCAGTAGCTCGCGTGCAAGAGCACATGGGCAACGTCATGGCGTTCCTGCTCAAGTCTGAGTTTGTGAGGTGAAGCAGTTGCTACCTGCCTGCTAAGTACTCAGATAGTGTGCCAGATATTTCCTGTTGTGCGCCTCCTTGCTATTCATTTCAAATCTCAATCAACTACGGCTGACATCGGATTGCCATATCAGATGTCTATCTAACGTGCTCACGGGACTTTCGCTTCACGGATGTCAGCCCGATTAGACCTCGACAATAGAATGTTCGGCAAAACACCAGCCGGCGCTGCTAACTCTGAGCCGCCATTGGTAACAGAACGGCCGCTTATTTGCTCGTCCCTTCGTAAGCGCCTTGACTGGGTCACTCTTTTCACCTCGCTCTTGCGCAACCATAGCCCATGTGGCAAGTGGAAAGGTACACCTCTATCTATTCCACCTATCAGATGACCGTGCCTCCCTAGACAAGTGGCGCAGTACTGAAAAGTGAGCAGAAACTCAATTAGAAACCTATGATGTCGCAATTCCTCTCACTTCGCAGCGAGTGTTTCGTGCTATCTTCATATCGTCACAGGATGCGGCCTCGCCTGATAGCCTAGCCCGCACTGAACGGTTGTACAACCTCAATGCTGGCCAATTGTCCGGCATTATCTTTCTCCTCAAGCACGATGATGAGCAACAGAGTGCGGTACACGCGCTTATGACCCTCCAGACACAGTGAGAACAGTTTCCCTGCGATTTGATTATGGAACAGAACGTTGTGACCTAACCAAGTAATCAGGCTCATCAGTGGCGGATGGGTGCTGCCCATCTATCCAGTTGATTCCGTAGCCGCCGTGCCAGCAATTTTAGTTACTATTTGCAGCCAACTGTGTTCACCAGCTGTTAATAGAGAGCCCGCGAGCTCAGCAAGCTACCTTCTCCCGTTCTGTTCAGATAATGTACTCTTGACTGGACATACAGTCAACATCCTAACTGATACGACTTCGGACTTCGAGAATCTACTCAACAAACTTTCAACGAATACTGTTCTTGAACCAGACATTGCGCTACTCCTGGGTGATGACGCAGACAAGCTTAGGAGCTTCTGGGCAGGTGACTCTCCAGTGGATTGATATGACATGTATTGCTTCAGAGGCATGACGATATATATAGAAAGAGCAGACGGTGATGCTCTGTGAACCCAACGCTAAGGTTCACGCTGCCCTTTCACTCGACTGGCTGTCATCTCGACAAAAGGACGTGCACTGATATTGCTTCTCATTCCCGATGAATAGAAGAACCGTTAGATATTGGAAGATTTTACACTGCCTTGTAGGGCCTATAGAAAATCTACTCAGTCAGAGGTGACAGGTATCATGAGCTACCAGCTGTACCTATTTCAATGCGCCCATCACATGTATTACCTATCAGCTGTACACATACGCATGGGTAAGTACCTACGAAGTAGGGGCGGTGATCGGGTGAGCATACAGGGCGGCTCACCCCTCCCCACACAGCGCGGCTTACCCCTATGGTCAGTGCGCCATATAAAAAACCAAAAAGGTTAGATCAATGTAAGTACATTAGTTTTAAAAGTACTTATTTAACTGCAGCCATATTGCATTACAATTATCTTTTTCCCTTTTTATATCTACATATTAACTCCATCCTAACTGCATCCTAGGTACCTATAAGTATAGTATAACGTATTAACGATAAAACCCTTCAGCATTGCCCCTTTAAATGTCGAAGTAAACCAGGGCAACCAGCACTATACGGTAGACCTTTAATACAATATACCTAAATAACGTATATAAACTATTTAACCGCTTTTGAACTGCATTCTAACTACATCCTAATAGTTCTTTTACACTAGGTTTATTTGTACTTTTCTAGCGGTAGTACTTGCCAAGATTTCCGCACTGACCATAGGGGTAAGCCGCGCTGTGTGGGGAGGGGTGAGCCGCCCTACATCCTGGTGATCGGGTTGCTGAACCAATTCAGACCCGAGGGAGGGGTTCAAGTCGATTGGCCAATGGTATAATGCAAGTGGCCAGCCACAGGTACGCAAAAAGCCCCGAATCCAATGAAAGCCGTCGAACAGCCGCTGCCAAGGGCAGAGAATCGTTAACCGCGCAAATGTGTGACTGCCCCGCATAGAGTGACATGCAGTAGCACATACATAATATGTACCTACATGTACATTAGCGTCAGCAGTAAATTTACCTGGCTTCCACAAGGTTGTTACACGCAGGCTACCTAGGTACAGTCTGCAGGCACTCATTCACATCTCTGCTTGCTGAGATAATCTCTGAGAAGGATTTAAAGGCTGCTAAACTTGATCGTGAAGTTCGTTATCAATGTGATATCTTTGAAGTGTATCGAACCACATGATCTGACAATGGTTTCTACACAGTACGCGCTGACCGCTGCTATTATAGGGAGATTCCAGTCGTAGTGCTGGGACCGGACATCTACCTAATACTATCAGTGCCAATTCGAGTTGCATAGGAGCGGCGCGTAAGGTAATAATGTTGATGTGAGAATTGACTTTAACTCGCCAGCCCTCAGCTGGGGCGGTCGTCAGCGCGCCAAAGCCTACGACCTATCATAGTAGAATTTCGTGGTCTGCGTAAGCAGTGTAGAGATAGGTATCTCACCAGGGCTAAGACGGCGCAGAAATCTTGTGGTGTTTGCTCGCAACTTCATGGGGGCCAGGTTGCTAGAACACGGCCTCCAACTACCGTTTATATCGACCTATCTCTCCGAAAAGATCTGACGTCTCCGAATGCTACTTTGCGTGCTTTCCACATGATCCGGTCAGATGGCAGCGGTCGATGACGAGGCTTATGTTGTTGGCCCCTATAGTATGGCAGAGCCTCTTGCATATTTATATTTGGCTGCCGCTGCCAAACCTCGGGCTTGGGACGGGCAGAGATGGCGCGCTGTATTTCACGACGTTGGATCGCGGATTGATACCTAAGCTTCCTCATTGCTCTTTTCACGCAGAATTAGTATGTGTTAGTTATGAGGAACCTGCCGTCTTATCCCCTATTGCCACGCATACCTACGCACGCAGACATATTGCTAGGTGGAGAGAGGAGCTCGTGAAATTGAGGACTAAAAGATACTCAGGACTATTTACTGTAGATACGCCAAATTAGTCGATGAAGATAAAATATTTGTATCTCAGTCTTCAAACTTATAAGGCCCGCACTTGACAACTGCAATCTTAGTATAGTATGTGTTTTTTTCAACCCGGTTGTTGCTAGGTGGCGCAGAAGGTCAACATCTCGCGCAGACCGTAAATAGATCTCGCAATCATATACCATGGCACTTGAACCTACCGTAATAGACGACTGATTTGCCATCACTGCATGTTGTGTGTGTACTCCACTCACTAGCCCTCGACGGATGCCTACCTATCTCTCAGGACAACGCTGCGCCAAAATGGCGGGTTGAGTGAGGAGGCCGGTTCCTGAGCTAATTCAAGAGCGATATCACCGCTATTTAAATACATACGTACATGCCTACATAGGTCTGTGAAAGGTGTGCTGTATGTTTCGGCCGTGTTCCCTGCCACTGGAGGTGTTGATAATTCCTGGGCGCTTCCGTGTAACAAATGCCCACTACGTGATACAATCTATTGTGCCACTTCACTGCCTACCCAGGCACTAGTTATCCAGCTGGCCAGAAAACATGGCCATGTTCTACACCGTGGAGGCCGCTGTGAGCCAACTAGCGTTATGATTCTACAAATATACTACCTATGGTAGTTCTGTAGCTTTAAAAAGCAATCCGAAAAGAATCAGTTCACATGCACAAATGCAAGCAATTGGAGTCGGCTAGGTATCTGAATAGGTAGCATCTATTGAGCCACGTCACTATCCCGACTACCCAAAGCACGTTGTAGTGATACCCTCCAACGTGGGTCACTGTGCCTTCAAATCATCAATATGTGATATCACACATTTGTTAGCGCTAGTAGCGAATGTTCACATGTCTCCAGCAAAAGTCTCGTGGTTGTGGTTGTGGGTATTATTCATTTTCTTGCCATCGCGGAGGATTCAGGTGTTTGGCGGACGTGCAGAACGGCTGATCTACCTAGATATGGTCAGGCGCGCTTGTTAGTGCCTTATCTACCCGCCGACCGCTTCCAAGGTTAAATCCATTATCCTCTCCAATCCCTGCCAGACCCCCTGTTCATACCCCGGTTCGCCTCTTCTCCTGTCAGCGTCCACTTCGAAACCTCGCAGTGTTTGAGACTTTGCTTAGGCACCACACTTAAAACTATTATGAAGCAAGGTTAGCTTTATAGTATACTAAAATGCCATCATAATCACCAGCGCTTTTCCTGTGTAGTGTTTAGTCAGGAGAGGTCGAATGTTGTAGAGAATAAGGTAGGGAATGATAATGGAGGCTTTGCCTCGAACTCGATTGATTGCTCCTCAACGTCTCCTAGCCACTCGCTTCTCAACAACCTGCACTGCTGTACCGGTAGTAGGTCCTTAGGGTAGACTACCCACGCTCAACGCTTGATTCGGACCATGCTACTTGTTCTCGTGTATCTGCCAGTGTACCGGTATTGTATTGTGCTTTGTGCTGCAGGTACCTACCTAGGTAGCTACTTAGATAACTTCTTGTACCCCTGCCCAGAAACCCCTGTCCTATGTCCCCTGCCTGGACTTGGTAGTGTGCCTAGGTACTGTAGGTATCTGTATCTCGTGTAGGTATCTGCTGTACCTTGGTCCGTAGGTACACTAACAAATAACCCCTGCTTTTTGGTCACCCATACCTCCAGTAAGTACATGTTGGTACCTAATCTACGGGGGGAGTAGGCCCTTGATTGGCCACGGGTACATCTGTAACCGCCCGTCCAAGCCCCCCGGCCCCCGGTCGTCTTCTCAACCTTGCTATCCTCAACGGCTCTTTGAGCCCACAATCGTGTGAACATCCAATGCCCATCGTTCAAAGCGCTGCTACCGCTGGCTACTTTGCAAGCGAGCAGGAGTCTAACATGAGCAACATGTTGCCGTGGACTGCTACGGGTTGCTATAGGCTCTTTGCGCCAATGACCCGACCAGATTTGGTTACCCATCTCATCATGACGACTAAACCAATCCGCCTTGATACCCCAGCTTTCTTACCCTGTTGGGCATCCTAGACAACCGGTGCTCGTGGGTACGACATACTGAGAAATCGCTAATGGCTAATGGCGGTCTCGGCCGTCGCTCTTGATACTCTCTACGTTTCTCGTACTGGCCCGTCTTCTTAAAAGTCTTGCATGCTCCCCCATGTTGACCATCTCCTCTTTTGTACATGAAGACACCCCTTCGTCTCATATTCCGACCTCCTGCAAGTCTCATCGTGTCTGATCTTCCACCCTCTTGGCCTAGGACACAACCCATCAATTTCGGCATCCAGCTATCCTTGCGGTTATCAATACTTGTTTAGCTGTTCAAGAGGGCCACTCTACTGCAATTTGCTTCAAAGCGCGCCATCTCGTCTCAGCCGCTTCCCCCGTACCGTGTTTCTTGATCTAGATACTTGGGCCCTGGATCGGGTTCAGGCTTAGCGCCCACCTGACTTCACCAGAGAGTCGATTGACAATCCTCCTTTGCCGGATGTATCCAATGCCGAGCGGATGCCAGCTGTCATAATAGATCGGATATCAAGAACTTGGATCTCAGACGAAGAAATCCCGTTGTTAGCAACCCCTAGCATCAGATACTCTACCCCGGTAGACACCTGTCGGATCTGATACAAGCTCTCCCTGAACGGGAGCACGGCTCCTCCTTAGAAGTTAGGCTACAAACCCAAGAACTCTCTAATATAGCTTCAGTGGTCCCGTCGACCACTTCGTTTTACTGGTTCCTCTCTTCTCTTTAGTCGCCAGCGCTGTGCACTCGTCTTCAACCATATCGATAACATCGATTTGTTGTCATTCTTTTCGATACCCTGCAGGTCCGGCTACCTCGCATTTGTCTGTGTTGTTTGTTCCTTTGTCTCATATATAATTCCTTGGACGCCGACTTGTTGACCACCTTCGGCCGTTGGGGTATACGACGTGGACGAGAAGCGAAAGGTGGAGCTAGAAAATATTGGGACGGCTTGGGAAATCAAGACGGAAGAGAAAAATAAAACGAGCATCAGGATTTAGAGAACTCCAAGCCTTCAGAGGTCGGAAACCCGGAGTGTGTTTATACTGAATTCAACGAACCGAATCAATCGTCACCGACAATCAACGACAAGATGGGCAAACTTATCAAGAACCATTGGGCAAGGCTCATTGTCCTGACCGCAGCAGTTTGTACGTATTACCAGACTATTTCGCCTTGAACTAGTTGTGACAGGCGAAGAAACGAGATTGGGTTGGGAAAATAGACTAACATCTATCTAGATCAAGTCGCTGCTGCACTGGAATCTTTTTTTTGGCCGAAAATATTTTGGGATTTCCTGACGAAGACTTTAGACCCGGCAATTAAGCCTGTGCCAGTCTTACAAATCATTAATCTCCTCCTGGGCATCGGCATGTTTGCCATGGAGTGGCCACTCAGCTTCATCGCTGGATCGAAATTCCACCGCAGCTTGGAGGCTCGACTACTGCTCCTCCCCTTGGCTGCCTTGGCCGCCGTCCTCATCTACCAGGGCACAAACCCGGCTATCTACTACCTCACTGGAAGCGCCGTGTATTTTTGGGCTTATAGTGAAGGCGAGGTATGTATTACCGCATCAGATTATTTGGGTTGAAAGGAGGCTAACCTAGTGACCAGATGGTTTGCGCTGAACCTTGGACACTACCCAAGAGGAGTCGTTAGAGACAGTGAACCATATGTACCAAGGAAACTTTGTCTAGTTTAAGTCGACAATTTCTAGTTATTTCACTTCGTCTCGTCTCCGGCCAGATAGTCGTATGCAAGAACGAAACAGCTACGTCCTTACAAGTCTCACATTATACACGGGTCACCAGCCCATGAAAGGCTTCTTCCGTCAATCGCAAGAGCCGGGCTTTGAGGTTTTACGCATTTTGAGCTCATATATACACATGTGTATATTCATATCTTCTATATATAGCTCGATGTCAATTTTTGTCTACACCGCCATTTTAATATAAAAAAAAACAATTGAGACGAATTGAAGGAATGGGCCAAGGCACTATTTCGCATATAAACTGGCATTATCAAGGGCATCGTGCAGGGTTGAAACTGGGTTAAGATGTATTGAGGCTGTAAAGTTAATGATTGATTGCATAGGCATGAATGAACGAGATATGGCGATACAGGATTGCCTCACATCTAAGACTATCTAAGACTAATGATGTGATTTCTTAAAACGATATGGCTGCTGAACTACCAACCACTTGCTTAAACTGCGACGAGCGTACCGGAACGACTTAAGGCTAGGTAGTTTTCTTGCAGGATTCCAAGGACGAAGTGGATCTTGTGGCCAGTAGGATCCATGGATCAACAAGGTTGGTCTATTCGGAACTTGAGTGCCGGCAAGGAATCAAATACGGCAAAGCAACGCCACGAAAGCTGGCTAGTACTTGGAACAAACCGAATAATACTAGAAGTGGGGATTCTCACGTTGGTGGCACAGTCATATCATCTCAACTCTATGTTGTGCAGGATGAAAACCGTCAGGCTGGGTATGCAGGAACATTCATTATTCCGCTAGCTAGTGACCTTTGCAGACTACCTATCGTATGATATGAGAAGACAACACGAATTGCCTTTTTAGTATGTGAAATGCACATTGCATGCCAATGCCTCATTTTAAGCTTCTGCTCTGATTAAAAGTCCGTAGCCCCCCAAAATTGCACAGCCTCTGGAACTGTCGCCAGCGCTGCGTGCTCCTACAGGAGTCCATGACACCGATGGCTTTCTAGGCAAGATTAGCCAGCCTTGAGCTGCACGCTGTCCCTTCTTATCTTGTGCCTGGCTGGCCGTTCACAATGTTGGTCGTTTGAGCATCGTTCTTGTGTCCGCTACGTCCGGGGAACTGGCAAGTCGTAGGTTAGCACTCAAGCACTGGAACAGGAACAGATAGCGGCCAGGATACCCATACCTGTGACTCCTGAACGTTGCCCTTCTGGAGGATCTGCTTAATAACCTCGTCCTCGTCCTCAGTATCAAACTCGGCCGCCAGCGTTAATTTCGCCGCGTCGGAAAGCTGGCCTTGAGTTCCTTGCCTATTGTGTTGTGTTGGTTAGCGGCATGCTCAAAGCAAACAACCAAATCGCTCGCTTGGCAGAGAGGGGGAGGGGCATTGGCTGGAGGAGCCGCTAGCTGGTCCACGCTGTAGTCGCTCATGACAACCCCGTCGGGCGATTGTCAATGACGTAACAACAGGAAGGTATGTGTAGACGCCAACGAATCTTCTCGTCGGAAGCCGGCAAGGTCTAGATGAACGATGGCAAGAACGGGCATTTACTTACTTGCCGTTCACGAAGACCTTGAATGTGGAAACGAAGTGGGCCATGGGGACAGATTTGTCGTCCAGCCACTTCTTGTATGTCTCGTTATCGTCGACAAAGACAATGAAGTCCTCGTCCTTGCCCTTGTAGTGGACCTTGATCTGGGTGGCCTCGCCTTTAGTCATGTTGTCCGAGTTGCAGATAGGCGAGCGGTGAAGATGGGAGGGTTCTGCTCTGGCAATAGGTAGCAGGAGGGAAGTCAATCGAGTGAATAATGGTATGAAGGTGAAGTAGATGTGAGGAGTTCTTGGCTGATGGGAGAAGTTGTAATGATGCTCAGATCGTCAGTTTGGTGATGAAGTTGATGGGAAGAATGACTGGGAAGGAGGTTTGACGTTAGGCAGGAGAGCTTCAAATAAGAGAATGGAGAGCTGCTGTTTTGCTGGTCCTGCGCACATTCCATCATACTGCTGCCAGCCGCTACGTCATACGTCATTGTAGCTCTGTCTGTAGGGCAAACAGAGCATTACCTGTCGGGATCCCCCACCTCTACATAGGTAAGCTCGGTAAGTACCTAGGTACTAACCAGTAACTGACCAGTGTCACAGCTGCCCCCGCCTATTAGGCGATGTACTGCCCCAGACAATTCCAACTCAATGCCTCCCTACTATATGTACCTACAGCAGTTAGGTACATTGGTTGGTGGCTGTTCTTGTAGCTTACCTCAAGTACCTACTTAAGGCAGGTACCCCGCTTCGGCTGGCTGATTTCCTGCCACCTTAATCGAACAAGGTATCTACCCTTGGGCGGATAATTACTTAAGTACTTGGAATATCTTTGGTCTTCCTTCCCGCTCCTTTTACGTCATTCAAAGACATTGGCCAAATCACTTTAATTGTTCTTTGTCAGTACCGCCCATAGCAGGCAGGTACTAGGCACCCTGAACAGGAACGCCTGGGATCAGCCCAGAGAGCACGTGCACAGTGACGGCATAACATAGGAGCTCTTCAAGCCAGCCTTGGGAGCTTCCAAGCTTGCTACTAGAGTCAGCGCACTGTTGGTGGGTTATCATTATATGAATTTATGAAAATGGGCGTCGCCATGTATGGTCGGTAAATGACGTGTATTAAGAATTTGTTCTCATAGAGTACACCAAGCGGGTGCCTCCTTCATCACTCGAAAAGAGTAGAGTAGAATAGACTAAGTGCTACGCGCCTTTCAGTCTGCCCAGCATCGACTTGTGCATACAACCCCAAACCCTCTCCTGTGCCGAGAGCCGTATAATCGATGCAGATTAAAGCCCTAGTGATGATATCGTGGGTTTCAATGATAAAAGAGCTGGTAAAGGAGCGAGTGCGAAGGTAGGTGGTATCATTTTCATAGCCAAGCCAGCCAAAAACTCCCGAATAAGCACCCAGTAAACCATGAGACGTTGTCCCACAGAAACCTCTCCTTTCTCTTTCCCGTGTAATGTATACAAATCGCCTCTACCCCTAATGGAAGAAGCTGCGGTTTCCTAGGGCTTGGAGACTTCTGTTGATGATGCCGACTCGGGCCCACCTGCTGCTAGATCTTGCAGTGCTCATATAACCTGCTGCAGGGCCGCCCTTTTGTGATCCGCCGTACGACTTGCCTGCTTCCACCGAGCAGGAACACATCGAAGATCTAGCCGACGACGGCGTCGTTTCTGCACGGTGGCCCTGTGCCGACGGTGTTCGAAGAGACGAGGTGCCTGATTCATTCTCATCGCTCCATGTCGCCCCCACTTTAGCCGCGTCTAATCGGCGCACAGTGCCTTCTGAGTTGGTGCCGTCAGCTATCTGGGAACTAGCACTAGTACTGCCACTACTTGACCTTTCTATCTCATCGCGGATAATTGGTAAGCGTTGTAACGGGCTGCCTTCTATCACCTCGGTTCTAGAAGACGTCAAGGTATCGCAATTCACACTGACAAGGGAGTCAAGGAACTTATTCACATGAGGCATCTGCTCGCTATCTTCCGTAGGCAGTAAGTTGACAGTGCTTCCAGAGCGCTTGGCAAATGGATTGGTGATACTGGCGGCGCTGAGTTTTCGCATCATTATTGATGCTGAACTTCGTACACGATGTTCATTCTTCAATCGCGAGGTAATGCCCGGATACGGCAAAATGTTGCGGCTCCAAACATCCGCTAATGATGCTTCAAGGTGGGCCCTTTCAGCCCGAGACGGAGCAAGAACCGGTATTCGGGAATTCGTCGTGAGCAGGGACTGTGAGCGATTGATTGATGATGGTAGGTTTATGGGCGTGACATCTTTGACGGTACTTGTGTTCTTAAGTATAACTTGACACAGCGGAGACTTGGGTCCGATGGTCGTGGCCCGATGGATAGAGAGGCGACGAGCTACTGACCCTGCTGTGTGTAAGTAGACATATGGTATCTGGAATGCCAACACTGACCAGGTTTTCTAAACACTGTCCCAAGGCTTTTGATATGGAGAGAATTTGAACTGTAGAATGCCGAGGATGGCTGTTCATGGGATGCGGGTCGCTTTACATCCGAGAGACGTATGCGCCATTCCATCTCTTCCTTCGGCGAACAAGCTGTCATGATCATCTCATATAGTTGGTGATCACACTCGAATACAAGTTTCCAAGAAAAAGGTGCCGTATGGCATTGCAAGCCTTATCTCATCAGCACATGCATATAGACAAAGCCTTTTGCTGCAATACTCACCCCTGCCATTGTCTGCTTCTTCAACTCTGATTCTATCTAAACCGATACAAGCCTGAATGGTGTAGACTTGATCTCCTTTACCCACGGTGGCAAGACACAGGTAGTCTCTGTAGAGAAGTGAAGCCATATACTGGCCTGTCACGCCCTCCCTGGTTTGCCAGCAGACGTGTAAAGCTCCACAAAGGCGTATCTGTCCGAGCGAACGAATCTTACTCTTGGATGCGGCAGACAATCTCTATTCAAATTAGCAGGTGTAAATTTTGCTACGACCTGGTATATCTTACTTGGTTGGGAAATACGAGACGATCTTGGAGCAGCCAGGTTTGTTCCAGCGAGGCTTTGACTCCGGGGTCATCCGTGGCCCGGTTGATTTCGGCCGTAGTTTCGCGAAGCCTGATGAGCACGCTCTCAATTTCCATATGAGAGATGGGGCAGTCGCAAACTGGCGTGTATTTCAGAAGCTCAGAAAAGAGAAGAGGGTATCTGCAGATTCGTTGTATTGGCTACTGGATGTAAGCAAACCGATTGCTGTGAAGATGTGAGAACAGGTCTTACTTTGACTAGTAGGTCACCGATGGTCAGAGACTTTCTAGAGTGACCTAGATGACCATTCGGGGCGTTGAGTGAAGCGGCTAACGCCTCGATGCCTTTCTGGTAATTTTCCCAGTGTGGGAGGATACGATGAGTAGACGCAACGTCTCGAATCATCAGCTCGTACCTTGCTCCATATTCTTCATAAATGAGGAAACGGTTTATCTAGGATTCGTCAGCATGCCCGGTCGGTTACACGACCGCTCTTCAAGCATCTTGAATGGTACCTTCTTCCCAAATATTTGGGCAACCTCAGCTGCAACATTCGGTTCAGCGATCACGCTAGGGACGCTATGTAACCATGACCGCCCGCCTCTTTCTTCGGGGACAGAGTCGAGGCTATGCCAACGGTAGTGTTCTTGGCTTGGCTTTGGACTTGGTTCTACCGCAATGTATTCGGGTTGCGTATACTCCGAATCAGGGACAATACGATGAAGCTCACCAAGAATTTCTTCGTGGAGTTCAATTATGTCTGTTAAGTTCTGATTGATCGAGGATCGAAGACCGTGCTGGAGCGTCGGTAAAGAAGCCAAGATGGTAACATAGACCTTGAGGAGGTCAGCAGTCAATGATAATGAAGTAAGAGATTGAACGTACGTTCATGAGGAATCTAATGTCACCAATGTAACTTTCCTCTGTTGTAATGAGCTCTTCAAGTATCCGTCGCCTCTGGAGTAGACGTTCTGTGACAGCTGGGTCTACTTGCGAACTTCTTTCAAAATAAGTGCTGTCTTCAGACATTCTTTGGGCTGAAACGGAGCCCCGGCTGCTCAGGTCCGTCCTCGTATGGACGGAAGATCGCGCCGCGCGTCTTTGTTGACGAGTTATCACACTTGCACTAGCTAGACTCACAGTGGCGCTTTTCACAGCGGCAACAAATCCAAAAGAAGAGGAACCTGATGAAGATTTCCTGTGACCATCGATTCGCGTGGGGCCTTCAGTAGATATGTATTCTAGGAAAGGCACCGTAGTATTGCTGCTAGCACTGGAACGGTGTGCTCGCCTGTGTAAGTTTTTCATCCACTTGTGAAATGGTCGGGACGTTGATGCCAAGGGTGTCTCTGGCTCTCCGATGTTAAAATCGTCTTGACATAGAGAGAACCTAGGCAGATCGAGAGAGTGCCTTGATATCTCATCATCATTTCCCAGACTGAGACGAAAAGCAGCTATGTCATCTAAAGCCTTCCACACGTCCTCGCTATCATCCTTCTCGTCCGGTAGTGGATCCAGGTAGTCGAGTCCAAAGTCGGTATCGGTCCTATTCAGCTTGACCGTTGCTGATGTCGTCAGGGCCTTTACCCAACTTTTGCCTCTTGCTACACGCAATGAATGACTTCGCGAGTATGGGCTAGGCGAATCGGTGGTCAAGATTCCGAGAGGCATAGTCCAAAGGGAGAAAACGGTGCCTGCTAAGATGAGGACCAAGAAAATATGACGATGCAGTTGGGTTCCAAAACTCCAAAGAGGTTGATAGAAGACAAAAACAAAACAAAACAAAGATTTGCCCCCGGGCTTGATCAGATTCAAAACATAATTATCAGCACGAAGGAGATAGCGAGGTTGAAGGCGAACCAGTAGATAATTACGAGGTTCCCTCTGTTAGGCACGTCATCGGTAAGGTACCTGCTTACCTACCTATGGGTATGTACGCCTTCGATACGTGGAAAGAAAGAACGGATTCATTGGACGGAGATTGGCACCTGAAGATGGTGGAAGCAAAGACAGGAAGCGAAGAGCATCAGCAACAGGTGCAACAGGTGCGCTTCCCGACCGCTCCAGCCCGTAGGTAAACAAAAGGCTTCCAAGGCGAGTGGAGGGAGACGGTGTGGAGGACACACATGCGGTGATCGCACCAGATCACTCCTCCTCCGGTCCGGGATATTTCAATTTCACAAACATATTTTCCCTCTCGCTCGCGGGAAGGGCGTGCTCGAGGCACCCAGTGTTTATGAGGATGTGACACAAGTCGCGGAGCTCGCGATGACGAGGTGCGTCATAACTGCAGAGATAAAGCACGATAACTAGGGACATTCCGATATGCCAAATGGCGATCCGCATTTGCAGTTCGATCGACTAGCTAAACTAGGCGTTGATAGCGTGCGTGGAAACAGCACACACACACACACAATGGATACAGTAACAACCTAAGTAGGTAGATGAAAACATGGAGAATGCCTACCGGTACTGCGATGTCGTGTACTGTCACAATGTGGCGCAAATGCGAACGCAGCAAGGTCACCTACACATACACATAGGTATCTATGCGAGAGATATGTGTAGGTAGGTCAGCTCAAGCATTCCCATGCGGATCGCGCGCATTACGAAGTATGCGCTCACCATCGCGCAGTTGAGTGTGATTCGGGAGGCACTACATAGGTTGGCGGCGGTTGCGTTCCACCAGTCCAACGTCCGTGATATTGACTACGTATGTAGTAGTAGTATTACCTAAGAAGTAAGAAGGCAATAATACACACTCACACGCTCTGTACCACAAGTATGCGTACGAAGCACACGGTAATGAAGATGCGGATTGGACAGCTTCGTCAGCTCAATCGATCAGCTTGGTCCGGTCACAGCTGAAGTCCGTAGACGCCAGTATTCAAGTGCAGAATACTATGTAAGTAGGGTAGCGCAAGTTTGGGGTTCTTCGGTTTAATTAGCGAATAAGAACAAGCCACAGCCCGAGCCGTACATATCGGTAGGTGAATGTGATAAAGCCCTGATAGCGCCTTATCGGGGGATATCGGTGGGGCGCCCACAACCTCCCGCTAGACAATTCAGACAATTCTGGCCAATTTGTCTGCAAATTCTCAGATCGACTTCTCTTCAACCACACCACCGTTACTAACGACCACAGCATCAACACCGACAAGATGGCCCTCGCACGTGGTCTCGACGTGAGTTGCATCCCAGACATCAAGGAAGTCCATCTGCTGAACAAAAACTGACGAATTGTGTGAAATAGAAAGGATATGTAAGGCTTTGACAACTTCTTCCTCCCCGAATTATCACACCGAACCCCTCCATCAACCCGTCCAACCATCAATGTCGATCATCGACTATATTCCATAATGCTTGGGCAATCAGTTCTACACGTCTCACCTCGTGGAGGATCCTGCTCTTCTTTGCTTCTATTTTCTATCGCAAAGTCATGGCAGTGATGGACATCTTTTAGACTGACGCTTAATTTTTTTGGAATCAGAAAACGACGGCTCGCGTCAACAAGAAGCGAGTATCCCGCACAAAGGGACACCTCAGCCGTCGCACCGCCCACGTTCGCGATGTGTATGTCGATCTCCCTCCTCTGTGGAAGCAAAGTGATGTGAAAATGGCAGCTGACTCAGACGATAACAGTGTCCGTGAGGTTATGGGACTTGCGCCATACGAGCGTCGCGTAATTGAACTCCTCCGCAACTCAAAAGACAAGGTGAGTGACAACAGCTATAACAGTTGACATGAAAGTTTCTTGGCTTACCATGATTACAGCGTGCTCGTAAGCTAGCCAAGAAGAGGCTCGGTTCTTTCCAGCGTGGCAAGAAGAAGGTTAGTGAATAGTTTAGTTGAATTTGTTTCATTTGCGCTGTCAGCGACTAATTCTCATTCTAGGTTGATGAGCTTACGCGTGTCATCGCTGAAAGCCGTCGCGCCCACTAAATTACCAACTTGACAAATTGAAGAAAATGCATTTACGGGACGGAGTGAATCAGGGAATCTAAAACGGGCTTGGCCTTTGGCGTCGTCAACTTTTCGGGATGTAATTCTCATATCCCTACAGTATGGGATCGGTTGAAGTGGGCAGCACCGCTTAGAAAAGCTCCTGCCACACATTACATGAACGCGAGATACCACATTTCTCATCACGAGTCAATTATTCACCCTACGTTCACAATGAAAGAAAGAACTGATGATTTCCTACAATCGGTGCGACTGTGCGCAGTGACATGATGTATTCAAATACACTGAAGTAGAATGCCACCCATGAAAACTCCAAATCTATGCTAACGCAGTCGTTTGTCTCGTCGATCAGAATCAGTAAAGACACCCCAGTGCTTTCCTCCATTAACTACGACGGCCTGCGCGAGTCTGAATCTAGCAACGTCACTTTACTTCTTGCCAAATCCCTTGAGCCACTTGGGTTTCTTAAAACCCGAGCCATCACCGTCGTTCTTCGGCTTAGGCGCTTGCACCGGCACACTTTGCCCATCTTCCTTCACTTCAACTTCGGGCACATCAGGTACGACGACTTGTTGTGCTTGACCAGCCACACTGCTCTTTAGAAACGGTTGACGCCTGACGTCAGCAGCTACACTGTCGTCCCATAAGAAGTTGACGAGCGTGTTAGTGTTGAGCCGGTATCCCTTGATTAGCTTGCTTTCCCCATCATCCTTGATAATGGTCCGCGTGCCGGGAAGCACAAGTTTAAATGACGGAGAGTTGTTGGCCATTATATCCCTGACCTCACTGTAAAGGCTTGCACCTGTGTCTGCCGGCCCGAACGTCCATTCGGCGGAAAAGTTGTCGGGAAACCGCACCTTGATCTTGATGGATTTAATGGCGGCTACTTTTGCCTCTTCTATGGCGGCCTTCTCCTCGAGTTCTTGATCTGAGAGGAGCCGCTTGTTCTCTCCTAATGACTTTAGCATTTTCTGGTGCGCCTTTGCGTGACTAATGCCGGGGGCGTAGTCTTCTTCTGAATCTAGCCGTGAAGCCGCTATTGGGGTAGATGATGTGGGAGCCGAGAAGATTGTGACGGGCCGCTGCCCGGACTGCTCGTCGATGTCCATAGAGTCGTTTACTGCGTTGTCCTGAATACTAGCGGGCTCTTGATTTGAGACGGGCGGCGAGACAACTTCAGTTGATTTGGGTGTTGCGGGTGCTTCACTTGCCGGAGCGGGAGGCTCAGATCTACTCCCCGATGTCCCTTCCATCTCTTTTGTGTCAGCGCCTTGAATTTTCTGCGGCGTACTCTCCTGTTCCTGAGACTTGAAGTACTCTTCGATTTCTCTCATAGCATCTGTCAACGACTGCGTGGTCTTTTGAAATGAGAGACGTATTAAGACACCGCCCGAATTGTAGCCCAGCTGAGCCAACGTCTTTTGAAAGTCGACAAAGGTCGATAGGGTTCGATTCTCTATTACAATATTCGGCATCTCATAGTATAGCTGTCCACTACCCGCTTGTGTACCATTGTTCGTCTGCGGCACCGCTCTAGCAGTGATGTTCACGTTCTTTCCCGCGCTGGCTTTGCCGCTCTCGAACTGCCGTAGTATCTGCCATATTGTGAAGTCGCTTGGTAGCTTCTCGCTTACACGTCCGTGAGGGGGGAAGAGGCTAGATTCGGGGGGTGGTAGTTGTAGAGCAACGTTGACGGCACTTGGTGTGTTCGCCCGAACGACAAGTTCTAACCGGGCGCCTGGAATAAGGCCAGATGTCCGGAAAGTTTGGCTGAGGTCGAGTTGCCGTTGCTTATGTTTTAACAGGTACTTATTGTTTGGGATCTTGAGCTTTGTGCATGCTTGTTCTAGAACTTCGGTGAGGTATGTGCCTGGGTTGACTTTGATGGTCACCTGTCGTAAGTCGGTCCCTACGACCTTGACATTGGTTGCCATGAGTGGCTATCTGGTCTAGGAGAAGAGAGTCTTCCGCAGGCTGAGAACAGTTCGGTAAGGGGTCCGGGGTAGGTGAAATGGCGGCGCTGCCTGTTGGGAGGGCGATGATGCGCCGCACTGCTGACTCCTGGTGATACGGAGAGCTGTTTGAGTTGTTCGACTGTCCGATACAGGTTCACGCGACGTTAAGAGTTAGATAGACTTGTGATAACCTTTTAGTACTGGTACGTCTCATCAAATAGCAGCCAGGTTGAGGAATTAGGTAATTAGGTCGAATGACACAGAAGACTTGGGAAGTTGATGCAGTTGATCAGCTCTGGCGAGATAGGTACAGTCTGGTACGGCAACAGTACCACCTGGGCACATTGGGATGGAGTGGAGGGGTACTGCATTGTGGGGCATCACAAACTACTAGGTACCTAGTACATACCTAGGTACTGCCTAGGTACCGAATTCTGCGGCTGCTGGAACTCCTCTGCTAGCGAACCAAAAGCCATAGCCAAACCTCTGTTGACCGGAAGTGGAAGAGGCTATGAGGAGGAGTATGAGTAGATATTCAAAATAGGTGAACTATGGTGTTTGGAATCAGCTGTTCTCTAAAATACGGGAATCAAAACTATGGGAGTCGGGAAGAATAACACACAGTAAACAGTAAGGCACCATTTGTTACACACATATACAGCCGAAACATGCAGTCCACCTATGGCTACGGGCATAATGTAGTCTGTTCATGACTTTAGAAAGATATGCAGGCAATCTTAAAAGTACCTAGGGTTATACAGACTTCGTTTCATGAAATAGATCACTAAGGCCTATGCGCTTAAGACTAGCAGTTCAACTGTATGTAGAGTCAAAGTCATCCATCAAGGTCAAGAAAGAATTGGTTAGCCAATGACTTTTGCAGCCCTAGTGTCATCGTTTTGTAAATAGCATCAGTACCAAGCCCAGACCTCTGCCCTCGTTATACTACCTCCATGGTTTCAAGAGTAGAGCGCAGTTATATAATTAATACTAGTTGTCTTGTCTTGCTCTAGTTCTCTTCGCCCCCAGTCTAGTCACGTCTCAACAGATGTTGCGCTTCAATAGAGGGATGGCAATAGTATTTATGCGACAGACTACATATAGGTTATTTAGGAAACGGGAGAGAAAAGGATGGTGTGCTCATGACGACAGCAAATAGTCATTATCAACTTCACTTACAGAATATCCGATGAGTTACTATCTTGGCCATCCAACGTTCCCGCCTACATAGGCTGCGTAGAAGCAAATAAATTAGCTTCAATCATCCGAAATGCACGAGAAATGATGGTGTGTCCCTCGGTTCCTTCCTGTAGAACCTCCCCGTCGATATGGATGACATCTTCCTCCGGAGGAACCTGGTGATTTTGATAGCAACCACCCTTAGTCCTGCTACAGGTAAAGTCGTAGTGCTTTTCGGATCGAGTTTCCATGCACTTGAGTTGAATGATGCCAGGGACCGAGTCATGACTGAACTGGGCGTCATCAGCAGCTGCGAGCCAGTCCGCACTGGTCGCTACAGAGACATCCTTAGCAAGTAGCCAGCAGTTATTCGTTACTAAAACAGTTAAAAGGGCTTACCCAAGTTCAAACTTAGTAAAAACCTTTTCCTTCAAATAGAGGGATAGAGCCGTTAGTATAAAAATATCCTGAATTCCAAGTTATAGGGCAGAACTTGCAAACTTAGCAACAAATTCTTCATAGTCTAACATATTCATACCTGGGTCAGTTATAAACTCGTAGGCAACCATATACCCGTCAAGTATTGCCTTAAAATAGAGGCCACGCATATTTGGAATCTTCTATGGAGTTCGAAGACTGCTAAAAATGAAGTTTCCGTATATGTTCCCTTTAACCATCTCATATACCATAACTTACCCTTTGGGAAGATCGTAGTATTTATAGATAAAGTGGACGGAGAACATATTAGCAACTCCATAATTCGCAATAATATCAAGAAGAATAACATACGCTATAGAATTCTTAGCTACGGCATCTGCCATCTTACTAATATAGGGAAGCTTATTATATTCCACTACAGATAAAGGACCTTCGTAGAGGTATTTATTGCTTAACGAGTTAATAGGGGGAGACATTGGTGAACATTAACTTGTCTAGTGGCTAATGGCCTTGGGTTATAGAAGTAGGATGGAATTATAAGCGCTGAGCTAAAGCTAAAACAACGGTGTACTCAAGTGTTAGCAAGTAATTTCGAGACTGAAAGTTAATAAAATAATTAGTTTGAGCAGGACAATATCTTTCCTGAAGAGCTCTGGAAGGTTAAACACTCGGAGTAAACATCGGGGCATTTTCGTGACTTTTATGACCTATTATCTGCGGTAGTTCACCAGTGACTCAAGAATACTGGACTAAGCGAGATGCTTTCTGATTTGACATCATGTGTGATTAGTGTAGTAGGTATGATACGGAAGAGACATAGTATCAACACGTCCAGCAGATATTGTACCGTGAGACTACGACATGCGTAATGGTCGGTATGACCCTTCTTGGAATTGCCCACTATCTTATGGAGTCATTGTTTTGTCAAGCGAGAATAACGTTGAGAAAACAGATATGTAGTAAAGATGGTTGTTTCTTCAAGGTCTTAATCCACGAGAGGGATTGGGATGTCAACATTGGGCTGCTTCGCAGCCCCTACGTCACCCGTGCCTTTGTCTTCCACTTTGCTATATTGTTTACTTCTTTTACCACAATAGATTCAAAAGACCAACATGTAGAGAGGGCATGTGTCGTCAAGCCCCTGATGTGCGTAAGGAGGATAGTTATCTAGCCGCGCTTTGATGCTGCTACGATGCTCTATTATAGGAACTACCACCGTTTCGTTATATTGCAATCCTGCTCTATGAACGAGTGTATTAAAAAATGTATTTGGATAAAATGTTAGGTCCAGGATGATGTAGTACGGCTCTGTACGTAGGTACTGGTAGTGGCTTGGATTTCTGTGCTACAATTCTCCTAGATCCTGTTCCACTACTTCATTTGCCGTGATGAATTGATTCGGTCTCCTTAGATGTAACAGATACTACCCAGGTAGCAAACTAAACACTATCCCTACACGAGAGGTCGAACAGATCGCAGTGCGTCATGTCTGACATCCAACTAAGCAATAAGCCGACCGCTTCATCTTTCGGCAGTCTCCTATCACCTGCCCCTGTTTTCACCTGAATACCATTGTGATAGTAATGATCCAAACATGCGCCTTCACCCATCTTCATACCTATCTACATCTCTATCTGCGTTCACGTAGACTCTGCATCTGAATCTCACGAATCAGTCGACACAATGCCAGAGATTATTTCTGATAAGAATTTGCCCAAACTGCTCGACACTCCTGTAAAGCAGGCCGAATGGGCACAGAAGCTGGTTCTCGAGCACTTAGGCAGTACCTGAAACCGCATCGATATGCCCCCTATTCAAGGAATGTTCAGTCGGACCCTATTCGTTACCTTTGCCGACAGTGGTGTAGTGGTGCAATTTCGCACTGAGCCACTTGATATCGAGGCATTCAAATTGCCAAAGGAGCACTAGGCTCACTTGTCCCTGACATTAAGGCACTCACTCCCTAGCGAGGAGTTAGAGAGCGCGGGTGCCTGGGCATACTCACTTAGTCGTATTCCTGGCCAAATATGGTTGTATGGAGTCGCTGGGAGGGAAGCCATCGCTTGGTCGCGTCTTTTCGAAAGGCTTCCTCGCCGGTAGTAGTCGTGAAGCTGCCGAAACCAAGCTCCGGCCGCATTTAGAGGCCATCTGGGCGTCACCGCTGGAAGAAGTTGTCCCTTATAAAACGACCCTTGAAAATCTCTTAAAAAAGCTTGACGAACTTGCCCAGCTGCCGTTATAGGTTGCTCACTATAATCTAAACGAGGTCAACGTACTCATTAATAAACAATATGAAGTCACCGGTCTGATCGACTGGGAAATGTCCACGCCGCTCCCATTTAGGGTTGGTTTCGGCCGCATTCACTCGATTGGAAAATTCCAAATGCCCGATAAGTTTAAAACGGCGGAAAGGGGCTTTTGGTCCAAACTTTTCAACGGAATGCCTAAGCATATTCCAACGAGCCTAGATAAGCGCATTAACCTAGTGTAAGACGCCGTCACACTTGCGACATTGCTGAATTGCTTCTCTTTCGACTTTGGGGAGGTCAGGGTTGGCCGAGTTACCTTAAAGGCCCTCCCAAAACTATTGACCTATCGAATCCCTTTTATCCGAGGACAAGAATAGCCATATAGCTGTTGAAGTTATAAAATAAATACTGTAGTCAACTGAATAGGTAGAGACCTAGCCACAGAATTATACTAGACCTTGAAATCTAGTCCTCTGCACTTGGGAAGAGTAACATGCCTACGACACAGCTGCTGGACAGCTTTTACCAGAATGTTGTTGAACCACAAACCGAGATATGCGCATCCAGAGGCCAAAGCGTGCATTGTGATTTGCATGTACTTGTTGACAGAAAAATAATAATTAGTACTTGTAAACCACCTCCCATCGCTAACCAAGGACTTTCCTGATTTACCAGTTCTCCAAAAAGTCGTCCATGGCACAATTAAAACTTGGAGGCTCATCCGCTGCGAGATGAGGTGAGTTGGGGGCTCTTTAGGTATCGCCAAGGACAGCTACGTGCATGTACACACACATGTACAAACCAGGTACCGCTACCATTTTCCAAGTTACGGGGTACCTGCCATCCACATCCCTGCAAGAGCCTGGAGCTTGCCGCGCCAGTGTGTGTTTGCCTTGCAGCTACACTGGCGACCAACCTCAGCCAGCCAGTATAGACATCGTCACAAGCTACCTCTTACCTAGGTAGCTTCACCTATCTAATTCCACGACGACGACGACGACGACAAAAACAACTCCTACACTCGACATCAGGAGCCAAAACGTCACCCAAGGCCCTTCGAAACAGCCGACATAAGTGCACCACAAACGACGCCGCTCTGTCTCTCCCTCCCTAACTTTCTGTCACTCATCATCACAACCTCGCAATGGTAAGTTCCCACCGCCCGCTTCGTGCAAGCCAGCTCACCAACACTTCTATGCCCAGGCCTCACCATTTTCGATAAGTACGCTCGCCTCGCCCGCATCCCTCTCCTCGCACCTCTCCCAGAAAGACTAACGCCCCCTCAGACGGCGGCGCCTGCGTGGCCATGGTGGGCAAAGACTGTGTAGCCATCGCCTGCGATCTGCGTCTCGGGCTACAAGCCCTGACGGTATCCAACAACTTCCCCAAGGTCTTCCAGTACGGCGACAACGTCTTCCTGGGTCTGACGGGGCTGGCCACGGACGTGTCGACCGTGTCGGACCTGTTCCGCTACAAGGTGAACATGTACCGCCTGCGCGAGGAGCGCGCCATCGCCCCTTCCACCTTTGCCAACCTCGTCTCCTCGTCGCTGTACGAGCGCCGCTTCGGCCCGTACTTCGTGAGCCCCGTCGTCGCCGGACTCGACCCCAAGACCGGCGCCCCTTTCATCTGCGGCTTCGACTCCATCGGCTGCATCGATTTTGCCAAGGACTTCATCGTTAGCGGCACCGCCTCAGAACAGTTGTTTGGCATGTGCGAGAGTCTGTGGGAGCCTGATTTAGTGCGTACACCCCGCCTCCCCCTGTTCTTTCTTTCAGCTATGTTTTAGTTATCCGTTCATATATAAATGCATGCATACATGTCTTAATGGAACGCTTCGAACTAATCAAGTCATCTCATATCCGCCAAACAGGGACCAGAGGATCTGTTCGAGACAATCTCGCAGGCTTTGTTGAGTGCAGTTGATCGGGATGCGTTGTCTGGTTGGGGTGCACATGTTTATGTCATCGAGAAGAACAAGGTGACCAAGAGATTGCTCAAGGGACGACAGGATTAAATCATAAATTGCAACGATAGATCTTCTCAGTTGAAAGAACCGAGATAAGCATATGAGGTTACAAGATCCAGGCCCCCATGGCCATAGCACCCATCGAAACAACTACAATAGTGATGGAGGGGCTAGAGACTATCGCTTCAGGCTCTCTTGAAAGCAAGCTCTATGACTATGGATATGCCACCCAGTACCGACTCTTGATAGTGGGAATCGGCTCTGGGTGCCTCCGTAAGATTTTATAGTATCTAGAGAAACTGGAATGGGATAATGGAAATGCACAATATTTCACAATGTTTCGCAATTGCTCTTTATTATCTTTAAGCGTAATGCTCTGTATAGAGGGAGTTTAAGCTCCCTAGGTCTATTCTATAACCTAGAACCTCTGTATGCTCGACTATGCGTCCTTCTTGGTCTTAGTAACCTTCCCACTGCTACTGTCGAGGAAAAATTGTCGCTCGATCATCTTCAGCACTTCATCGATGACACTAACTAGCGGTTAGTTGATTCAAATCATAGAAAGGGCGATGTGAGGACAACTTACATCACTGGCGCACTGATATACAACACTGCTTTCCACTCGGTCCAATTCATAGGTAGAATGGAGAAAAGGGTCTGCAAGAAGGGAGTGTAGAGCAGTGCAAAGTGCAGAGCCATCGATAAAGCAATGGCATATACAAGCATCATGTTCTTCCATAAGGGCAGTGTCAAGAGCGATTCGCTTGATGACAGCGCGTTCATGGCATTGAGCATCTCAATGACAACCAGGATCGATAGGGAGACAGTAGATGCTGATTTGGCATTGTGATCTTCAAATATTTGGCAGCCAATGCTTGCAAACTCTGTAGAGCATCGATGGAAATGAGACAGTTCATAGAAACTGATCTGGGGCCCTTCAGGGTTGTACATGAACCACCAAGCGTAACCACCAACAGTAGCAAGGCCAACATAGGTGCCGATGACCAGGTAGCGGAAGAAGAGCCAACCTCCAATAAGAGCCTCATCACGCTTACGTGGCCGTCTCCTCATGATGTCGTGGTCTGGGGGGTTGAAGGACAATGCAGTGGCTGGGAGACCGTCCGTGACAAGGTTTACCCATAGCAGTTGAACAGGAATCAGAGCCTCTGGCATGCCTAGTGCTGCAGTGATGAAGATGGAAACAACTTCTCCGATATTGGAGGAGATAAGGTACCGAATGAATTGCTGCGTGTTGTTATAGATTGACCGACCTTCTTCAATAGCAACCTCGATCGTGGCGAAGTTGTCATCGGCGAGAACCATATCAGCTGCCAATCTAGACACATCAGTTCCTGAGCCCATGGCAACACCGATATCAGATTTTTTGAGTGCGGGCGCGTCGTTCACACCGTCTCCGGTCATGGCGACAACCTCATTCAAAGACTGAAGTAGGTCAACTAGCTTAGACTTGTGGCTTGGCTCAACACGAGAAAATAGGGAGGCATGTTGGGCGGCTTCGAGTTGTTCACTTGGAGTCAAGTTGTCGAACTCCCTACCAGTAAAACTCTTGCCTTTAAGATCTTCAGATTCTTCGAAAACGCCAATTTGTCGACAAATGCTTTCAGCTGTGTTGCGGTTATCGCCAGTGATGACGATTACTCTAATACCAGCAGCCTTGCACTTTTTGATTGCATCGGCGACTTCAGGTCGAGGGGGGTCAAGCATGCCTACGAGGCCGAGCAACGTAAGGTTTTGTTCCAATTGGGCATAATGAGCAGAAGTCTGAGCAGTGCGGATCAAAGGGTTAGATCCGACGTCATCCAGGCTAGCAAGAGCAATGACTCGAAGACCACGGTTACCATAGTCAACCACCTCTTTCATAAGAAGATCATAGAGCTGTTTGTTAAGCGGAACTCGTTTGCCATTAGCTCCGACCAGCGCATGTGTACATCGCTCGATGATAGACTCCGGGGCACCTTTAACAAGGAGTTTCTTCTGCTTGCCGTCTTGGACAAGCACAGACATGCTCTTTCGGTCTCGGGAGAACTCGAAAGTGGCAAGGCGGGTATACTTTTGTTCATACCAAGCACTGGCGTGGTGGACACAGTCTTCAGGCTTCGTCCCAGCAGGGGCACAAGGACCAAGCTTCTCAGCAAGGACTCTCAATGCGCCTTCGGTTGGTTCGCCCACGTTTGAAAAGGTGGCAGATCGGGCATCATACACGAGCTGGGCATCGTTGCAAAGAGCAGCAACCTGATTCATTTGGTTGATTGTGCTAGACGTCTGAACCAAATCTTGAACTACCTTGCCATCCCGTTTGATGGAGCCCTTGGGAGAGAATGTAGTACCCTCGACATCGAGTTCATCAAGATCACGGCCATCCTCACGAATGTAAACCACTTTGTTAACGCTCATTTGGTTAGTAGTGAGAGTGCCAGTTTTATCGGAACAAATGACGCTGCAGCTTCCCAAAGTCTCCACAGACGGCAGGCTTCGAACCACGGCATTCTTCGCAGCCATTTTGCGGGTGCCTAATGCCAAACAAGTAGTAATAACAACAGCTAGGCCTTCAGGAATAGCCGCAACACCAAGAGAGACGGCAATCTTGAGATAATAGATAGCACCTTTGGTCCAGTTTCCGTGGCTAGGATCAGCGAAATTGGGTATGTTGATCAGCCATACAAGGACACAAATGACAGTGATAACCTTAGCAAGAGTGTCGCCGAAGTCGTTGAGTTTTTGCTTCAGAGGTGTGGGCTCGGAAATCTGGGCAGTGATGCTCTCATGGATGTCGCCGATGGCGGTGTTGGATCCAGTCAAAACGACCACGGCTTTCGCGCGTCCAGTCACTACGGTTGTTCCAGAGAAGAGCATGTTCGTTTGGTCCTGAAGTACAGCCTTCTCGTCCTGGACCACATTTGTATGATCCTTGCCAACACTCTCACTCTCGCCTGTCAAGATGGCCTGATCAACAGCGAAGCTGTTGCTTTCGATGGAAACGACCCGACAATCGGCAGGGATGCGATCACCGACAGCGATAGAGACGATATCTCCCGGTACAAGCTCTTCGGCCTTAACACGAGAGACATGTCCATTTCGAACGACACTTGCGATATTGGCGGAGTATTCCTGGAGAGCGGCTATGGCTTTCTCGGCACTGCTTTCTTGGGATACGCCCACGACGGCATTAAGGATGAGGATAGTCAAGATCTGTGCATGCCGTTGGTTAAATTTCAGAATGAACGATACCGGACTGACATTGGAGAGATATAGGCAGACTTACGACTAGAGGGTCAACGAATGCAGTCCAGCCGCCTTCTTCTTCAAAGAGCGCCAGGACGAAGGACACGGCAGCAGACCCGAGCAGTATAATAACGAGCTGATCCTTGAACTGCTCGAGAATCAGCTCCCAGAGCGGTGTTGGCGGTTCTTCGGGTATAGCTAGAACACGAAACGGTCAGCATAAAGTGTGCCTTCCCAGATTCTTGAGTAGTCTCGGTCTGGTAAAGGTCTCTGCGCTCGGGGCTTTCAACATGGATTGACGTACCATTTTTGCCATACTTGGCTCTCAGCTTGGTGACCTGGTCATTATTGAGCCCATTTTTGGGGTCGACGTCGAACTTCTGTAGTACAGCCTGTATAGGCCGCGCAAAGGCATTCTCCATGACAGTCGTGTGCGCGCCAGTTGCGGTTATGATTATTGTAGTGGTGGTGGTAGTGGGGGGTGGTCTTAGCACAGCACGCAATAGCGAGAGCCGGTGGGTGGTTGGATTTGCGTGCAGTAACGAGGACTGGACAGGGTAGGTAGTAGGTAGGGCAGAGCAGGGCAGGGTAGGTGGGAGGCAGAAGGTAGGTAAGTACGTAGTAGGTAAGCAGGTATTAACTGCGCCAAAAAGAAAAAAAGGAGCGGGACAGTCAGTGGGTTGGTAAAATCAGCAGGTACTACTGCACTGCACGTACAGTAGGTAGGTAGGTAGTTTAGACGAGAGGGACAGCGACCACGACGATATTATCGTTTTATGAGAGGGAAGTGGGCGAAGATGCGGCTCCGTCAACAATGCCACATGTCTTTTTCGATCTAGAGCACTAACGTACCAGGGACTGGCTGCAAGCACCTAACCTAAGCACTACTAATACGAATAGTTAGACTCCGAGGTAGTGCGATGTGAGGAGCTGGTGTTGGTGAGACTCGAATTTGCCTGGGACTTTATAGGCAGGCAGGCGAAAAGAAGGGCAAGCTACCTGGTATGAGTATTTTCAATGTCTATGGAAGTTTGTTTGCTGAGGTTTAGGTAAGTCTCAAGTTGCCACACGCCACAAAGCTGCTTACTTTAGGCAGAGCCAACGATGCTGTGATGCAAGCAGACCCCAATGTCTCTCGACGACTGAAGTGTCCACTACTACCTACCTAGGTCCATATAGGCACATATCTATGTGGGCTGTGGTAACCCGCTTAACTAACCAGATGGTGGAGGAGAAGACAGAATGCGATCAAATCACCTTTCGCCTGCGAGTAAGTAGGTGCATATCATACCTTAGCCAGGTGCCTAGTTATCCGGACGAGGCGAGGTCGCGAGGATAAGATACCTACAAAGCTACCTACCTGCCTAAGTACGTACACCCAACCCCGAAGCAAATCGATTGGTGTCCATTCTCTTGGGTATTTCGATCTGTCTCATTCATCAATGACACACACCGTTTGGCTTTTGTACGTGCCATGCTAAGTATGTTTCTACTTAACCCTTTCTACGGCAGGCTTGAAGCAACGTGTTCTCTTAGTGAAAAAAGGAACACGTGCAAATATCCCTGGCCTCTGTAGGTACCATCTGCCCTGCAGTATCTTCTCCTCCCACCTACCCGGCACCCGTTCTGACAAATCAGCTGCTCTGGCAACACTCCGCTTCAACCCACCACACGAGTGAAATCTAGATCATTGTAGCCGCATCCCGGCTGCCGCGAGATTCAGAGGCTTTGAGGGGGCCTTTTCTGCTCATTCGCTATCGAGGCTCTTATCCTGCACCGCGAACTATAAGGCTTACCAATAACATATATCCTGGTAATCCCCTTATACCACTATAACACATATTTAGTCCCTAGATAGGGAAGTCATTGGGCGATATGGTCAGATTTAAGAAAGTCAGGCTGTCAATTATTAACAGGTTATGTCCGAATATACTGGCATATACACAAATTCTGAAGCGGGGTGGTAAAAAGACCAACAAATGGCACATAATTCACAAACTGAATCACTGTAACGAGGTCTCGAACCTGGCATTGCTGATAGGTGCTCTCAGCAAAACATGGTGCTCCTGTGATGTCACGCTTTGCAAATTACTGTCTACTACACTCACCAATAATTGGATGGGCCTAGGACGTAATACCTTGAAGGGTGAGCGGCTGTAACAAAGCTTAATTAAGTTGATTTTCGTGTTGCTCATAAGAATGTGTAGTCTGGAGAGAAACGGATGGCCACTTTTCCCACCTAAAACTGTCTATCAAGGGTGCTATCTAGAGCTGCATGCGCAGCTATGCGCTGGAACTTCTGCTCTGGAGACCAGTGGTAATAATCACCACCGAAAAACGCCACGCAACTATTCATCTCTGGCCACCGTGATGCGTACCTGCTGATCTTTGCGAGTCGAACACCTTGGTGGCCAATCAAATCCATTCACATTCCAAGCTTCTACCAGCGCAAAGCAATCATTGTGCCGAATGATACCACCCCGAGACCCACGTCACCAGTTGCCCCCCCTAACCCAAGTAAAGCATCTACAAGTCGTCATCATCATCCTCACCGGGCAGAGGCATGGTTGCGGCGTCGTCCATCTCCTTTCGGTATTGCTCCAGGAGCTTCTCGTCAACCACTGCAGTCGGGGGCGCAAGGGCAGGAGCAGCGACGAATTCCTGAACTGGGTTAGCTGGTCGTAGAGAGACTTTAGGTTTTGAATGGTGGTACCTACCAATTGAGCGTTACCCACAAGCTTGCGGGCGAGCCACAGGAAAGGCTTCTCGAAGTTGTAATTTGACTTCGCAGAGATATCGTAGTACTGAAGGTTCTTTTTGCGGTGGAAGGTGATGGTCTTGGCCTTGACCTTGCGCTCCTTCACATCAACCTTGTTACCGCACAGGACGATGGGGATGTTCTCGCAGACGCGAACAAGGTCACCTGGAAATAGATTATTAATTAAGCACAGACAGAATATGCGAGATAATATGACTCACGGTGCCAGTTGGGAACGTTCTTGTAGGTAATTCTGGAAGTTACATCGAACATGATAATACCACACTGTCCGTTGATGTAGTAGCCGTCACGAAGACCACCAAACTTCTCCTGTCCGGCAGTGTCCCATACATCGAAGGTGATAGGGCCGTAGTTCTAATGCATGGTAAGAACCAAAAGCGCAAACCGCAGAATAAACACATAGTCACGGGTGCGAATACTCACAGTCGTGAAGCCGAGGGGGTGAACCTCAACACCCAGCGTCGCCATGTACTTTTTCTCGAACTCTCCTGTCAAGTGACGCTTGACGAAGGTAGTCTAATCAAATTAGCGGCCGATACCAGCATTGTTTTATGTCAAACATGAGTTCGAGATGGGGAGGGGCTGAATGCCGGTGGGGGTTTGTTTGTAAACAGACAGCATATCGCAAAAATCCATGTGCCAGAAATGTGCCTGGGTGAACCATATAACATACCTTTCCAGTACCACCATCGCCGACAAGGACGAGCTTGAAGGTAGGTTGCTGCTGCGCCATGGTGTGCGTTGATAGGGATTCTTTGGTTGCGAGGTAAACAGAGAAGAGACTAGATCCGACGTCAGTGTGGGGGTGTTTTCGGCGCGCGATAAAGCTGGCGATGGAAGCAAAGGGGCCGTCGCGGGGACGTTTTCTGTACGAAGAGGAGGCTGTTGTATGGGGTGCGCGTACCTGGATAGACGGTGAAGCAGGTGGAGGAAAAGAGGAAGAGAGGCAGAGAAGGAGTCGAGTCTGGCGGTAGTTCACCGATGATGATCGTTCTTGCGAGAAAGAGTTTGGCGGGCGGGCCTTTTTTTGGGGGTGGGACCTGAGGGAGGACCTTGCTTGGGCTGCCGAAATTTTAGGTGGTGGTTGCGGGGCGGGCTGGGCACGTGATTGATATCTTGCTTCAGCAATCAAGGCGCCACCCAAATGCCTTACTTTCCCAGCGTATGCTCACTACCTTGAGAAACCTAAGGTCCTAAGGTGGGTAGGCGGTAGTAGGTAGGTACCTACCTAGTAGGTATTATTATGTAGAGAGGAATATGGGAAGCTTCTGTGTAGTAGCCGAGTTGGATTCCGCAGCTGCACGAAACCTTTATACCTTGGTCAAAATCACTTGGGCCAGGCCGCCAGCGTCCCGATTGTCATTGGGGAGCCGAATAAGGAGATATAGGTGCCTAATGCAGCAACAACGTCGCCTCATTGGATTGTTTGCATGATTAACAATACATCATTCGCTACCTTACTGTTACAATGTATTAGATCCATCTCCTCTCCCTGCCACAAACATACAAATTACATGTACATGCCTTTGAAGACTGGTTATTGCCATAGTGTATTACTAATGTGTTTGGTGCCTGATACTAGCGCGTAGACTGTTCTACAGTTTCCAGGCACACAATGCGACATTAGGTATCAAACCCCAATAGGATTAACCTGAGACCATGTTTCCCAGCCTCAGCATCAAGTCTACAAGTTAATTGAGCTCTCCCTAAGTGTTTGTTGGCGAATTCGCTGATTCTCCATATACCTACCTTAGGTAGCTAGCCTTGAAGGCTGCGGCTGTCAGCTGGGACCATTCATTATGCTCATAAACCTATGCAATGGTATCTGGATACTGTCCTAGCTTTACCACACAAATTCGATATGATCTGCTGATAGACTTTACGAGAGGGTATGCATAGGTAAGAGATTCTTTGTCATGCGCCGATGCTTTCTTCACAGGATTACTAGATCGGAAGAATGTGGCAGCCAAGAAGACCCCGGCCGCCCCAGTTGCGGCGCGGTATTATGTACAGCTGGAGTTCCTGTCGCGCGCCCTGCTGTGAATCTGAGTTGGCCCGTCGTGAGATTTTCACCAGAACCCGTTGCTAAATCAAGTCAGTACTAGCCTCTACTTGAACGTTTAGACGGATGCTCAGGAGGCTACGTTCAGGATCTATTGAGAGTCGACTTACCCCTTCATTGCCTTGGACACATTCCGCTACTTTCTTGAGACCGTCATGGTTACTTTTGTTTACGTATCCAAAGTTTCTAATCTCATCACCAGGTTTCAGGCCCGCGGTAGCCGCCGGACTTTCGGAAACCACGCTGTTAACCTTAGCGAACGGCACCTCTAATGTCTCTGGGAGCGTGTCCCCCATCATCGTGGCCCCATTCTCTGGCATGGTAGTAGATGACTCGTTGTCTGCAGCTTGCAAGCTAGCGAAATGTTCGTGAAGGTGCTTCTCGATGGCATTCATGAGGTCCTTATAGTCATTTTTCAGATGAATAATCCGCGAGCGTGCAGTGCGTACTGTGGTGAGGCGTTAGCGTGGGCGACGAATCAAGTTCAAAAGCTCCAGAAAAGCTAACTTTGTGCGATATCGAGGTCGGCTCTTGGGAAACCATCCCGGGTGATCAATGGTGTTTCCATATTAACGCCATGCTAGAGAGAGGGTCAGCACAATAAATGGTATATGTCCGGTCGACGAACCGAGTCTAGGACGCCACCTAGAGCTTTCAACTCAGCCTCCATATTATTCTTCTTTTGCTGAAGCTCGGCAAAGGAGAGCTGCTTTGCATTGCCATTGGTGATCGGACGGGAGGTTGGTCCCGACGGGATTGTTGGTGCGTGTATGTTGTCCATTCTCAACGGTAAGCCCATACTAAGTTCAGTCCGAGCTACCTATCCACGGTTCAAAAAAGCCAGCTTCGACCAATTCTGGTGCGAGAGGAAATTGTCTGAGCTAGGACAAGGCAACGCGTCGTGACTGCCTGACATGGTGGATGATGGACGGATGGGATGGATGGCGGGGTCTTTCTTGCCTTGGAAAGCTACCTGTATGGTACCTGAGGTACATCATAGCAGATGGCGGGGTGCTACAAGGTACCAGCAACTTACCTGCATTCTGCCATTATGTAAGTCATAGCACCGACATGCCACTAAATAGGGACGCCATGGAGCTACCCCGGACTGCCCTGACGTACCTAATCTACAGCACGTAATAAATGTGAATCAGGGGTTACAACCAACATATCGCAATATCAGTTCGCCTTGGCCACCTCGGTGCTCTCATCAATGCCTAGCCTACCTAGTCTCTGCTAGTTTAGTCGCACCGGGTAATAACTCGACAAAGAACATAAAACGACTGATTGATGTCCTGTCTCAGTGGCATATGTCCGTTATGGTAATGTTCATTTACCCAATTTACTAACCTAATATAGCAAGGGCAGACAACTGGACTTGGAATTGAAGTTATTCACAATACAATAAGCCATGGTCCTTGACCAATTATTGCCTTCCCGGCCTTTTTGGCTTTATTTTAACCCTCTATACAATTGGACCACCTGCTCTGATCGCCTAGGTTTGATTCGTTTATTCCATGAAGCGAGCTCTGTATAACCTCGCTTTCAATAATAGTCTGCATGCACATGAACGCTATGAAGGGGACTGTTGCGCTGCATACGCCCTAGCCGTAGGCTTAGCTGCATGTGCGAGTAATAATTAATGACAATGAACCTGCTAGTTTGCAATGAAATACCATGAGCTACGGATATAGACATAGATCTCCTTGTGTCGATCATAACTAGGAGCTTGATTCTCTAGCTAAGTACGTTCATGATCATAAGCCTTCAGGCTACTTTCAATCTGAGGGTCGTTAACGTCTACTTTTCTACGCTCACACTAGTGTTGGAATATCGTCCAAGCCTTTTCTAGGGTTCTAGGGGTCAAGGGAACGATCGCAAGCTCTATGAAGTTCGACTAACTGTATCTATAGTTGTACGACACTATGCCCTGAAGAAATTGGGCTGCTTTGTTTGCTTCTAAGTATGTATGACAATCTATCTTCATTCATCTATTAATCAGCGCTAGGTAGTCCTCTATGAGGGCTCTCGGTTCTTATGGGCCTCTTTTTGGCTAGTTTCGTGAAAGTGACGACATGATTTATATAAGAGACGAATAATAATTAGCATGCTTGTACCCCTGAAGAGCGGATGCTTATACTTTGACTTTGACATGAAAGTAAGACTGAGAAGCCCAAGTAGCTTTATAGTTGAAGTTGTATGGCAGGAGCTAGCCTCCCCCTTTATGATTATTTCTTATTTTTCTTATTTTGTGTTAGGAACCTGGGGCTAAAAATACAAGAAGTGGACAAATAGTTAGACCAAGTCTTAATACCCATACTCCTAAATTCCGAACCTCTTTCAACAATAAAATACTATTCTATACCTCGGACTTCGTACTGGCACCTAGGGGTTTCACGAATTCAGTTATCTCCCCTCTCGATCACGTCGCCCGCGGGTGATTTCACATCTGGAGGAACGCAACAGCTGTAACATCAAGAAAATCTGGCCCGCCATTTCAAGTTTTTCTATTCACTTGATGTTGTATAGAATTGATCGTCTTAATATGGAGTTGTGTAGTGCATTATAGAGCAGCTTTAGGAGTTATAAAGATTTTAATTTATGCTTCCGTTATATTAGAATCTCAATTTAATTCTAATGGTGATGTCCCGTAATGGCTGAACAGTTTTCAGAGGTAAGAAAAGATTCTGATTAATTGGTATTTTAGTTGACTATTTATAATAATACTGGTAGGTCCGTCTTACATACGCTGAATGTTACGGTTCGAACTGCATACGTGGCGCCGTCGCCTTTTGTTACACGCGTACAATAGGCGTAAACACGGTTCACCTTTCGCCACGGCCGTAATGCAGGCAGATCGTGATCTTTGAAAAACACACAGGCAATATTGGAAATGAGGTTATACAGACTTCGCTTCATGAAACAAGCCAATGAGACCTAAGCGGTCAGGGCTGGCAGACCAGTTGTATATATAGTCAAGTTAAGCCACCAAGGCCAAGAAGAAATTAATTGGTCAAGGACTTTTGCAGCCGTAGTAGATTATTGTATTTTAAATATCATGAAATTCCCAGCCCAGATCTATGCCCTTCCTATATATTTATAAATTTCATTGGCAATGAGACATACAAGGCTTTGATAAACAATAAGGGCGGAAGTAAAGGCCGCACCAATGCATACAGTAGCTACATAGTACCTCCATTGGATTACCCCTTTTCAGCACCTGAGTAGATACAACTAGAGCTATTGAAGTCACCAATATTACCATAATGCTTCAGACCTGATAAAATTACATTCTGTCATTAGATGCCTATAGTATGCTCAACGAGACTCTGAAACTGGGGAAAATGAACGAAGGTAGTTCACACGAAGCCTTTTCAAGAGCCAAAGAATATATCCTTGATGCCTTGATCTTGAGACTGTGAGAAGGGCCTTTTTATGTGGATTAAGGGACTTTAAACTTAATCATATAGCCTTACTATTCAACTAATAATTTTCTAGGTGCCTCAAGAATATTTTTTGTTAGGCACACAATCTGGACTGTTCGTGTCCGTTAGGTATCATATAATCTGGGCCTCTTTTGCTTGTGAGCGTCCCTGTGCCTAACTATCGGTTTTGTGTGCATGAAAATCTGCCCTTAAAATTCTTATATATAGCTGCTAGTCGCCGAAGGACGTTGTATTCTATGAGTGACTGCTAGATTTGGCTATGTGACAGACAGAAGAGAAGTTGATGGTATTCTCGTGACTCCTAGATGGCCACAGATATATGTCATCGTGGCTGTTAGGAACAAAAGAATCGGTATAACCTGAAGGAGTCTAATTACTCTCACTCGTATTCATGTAGAACTTGCACTAAGAAAGTCTTACTGTATACCTATCCAGGACAATGACTCAAACAATCTTGGTACAGTGCAAACGACTTTTTGAAGGTGGCGAAACAGGTGTATATCATTGCCTTAGGGGACCAAAATAAACAGTCTTGATCAACTGCTAAGAGAAGAACATTGTCCCTCAGCTGGGCAAATTATCGCCGCAGCAGCAAATTTACCGAGTTTCGAGTTTCCAAATATGTAGGCAGAATTCACATCTATTACTACACTCAAGGTTTTGAGTTAAAACTTTATAGAAGTTACGTACTACGTACATTGTTCCATTTCGGAGAGCTCGCCCCGTTCCAAGGCCTTTTTGTCCCGTCTCGGGGTCGTCTAGCTTTTCACTTCGGTCACCGACTAAATTGGTCCCTGAAAATCGATGCCCTTACCCATGTCAGATGGGTGCTTGGCATCACGCGACGCGCTCGCGATGACCGGAAGCATTAAACTTCTTGGCTGGAGTAAGTGCACAATAGGACTTCGCAGCTCACAATCACGACTGTTGGGAATAATGTAGTCATTGTCTTAGTAATTTACAAGTCTACACATAAGTTGATGGTTGGTTACTCCCCTGTTAACCTGGTAGTACCCGCGCGCGGGTTTTACCTCAGAGTAGTACTTTGGTCTGCTCCGATCTCGCATTTACTCACCCACATACTCAATGTCACCTTCAGTGCTAGGTAAGCATCGTGAAGCAGCCATATTTTGGCCACCCTTCTAGAGATCCTGACATCCCAGGCGGCATGCGCTCCGCGCCAAACCCAGCCCGGAAAGAAGTTGTATATATTGAATCTTGGTCTGCTGCTCTCTTTGCTCACCAAACGTTATGATTCATTGATACACATAAAAAATACGGAAGCAGAAGTAACATTTAAGTAGAGAATGCACGAGTATTATTCGCTTGACGGATTATCTGTTCGCATGTAATTTATGCAGGTGATAGGTCCCTTCAGATGCGTATGTCAACGTATCTTAATAGATCGCTAAAGCCATCATGATTATACAGTCAGCTACCTAATTTCAATTTTCTGAGCTAAGCTAAGCTAGCAACCTGCGTATTACGAGAATACTTTGTCATAGACAGCAGCAAGATCTTTCGCAGGGTCTTCATTGTCAACCATACCCAACCAAGTCTTTTCTGGTTTCTTGAATCCGAGCAGCTTTTGTAACTTAGGGCTCATCTTTAGGACTTTGCTTCGAGGGTTACACAAGAACTGGTTCTCCTCTTGACGCAGAATACCACGACAGAAGACGAGGTTTATGATCTTGCGAACCTCCTGTGTAGTATTATACCCAGATCCGTGAGCCAAGTTCCCAAGGAAAATGAAAGCAGAGCCTCGCTCCATTTCTGAAAGCCATAGTTAGTCCCGAATATGATATGAGATTCAATCTGCTAGAGACAACTTACCGAGGAAAGACACCTCATCAGGTCTGCCACGTCGCTCATGTTCCCACTTGTGGGACCCAAGTACAACCATAGTGCCACCATTTTCACGGGTAACGTTGGTTCCAGCAATGAAACAGCTGAAGCCATCCACTTCAGTGATTTTCATGTTAGGGGGGTGCTTGCTGGAGAATATCATGTCGTCCTTGTGTAGTGCTTGACGAGGGGAACCATGTCCAACCCAGAAACCCAAGGAGATACTCAACAAGGGATCAACGACCAGCTCCTCAGTATGCTGCTCGAAAACGGCAGGGTATCTCTCCTCCAAGAGGACTTTGAGGAGCTGCTCTATGGTCTCGTTGGTATCAAGGATGTTGGCAATGGTATCTGATTTTCCTACTAAGCCGGGAATAACCAGCGTCTTCTTTCCAATGAAGTCATCGTAGGAATCATTGGCAGATATAGCATTCACATGAGGATCAAGCTCCTCATCGATCTTGTCCATGGTCTCCTGTGTGGCAAAGTTGGTCAAAACAACACCGCCATCTCGATCAAGGACCTCGAGAATTTCTTCCAGGGGCGCCGTTGCGGGAAGCTTGGTGGGGGACCTAGCCGGTTGATACGATGCATCAACAGGAGGCAACAGGCGAGGAGTAGGGTATTTCTCCTGTGTCTCGGCCGGCTCCATTTTGATGTATTTGATGACAAGCTCGGATAAATTAGTGGGAGATGAATGAGAGGAGGTATGCTGAACGAAATGTTGATGGAAAAGTAAGGCAGCGGGAGCAAAGTTCGTGACAACCAACAGGATAAAAACGTGAATATATTGTTGAGCAACCGCGTGGGACCCCACGGTTGTTTCGGTATGCGATGTTTTTGCAGATGAGCTGAGTCTAAGCGGGAAGTAAATCTCAAATTCATGATCTGATTACTTTGGTCGAAAGTATCGACACTTGGACTTGCATGGTAGCGCGACATAAAGGATCACATAGTATCAGATGTCCCAAGTGGCTAAAAGTGTATGCTAATGCATGCTATCGAATCACTTATTAGTCATGGGGTGATATGGTTCGGGTAAGCAGTGATGTTGTACTCCGTAACGCTAGATTAACTAGGTAGTCTTTCTTGACCTATCAATCTGTAATGCTTCAACACTTCCTCGCGCGCGGCTGTAACTTACACCTTGTGTCTTCTGGTCGGCCTCACACCAGTCGAGATAGCTGCTGATCAGTTCTGGTGTGTCTACACCGTTACCACTAGCAAACCCTTGCTGTTACTCTCCCAGCTCCTTCCTTGCGGAGTGAGTACATGTTAGGCATAGTATTCTGGGCATATGTCTAGCAGGAAGCTTCGGTGTCCGAGAGGAAGAAACTAATAAGCTTTCATCTGTCTGAGACGTGTAGTGTAAGTGTGCCTTAGTACGGGTTCTCACGGCGGGCCTTGCGGGCATTGGCCCCGCAGCAGTGACACCGGACTGCCGAGAGCTGAAGAAGCTAACGTTTCCACGATGTCCTTAAACAGTCAGCACATACATGGTGTATATGGGGTAGATGGATGGAGACGCGGTGCTCTGGCAGGCTAAGCTGAGCTCGGCCATAGATCACGCAACTAGAGTTAATTCTTGTGCCGCCCGCCAAGAAGCACCAGTCCTGGCGGCGCGGCTGGGATGCGATGGGAATGATAACTGCGCCGGCCGGTTGACAAATGTAAGAGCGGAAATGTAAGCTAGGCGGCCAACAGCCGGCTTACGCCAATTCGGCGGTCTCTAGGCTCTCGGCCGCTTAGCTTACTATGTACCTATGGTACGCATCGCGAGAAGAGCTAATGTAAGGTAGAGGCTTCAAGTCCGCAATTCAGCCTCGTTTAGACGTGTGGTCCGCAAGGAGATCGAGGTGGGTAGGCTGTGGGTTGATGCCACATGTAGAACGGGTCCCTCAACACCACATCACCACATGGCCGTGCGTAGTAGAGAGCTAGTTAGGTGCATTATCCAATAATACTGGTCTCAGGCAGATAGTCATAGCATCGCGGAATTTATCAAATTTGATTTTGATTTGTATTTCGTTCAATTCATTATCTCAACTGGGAAGTCTGGGTTATGTAGTCCAACATTCATACACTCTGGCCCCGCGGATTCTTTCGGTATACAGCCCAATAGGTTAGAACAGCAAGGTCGGTGACCGTATTACATCTCTAGCAAAGAGAGATGTCGTTCTGGAAATTGCCTGATGCCTCACATTGTATAAATCTTCGAACCCCCGCATGAGAGACATACGATACTAGCGGTCAATCAACTGGTGTCTTGTAACTAATCATTCTCTTTCACTATACCATCAAGATGTCTCACCTAACTGAGACAAATGCCATCTCAGAACAAGACTACCACACTCTAGTTAACGATTTCAATGCCACAGATGACATCTCTTTGATAGGGAATCGTTTAGATCAACTATTCGAGAATGTTGTAAATACCTTTCCAGATAACACCGCCCTGATACACAACGACGCCGAGGTGTCCTACTCAGAGCTCAATGCAGCTGCAAATATTCTGGCAAGGAGCCTTGCGGGTCGAGGTGTAGGATGTGGTGATTTGGTCGGCCTATCGGTGGACCGCTCCATCGATCTCGTTGTGGTTATAGTAGCTGTGCTTAAGCTAGGAGCAGCTTATGTCCCTATCGACTCAAAATTCCCATCCGAACGCATCAACCAGATGGTGGAAGATGCCAATCCTAAATTTATCCTCATCACTGGCAGCCCGAGTAAAGGTCTGGAGCGCTGGAAAGACATATGCTTGAGCGTCGACCAGGCGAGAGACAGTTCAGTCACTGATACAACCAACCTTAAAACCGAAATCCAAATTCAGAACGTGGCATATACTCTTTATACGTCTGGCTCTACTGGACGCCCCAAAGGAGTCGAGATTAGCCATGGAGCCGCTGCCAACTATCTAGGCTCGCTGCGGAAGCACGAGCCTGGCTGCAATGAGCACGATCGACTGCTTGCTATCACAACCATATCCTTCGACATGTCAGCTCTAGAGTTGCTGTTACCAATATTATCCGGTGCCACAATGATCATTGCAAACACAAGCGCGGTCAGAAACCCACGCGAGCTCATCGACTTAATGGATTGCCATCAAGTCACCATCTTGCAAGCCACACCTGCAACGTGGACAATGCTTTTAGAGTCCGGATGGGAAGGGAAGCCACGACTTTCCAAAATCATATGTGGTGGCGAGCCACTCTCTCGTCAACTTGCAGATCGCCTACTTGCATCAGCCGATTCAGTGTGGAACGTATACGGCCCATGTGAGACGGGTTATGGAAGCGTTGGAAGGGTCACGGAGGGTGACATTGTGGTCGGAAACCCAGTGGCCAACGGCCGCATATACTTACTGGATGACAACATGTCGCCCGTGCCTATGGGCACTGAGGGTGAAGTATGGATCGGCGGTGCCAGTGTGTCGAACGGCTATCGAAACCAACTCGAGCTCACACAATCTCGGTTTCTTGAGAACCCCTTTCACGGAGGCAAATTCTTTCGCACTGGCGACCTGGCAAAGTTCATAGGACCAGGACAACTTCAGGTATTGGGGCGCATAGATGGAGTAATTAAGATTCGAGGTAACCGTATTGACGTTGGCGACATCGAGGCAATTCTTGTCAATCATCCCAAAGTCTCCCAGGCTGTTGTCATCAGTCGTGACGACCGCCTAGTGGCGTACTGTGTGCTCAATGCGCCATTAGATGACCTGACTTCACTGGAGAGCATTCTGCGACCATGGGTTGCCGAGCACCTCCCACCATATATGATGCCGTCATTCTTCGTGCAAATGGATACATTCCCTGTATCGCCGAATGAAAAGATCGATCGCAAAGCTCTTCCCGACCCAATCGAGGTCCTCCAAAGCCAAAACCAGACCCTGACGCAGCCCGCCTCCGAATTGGAGCAACAAATACTAGCCATCTGGTCGGACATCCTTGGTCACACCAGCATTGGTACAGAGGACAACTTCTTCAATATAGGCGGTGACTCTGTGCGCATCATCCGCATGCAAACATTATTGGAGAAACAGTTGGGCAGACACGTGCCAACACCTAAACTGTTTGAGCATTATACCATCAAGGCTTTGGCCGGGTATCTAGCTGGTATAGGCAAAGACAGCCAGGAGGAGACATTTGATGCAGCAGGCAGTGGCTTTGCTGCAGACAATGAAGATATTGCTGTCATATCCATGGCATGTCGGCTACCTGGCGGTGTGCATACGCCAGAGGATTTCTGGCAGCTGCTGCAGAGCGGTGGCGAGACAGTTACTGATGTCCCCAAAGATCGTTGGGATGCTGATAAGCTATATAATGAAGACCCTGATGTCGAGGGGACTTCATATTGTCGCCGAGGTGGTTTCCTCGACTCGGTTTACTCGTATGATGCTTCCTTCTTTGGAATCTCACCGCGTGAGGCACAGACCATGGACCCAACGCAACACCTGTTGATGGAGTTGTGTTGGGAGGTCTTTGAACGAGCTGGCTATACGAAGGACCAGCTGAGCGGCTCTACAACAGGTGTCTTCCTTGGCGTTAGCAACAATGGAACAACGAATCATACACCCCCTGATCTCAAGGGATACTCAATTACAGGAAGCGCAAACGCTACCTTGGCTGGTCGGCTCTCGTGGACTCTTGGTCTACAGGGACCATCTCTAGCCGTCGATACCGCATGTTCGGCATCTCTAGTGGCCACTCACTTGGCCTGCAATGCTCTGCGCCAAGGCGAATGTAATATGGCCGTGGTAGGAGGTGCAAGTCTTCTACTCAATCCCGGCATACATATTGAATTTAGCAGACTCCGCGGTCTCTCACCAGATGGCCGTTGTAGAGCCTTCTCAGATGACACGAACGGCACTGGATTTAGCGAGGGAGCCGCCCTAGTCGTCCTGAAGCGCCTATCTGATGCCCAACGGGATGGGGACAACATCCATGCAGTGCTCCGTGGTACTGCGGTGATGCACGGTGGACATAGCTCCGGTTTAACGGCGCCTAGCGGCCCGGGGCAGTCGAAACTAATCCGCACTGCCTTGGCCCGCGTCGCAATGAAGCCCGGCGATATCGACTACATCGAGGCTCACGGCACTGGCACCAAGCTAGGCGACCCTATCGAAGGTACCGCACTGGCTGAAGTCTTTGGGCCGGGGCGTTTTAGCTCGGATCCTTTGCGACTTGGCTCCGCCAAGTCCAACATCGGACACACACAAGCGGCCGCGGGTCTTGTCGGCTTGTTGAAGGTGATAATGTCTATGAAAAATAATTCTCTTCCCAAAACATTGCATATAAGCAAGCCTACTACGGCAGTGAACTGGAAAGATGCCAACATCGAATTGGTGCTAGAAAACCAACCATGGCTACCTGATAGTGCCCGAACCCGCCGCGCTGGCGTCAGTGCATTTGGCATTGGGGGTACAAACGCCCACATAATTGTTGAGGAGCCTCCTAAAATCGTTAAGAACGAGCCTGATAGCATCAAGTTGCCTACATTCCCAACTGCTCTCCCGGTCGTGCTATCAGCCAAGAGCGACTCTGCTCTCAGGGCACAGGCTGAGAAAATTAGGTTGCACATTGAGAACAGGGTTGAAACGGATGACCAGCTGAGGGACGTGTCCTATTCGCTAGCTACATCTCGAACACACTTTCATCGACGATTGGTAGTAACAGCAGGAGACAAGGCACAGATGCTGGAGAAGTTGGCGTCCGTCAGCTCGGGATTTAGCGAGCCGCTCGATGTAACCGGAGCCTGCAAGGCAAGCCTGGGAATGCTCTTCACGGGACAAGGAAGCCAGCGACCAGGGATGGGTAAGGATCTATACGCTGTCTATCCAGTATTCCGCGAAGCGTTAGACGAAATCGCCGCGCTGTTTACAGAACTGGAGTCGCCTCTTCTCGATATCATGTGGGCCGAGCCAGGAAGCACAAGTGCCGCTTTGTTGAAACGTGCCGATTTTGCCCAGCCTGCCTTGTTCGCTCTAGAGGCATCGCTCTGGAGGCTGTGGCAGAGTTGGGGAGTAAAGCCAGCTTTCCTACTCGGGCACAGCGTTGGTGAGTTTGCAGCAGCTTATGTTGCGGGAATACTCGCTTTACCCGACGCTTGCCGACTTGTTATGATGCGCGGCCGTTTAATGCAAGCTCTTTCTTGCAAGGGTAAGATGGCGTCTGTAGGAGCAAACAGCACCGAGGTTACAGCGGCGATAGAAAGATTGGGCCAGGGCGATAAGGTAGAGATTGCGGGTTACAATACGCCTTTCCAGACGGTAATATCTGGAGATATCGATGCTGTTGAGGCGGTGACACTTGATTTTGCCGACCGGGGCCACAAGACCAAGACGCTTGATACTAGCCACGCTTTCCACTCACACCATATGACCGGCATGCTTGATGGCTTCATGGCTGTACTGCAAACCGTTACGTTCAGCCCACCCACGATTCCTATTATCAGCAGCTTGACCGGCAAACTGGCTGAGGCAGGTGAGCTTGAACAAGCTGGATACTGGGTTAAGCAGGCGCGCAACGCTGTCCGCTTCACCGATGCCTTCCAAGAGCTGGTGAGTCGCGGAGCGAACGTCTTTCTCGAACTTGGACCCAGTCCAGTACTTTGCGGCTTAGGTGCAGCATGCCTGATGGACGCTTCTCAGCTGAGCACTGCGCTCTGGCTGCCTTCTCTGAAGTCTGGCGTCAATGATACCTCGGTCATCCTGAATAGCGTTGCCGAGTTGCACTCGCGACACGTTCCGGTGGACTGGGCGGCATACTTTGAACCTTTCGGCTGCCAGCGGGTAGAACTACCCACATATGCCTTCCAGCGGGAGACTTATCAGCCTTCCAACGGAGGCACTTGGTTTAGCAGCCCGTCAAAGAGTACAGATGTGGATAAAACTACAGAGGGAGTGGACAAAATGCTATTCGATATGAACTGGCGTCCAGTCACGACAGACAATACCCGAGCTCATGGTCTGTGGGGTATTCTCAGCCCGCCGGAGGAAACGCCTTGGACGGAAGAGGTGAAACAAGCCTTATGCAGCATAGGTATCAGGTTGGTGCCTGTTGCAGGTCCAGATGAGTCCCACCAGCTTGACGGCCTGTTCTCGCTGTGGGAGTCTGGCGCGGAAGTTGTTCAGACGGCGCATAACCTCACTGCAAAGGCATTGGTCCAGCTACAAGAGACCACAAGGGCTGGATTTGCTGCTCCAGTGGTGTGGATTACCCGTTGTGCTGTCGGCGCTGCCGCTGGTGACCAGCCTGCCGGAATCGGGGCCGCACCACTATGGGGTTTGGCTCGCACCGCTCGTACTGAGTATCCAGAGTTGCGTCTGCGCATGATCGATCTGGACAAGCAGATGGACTTAGCTACTCTCGAGTCAGCATTGATGCTGGGCGACCAGACGGAGATCGCTATACGCCAGGGACAGGCCCTTGTGCCACACATGGAGCAGGCTACTGCGGTTGCATCAAACCCAGTTAAGCAGCCATTGCTGCGAACCGACGGCGCCGTCTTGGTGACGGGTGGGCTTGGTGATCTTGGAGGCCGGGTAGCCCGCAGGTTGGTGAACTCCCACGGAGTTCGTGACTTGGTTTTGACATCGCGACGCGGCATGGAATCCCCCGGCGCTGACGCATTTGTGTCTGAACTTGAAAAGTTAGGCGTCAAAGCCACCGTGGTTGGCGGCGACGTCGCAGACTTTGACAGTCTCGGATCCATCATACAACAAATTACCGCCGAACGACCATTACGTGGTGTGATCCACGCAGCTGGTGTAACCGACTCGGGTGTTTTGTCGACCTTGACGCCTGAGAAGTGTGCCACCACTTTCGCTCCAAAAGTAGATGGCCTATGGAACCTGCACCAACTCACCAAAGATTTGGATTTGGATGTATTCATGATGTTCTCCTCCATCTCTGGTGTTCTGGGCTTGCCAGGACTAGCAAATTATGCCGCTGCTAACTCCTTCATCGATGCGCTCGCATACCTACGACATAGTCAGGGCCTACCGGCCACGTCGGTGGCTTATGGTCTATGGGCCGGAGAGGGTATGTCAACCACCCTCAACTCAACAACTCGTGCCCACCTCTCGCAGCTTGGTTTAGGGGCCCTTGAATCAGAAGCTGGCCTGAATCTATTCGAGGAGTCTGTCCGCCGGGGCCGCGAGCTTACTGTAGCTGCTGATCTTGATTTGGAGCGTCTCAAGGGCTACTATGAAGAACAAGGCGGTATCCCCAGCCTGCTACGTTCTATGCTCAACCAAACCAAGATTAAGGAGTCGGCCAATCGAGCCGCCAGCCTACGTGACATGTTAGTGGACGCACACCCCGACCAACATGATGGCATTATGCTGCGTATGGTCCGACAAACCGTAGGCAAGGCCTTGGGATACACCAAGGCTGATGAGGTCGATGTCAGTCGACCCATGAAGGAGCTGGGTATTGACTCCCTGACTGCGGTTTTGATCCGCAACCATCTAGCAACATTAACGTCACTGACACTACCCCCCAACATTGTCCTTCTTTACTCGAACCTGAAGTCACTTAGCGAGTTCTTGCTATCCCTGATACTAGGCGATATGGTGAGCGGCACCTCGTCCAGTGCGTCAGAGGCTGATGTTGAGACGCCGGGCACCACGGCATCAGTGGCTTCCTATGTCAACATGGCAGCAATCCGAAGGGGAGTCCTTGATCCCACATTCCAGTTCAATAACGTATCTAAGCATGCTCCTAGCACCCCGGAGGCTGTTTTCGTGACAGGCTCAACCGGCTTTGTGGGTGCTTTCATGATATACGAGTTTCTCAAAAGGGGCATCTCTGTGTACTGCCTCGTTCGCGCCGATGGCCTTGATCAGGCCCAAGAACGGATGGTGAAGATGTTGGAGCATTACAGTCTCTGGAAGTCCGAGTACGAGCCGCTGCTCAACCCGGTTGTCGGCGATCTCGCTCAGCCTCTACTTGGTCTCGACGAAGTTGTATTTGATGACCTGGCCAACAGAGTTGATGCCATCCTTCACTCAGGAGCTCTGGTGGACTGGATGCGTCCATTGGAAGATTATGTTGGCCCCAACATTCTTGGCACTCACGAAGTTCTACGTCTTGCCTCTTTAGGCCGGGGCAAGACCGTGCATTTTATCTCCACCATCTCCACCTTGCCCATTCATTTGGGCTATGGGCTCACTGAGCATGATGGAGAGTATGGCTATGGTACCTCGAAATACCTGGCTGAGAGAATGATCGTGGCAGCCCGTTTCCGTGGTGCTAGGGCGTCGTCTTACCGGTTGCCCTTTGTTGCCGCCTCAGCCACTAATGGTCATTTCCGCCTCGACCAAGGTGACTTCTTACACAATCTTATCAATGGAAGCCTGGATTTGGGTGCCTTTCCTTTGCTCAAAGACGCCGACCTATCCACCGCGCTGCCGGTTGATTATCTATGCGGTACCATTGCGAGCATCATGACCGAGGCTCAACACCGAATTGGTGAAGACTACGACTTCGTCAATCCACACGCACCCACATTCGACTACTTTTTCAAGGTTATGGGTGCCGCTAGTGGGGGCAACCCGACTATTCCCTTTAGCGAGTGGCACCGTCGAGCTCTCGAGTACGCGACAGCCCATCCAAGGAGCTCACTGGCTCGCATCACCACTATCATCGATGGCTACACCGATGAAAATGCGGGTGCATTGATGAAGGGAAATCCCGTTGGAAAACATGTTCTTGGGCTGGATGTTTATCCCGCTCCATTGATTGACGAGGAATATATACACAAATATTTGAATTGTATTACTGCGGCTAGGGCGAAAATAGTTAGGTAAAATAGACTTGGGAAACATAGATGATAAAATAAAATTTCAATAATATCTCGACTCGTACGTTATCCGTGACAAAAGATCAATCGATACCTGAGGGCTCAGGACACTCTGCATAACGTCCCTGTTGAGTGCTATCAAATGGGCAGTAGTATGTGAGTCAAAGGAGCACGTGCCGACGTTTCCTACATTGCGCGGGCTATATGCAGTAGAGAGACTGTGACAGAAACCTGAGCCTCTGTTCCAGCTCACGTAGAAATAATCTCCATTTGCTTACTACAATACACTTTGGCGCAGACCGGTAACGGCGGGAATGCTATTTGGTTGAGTTTGGGCGAGTGCAGCTGGGACCACTACATGTACATTAGTCTCATCCGCTTATTTTCTGAGGAGCTACTGTAATAGGAAAATAGGTAGTATTCTTTCGGGGCACAGTCCTCGTAAGTACTTAGGGATCAATCCGACCTACTTTGTATTGTACCTTCATGTATCTCAAATCTCTTGGCGTTCCAGGCATATTTTAATTCAGCTCATATCCTGCCTCCTCTTATATCATCGCCCTCGCTACCTCTTCATTCATCTCGAAGCTCAAAATGCGTGTAGCAATTGCTGGTTACAGCGACCTGGGTCGCTATATCTGTGAAGAGTTTCTCAAGGCTGGCCATGAGGTCGTTGTCCTAACTCGAAGTCACAAACCCCAGCTTGAGAGTCAGGGCATCACACAGGCTATCACGGATTACACACTGCAGTCTCTGAAGGCGCCGCTTGCCAACTGTGAGGTTCTGATATCGACAATCTCAGACTTTTCATCAGTATACATCGATGTCCACAAAACCCTCATCCTGGCTTGCCAGGAGAGCCCGAAATGTAAACGTTTCATGCCCGCTGAATTTGCGGTAAATATTGAAGCGTATCCGGATCAGCCTGGTTTCTATTACGCCCCGCATGAGCCAATTCGTGAGATGCTACGGAATCAAACGGATGTCGAGTGGACCTTGGTTTGTCTCGGTTGGTTAGCAGATTATTTTCTGCCGACTAAAAATCGATACATCAAGGATATCAGCGGATTCCATCCTATAAATTGGGAGGGCAACAAGATTGTGATTCCGGGAACTGGAAATGAGCCCGTGGATTTCACTTGGGCTCGCGATGTTGCCACGGCGCTAGCATCGTTGGTTGCGGCACCCAAGGGATCATGGGAGCCTTACACGTTCATGTCAGGGGAGCGTAGCTCCTGGAACGATGCAACCCAGATTATTAAAGAGAAGTTCCGACCTAATGATCCGATAGAACACGTCTCATTACATGCTGTCGCGGAGATGATCAAGACAGCTAAAGATGAAGATACCATGATTCTGGCCGATTATTATCTGTTGTCCATCAGCCAGGCCTGCGGAATTCCCGCCGACAAAGTTCACACCCACAGGGAGAAGTTTTTCTCAGGTGTCCGCTTCCGAACTTTGCAAGAAGGTCTCTCTCAATTTGACGACAATCCCAACTCGGTAGTTTGAAGAAAGCGGCAGGTGTATTTTAAGGATCGAAACACGCGAAGGCGGCATGGCAATCATGTCATCTATAGTGCTTCACCGATCTAGACGCACGAAATTCAAGAGATTTCAGACGACGCTCAGGATTGCATTGTTTTCTAACCGACTGGTGACAATAATATCGTATCTTCGTATCTTTATGTGCAGTGTTCAGTCTGGGTAAAAGCCACGAAATTATAACTCCGATTCAAAATCAAGACCCAGGTGCGAAGCTAGCACGGTCATTGTTGCAGGTAACAACACTGAGTGATATCTCAGCAATAATTAACACATATTCTCTTTAACACAATATTTCATTCATCAATTCTATATATACGAATTGCGGAGTGGATTCAGTTGACCAGCACTCTGCCCTCCCAATTCTCCATTCCAAATAACCCAGCGTTTTCACGCTGCTTTCCGCTGTACTTTCAGCCCATCGCCCAGACCACTCTGTTCTGACGTTGATGCCCGCATGGCATCCATCCAAACGGCTCTGGTACGTGCCTCCTCGAGCGTCCGGATGCCTTGTATCGTAGAGCCGCCAGGGCAAGCCACTTCATAACGCAGGTCCTGCGTTGATTTACCTTTTAGGATCAGATCGGCTGTTCCGCTCATTGTGGCAGCGGCCATCTGCGTTGCCTCTTTGCGGGAGAGCCCGAGGGCCACAGCTCCGTCTACCAAGCCGTCGATAACCATGGCAAAGAAGGCAGGGGTAGATCCGTTGAGCGTAGTACCGATCGCGAATGTATCGGGCGAGGTCTTGTGGACGGCTCCAACACATGAGAAAATCGCATGAGCCGTAGCTACGAAGTGCTCGGATAGAGGTCGTGGGTGTTGAGGGGGTCGGACCTCGAGCACGGTGCTGGAAGCTTGCACGGCGCAGGCGATGTTAGGCATGACGCGGACCACAGAGAACGCACCATTGCAGGCGTCCTTCGCCTGTTCATCACGAGCGGCGACAGATTCAAGATGGTCCTCGATATCCTCTGAGGTTACACCTGCAAGCACTGACATAATCAGCTTGCCCTTAAGCGCGGCGGCCATACCAGGCTCTTCGAGAACAGGCTTAAAGAGATGAGGTTGGCAGGCCAATAGCACTACATCAGCTTGTCGAATAGCCGAAACATTATCATTCGTGTGCAAAACCACGGTAGACTCTAGTGTTTGGGACGGTAACTGGGCACGAATGCTCTCCGCCGATTCAGGGCGTCTTACGCAAGCCCTAAACCGACTTGGCAGCAAGTTTGCTCCATCTGATTTTGAGCGGGAACTCTGGGCAGAGAGAACCCCGAGAAGTATCGCGGTTCCCATAATACCTACGTAAAGCTCACGTTAGCTTGGGGTCCAGAGTGCGCAGACGCCGCAACCCAAGGTCTTACCGCATCCGAGAATCGCCAGCGTTTCCCCAACGGGCTCTGGGCCGCCAATAGCTACTGGCAAGATACCAGCTTGCCCTTGCGGAGGTGCTGTAGGAGGGCTCATGGTGGACTGTTTCTTTGATGCGATATGTGTAAGGAGGCTAAGGTAGCGGTATCGAGAACACAGAACCTGGTCGTTGAAAGTAAGAGCTCAACGTTGATGTTCAAAAGATACCCCTTGTTTCTCGAGTATAAACACTATATGCAATGACGCTCTGCTCCATCGGGGGAAGAGAGCAGCCGTCTTACATACCAGCGGTACATAGCAGTGGTAGATTTGCGTTATTCCCAATCATTCCAGAATTGTCGTGACTGATGGTGTTGTTAGCCTTGATGACTTACTACACAACCACCATCCACCGCACAACTGCGGCCGGCACTTTTTCCCCGGCCCCCATATTCTTATGCACGTAATGTTGAAGATGCGATGTGCTGTCGATCACTGGTTCACCCAATAGCAAGACTAGCGTACGAACACCTCAAGATTAAGGGTTCAGAAACTATGAATGAGACTCTGAACCTCTGAGTATTGATCAAATTAATTGGAATTTTAGTAAACTAGCCCCTTAACCCTTCAGCCCCTCAACTAGCCTTACGCAAAACCGCACGTCTCGTAGCCGTTTCTGCTTACAGGATAGCTACTTCACGTCGGCCAGAGAAAGGACCACATGAAGGTGTTCTGCCTGATCGCCAGTGTCTAACAACTTAAAGTTGAAGTTTCCAGATTTTGACATCCGAGAAGAGACTACCTTCACACGGAATTACCTAAAAATAAATAGGTAGGCCTTTGAATTTGCGCGTTCTTGCCCGTGGCAAAAGTTATGATATGATATGATATGATACACAAAGTCTACCATAGCGCTGTACTGTATACTAGCGGTTGTGTAGTGGTACCATTCTTGGTTACATGGCTTATGAGTCGAAAGTCACTAGTGTGCCCAAGGACTTTCCACGATGGAGAGCAAGGGAGCCACATTCGGATTCCGAAATAAATGACCGTGCTTTGTAGTGTAGCCAACCAAGCCAAGCCTTCATCTCATCTTATGACTAACAAGTCAGCGCTTGGCCTAGCTTCCGCACGCGGAAAATGCGGCCAGGTTATACGGACTTCACGAATCGCTATCCGGACTTCACCCTAAACCCAACATAGTAAAAGCTAGGCCGGTACGTATTAATACCCCCACAACGGTCCTTAATACACCTAATTTAGCCTTTTTAGAAGTACAGCCTTTGTATCGACCAGTAGAACCCATAATAACCCACTACTAAAAAAAACATCCACTCAATACCGCTGCCAAACGGGGTTATGATAGCCTTACAATGGCCTGTTCAGAGTATTAAAGAGTGGCAAGCCTCGTACGCCCAGCTAAGCCCAAATAGGCGTTATCTTTAACTTCAAAAACCAACTAATTAAGTAGCAAAAGGGGTAATTTTTAATTAAGATATATAAATAAATTACTTTTTAAAGGCTATTTATAAAGTACCTAATTAAAAGTATAAGTATAAATATTATTGTAAGAAATTAGCAATAATATAGGAAAGTATCTTTGTTTTAGTAGGATTGCTACCTATTTTTAGATACACACCTGTGTAGACCCGCCCTAACCGTCAACATTACTAGCGTTTACTCCCTATCTTTAACTATCCTAATTTATATGGGAAAACAGGGGGGTCCTGGACATTGCCCCAATTCTTACTATGTTGGGTTTAGGGTGAAGTCCGGATAGCGATTCGTGAAGTCCGTATAACCTGGCCGCGGAAAATGAGATTCATACATATGTAATGGATAGGGATTCGATCCTGGTGATGCAACCAGGCCCCGCTTTCATGGTTCTCAGGACTCTCTATGGAGCTGAGCATCATCGAGACAGTCTTGCAAGAGGGTGATTGTTGGCGAGTCGCAGCACACTGTTCTTTGCAACATCGATGTCCGTAACTATTTGCGCTTCCAGACCCAAGCATCTCTGACCATTATTAGAGATATCTATGCAACAGGCACCGGGTATCTTGTAGTCCTTATGGTCGATACATCGAATCGCGACGCAGCACGAGCCTAGCCTTTTTCGGTCTTCAAGATTTCCTGTACATATGTGGCAGAAGAGATCGTCGGTTGCGCTACGGCAGCCATCACCCTATTGAAATATGATTGGCCACGGTAAGCGCGCCATCTCATTCAAGAATGGCGACTACCGGGACACTATCTAGGTTGCCGATGTCTTCGGCTGACCCCGTTGCGGCGTTGCGGGAATTTTGGTGACACAGACGGACGGCGCATAAGTGCCACGAGCTAGTGCAGGGATACGGGATACAGGAGGCCGTCAAATCTCAGCCGGAGGCTACACTAATCTACCTAGTAGATAGATCGTTGTGGATCTACCTAACCTGAGGTAGTTTACGCAAGCGAGAAACGTCGCCTTTGTAGCGAAGGGAGAATTCCAGATATTCAATTCTGCCTCGAGCAACTCAGTAGTAATTCCCACCCAATATGCAGCAACGCAGCAGGCCCGACTTGCGGCACCTATCATGCAGGGTGTCCCCGGATAAGTGCCTCCAGACACGGCACGGGGCATATTGTGGCCCGTTGAAAGGCAAATCAGTATTACTACTAAGTAGGTATTACCAATCGGATCATGCCACCAAAGCCAAGCTTGTGTTGTAATGCTTTTTCTTCCAACAATTGTACCGATATCATTACTGTATCCTTCCCAGACGATGGCTTTCGAACGGAACGTCATGGGAACACTGCAAAGCTCTTTGGTTTTGTGTGGCCACGATCTTCTAGGAACTTGTACCAATGAAACGGAACTAACTTGTCTTATTCTAACGTGGAGCTTTTTGCCTGGGAATCCTCTGTGTGCGGAATGATGCCGTAGCACAACTAGCTTATCCCACAACACTTCCGCACTTCCAACCAGGTTAACCCCTGCTTGCCGACGGCGGCACTCGGCTTCTACCGGCAAATGCAACAGCAACGCCTCAGTTCCAATCCTGTAGGTATCTGTATTCCAAGTCGGTGTATAACTGTTACGCATCCCGCATTGGAATTTAGAATCCTTTGCGCGCCGACAATGCTTAAACCATTTGCTATCAAGCGCCACTTCCCTTGAGGGCAATTATGGAAGAAAGACGGGCGAATTGACTGTCCGGCTCTCAATGAAACAAACATAAGGGTTGCTACTCAAAGCACAGCGAATTTTGCTACTGTACCGGTATGACCTGGCCGGATAGCAATTATACATGCTTATTTGTTGCGCAGTATCATGTCGGCGAGCGAGCCTTGGAGTCGTAATGCATAGAGTTACATATACAAGAAATTGTAACTATTCTATGAGCAGAGACTAAATAAATTTACCAGTCGAGCCAGTATACTGACAATGACATCAGCTACCCGAACAAGCACCGGTTATCTGGGGACGTGGAGGTTTTGCTTAGTTTTCATTGCGTAGACGATCTCGTTTCCTCAACCCAACCCCTGTCATACCCCTGTCAGACTAATATCAGACCAATATCTAGCGCCATCAATCTCAAATTGGAGATTCATACTAGCCCTGGGGTACTACTACCGGTATGCCCTACTGTGCTGCTACCCTTCCTCATGGCAAATTCATGGATTGCATCCTTGAAGAAATTCGGACTCCTAAGTATGCTCTCACCGCCAAGTCCTGGGGTATGACTTGAAGAGTCGAATTCCAGATATTGGAGTTTGCCGCTTTGCTTACTAGTGGCTACCTCAACACCTCGTACGATAGACCTCTTACCTGTTACATTCCTTCAACTAGGCGCTATTCGTATAAGCAAAACAACTTGAGACTATGCATATTCTTGTAACCCTTCTCTTAGCCCTTTAGCAGGCTCAAACACGTGCTCTCCACAATTGGAATATGACCCTCCTGCAGCACGTGTCCACGCACGCTACTATGGTAACCTAGTCAACCTCGCCCACTTCGTCATTTCTACGCTGAAACGCCATTTGCGGTGATAGATAACTCATTTATTCATTGTGTTACGGTTTGTCCAGCCGACCAATGTAGAATGTATCTCTGTCATTCTCGACACTGTGTTCGAGGTGCTGGAGCTGATGTGGCAGCAGTTGTAGTCAGCGATGCGCCTGTATCAGCGTCACTGTCGCCCCCGCAATAAGATATCCGCCGGTCTTCATTAATGCTGTTGTTTGCAGTTACCAGCTAGGAAACCACGTGGAGGGCTTGGTATAGCTGCAGGGTGCAGGTCACTTGTCTCTGAAATGTTGTGATTCGATTTGAAGCTTCATACCAGAAACCATTAACTCATAGTCTTGAATATAGACCTACTGACAACCAATAAGTAGGTATTTTTGCAAAACGTCCGGCCGAGGCTTCTTCTCTTTCTCGTGGGTCCTTTGACGGCCTCGCGTACCTCTCAATTGTCATCGACGTCTAGCCTCAAAGACAAGCCCCGTTGACTGTCAAATCACGCCTTTGCTTCCGGACGGAAGATACCGTTGTTATCGCCGCAAATCACTCGCGATGTGCGGTGTAACATATAATAGCTAGATTAGAAACGACCTCTAGCGTCGGCCCAGCACCATCAAATCAGCCTAGCATTTCCACGTCACAATGTCGTAGTACGCTCTTATCAATGAGCACAGCGGTGACTGCTCCGGCTTGAAACGAAACGACCATAACCATCCCGTCACAACAACAGGAGTCAGCCTCGCTTACCAGGGTTTTCAAACCTCAGCCGCACTTGGCCCACTTAGAAATACCTCTTGGCATACAGTAGCGCTGAAGTTTTGCACGTGTAAACAACTTCTCTTAACCACATGGGAACGAGCTAACGGTCTGCTAAGCTTCCCCGTCTTGAGCTTAGCTTCGGTCACCGTATGTCTCCGGAAAAGCCCTTGCTCGCAGCTTGTAGTTCGTTGCACTAATTGGGAGAATACACACCAGGTTGCTCCTACCCTTGTTGTCTTGCGTATGTCGAAGATGTGAGTATTTGTCAATGATATGATGAGTGCATGGGCTAGATATCTAGCCTTCACTTAAGTATGCGTTGTCTGAATATAAAGCCAGACGATCCCAAGCCTTCGTAATTGCCAAGAGAGACTTGTACCATCCACACAAACATCACCTCCTTCATCTATCTATTACCATATCAAGCACCAAACCTACTATCTCACAACTACACAGCCAGCAATCATGTACACCGCCAAGGCCCTCCTCGCTCTGACCGTCCTCGCAGATGTGTCGCTCGCTCAGACTTACCTGCACCCTGAGGAATGCACCAAGTCCATCGACATCCTAAACGAGATTGCTCCCACGTTGCCTGCAAAGCTTCAATCAGCATATGGCGCCTATCACTCGATGGAGCCCAATGCCGAGATTCTCCTCAAGGACCCCGCCAAGTACGTGAGAGATACGTGCGCCTTCGTTCTGAAATTGGACGAGTCAGTGTTGGGCGACTTCCAGGAATATGGTCACTCGCTCCTCCAGTTTGCCAGCACCGAAATCTCCTCATATGATGCCATTATCACCAAGTGTATCACCACTGGTGCCGCCGCCGCTTCCGTCACCAGCTACCTCCATTCTATCGTCAGCGCCCCTGACGCTCTTTGCAAGCCTACCAGCACCCCCGCTGCCAACGGCACAGCCTCTATCACCCCTTACCCTACACCTACCAACGGCACTAGTGGCGGCGTTCCCAGCACATCAGTTCCCGTTGCCGCTGCTGCCCGGCCGACTGGTGCCCTTCTTGGCGCTGCCGCCGCCATAGGTGGTCTTCTAGGTGCCGTCGCCATGCTATAAGTGGCAAACCACTAAGCAGACTACAGGATACCTAGGTATTGTCTATAATATTCAGCCCGGGCTCAGTCCCTTTGGCAAAACTGTATATAAGAAGGGGACAAGGATAAAACGATGTTGATGGCAATTATAGAGTAAACCAGATCATTCGGTTGGCACGGATGTAGAAATAGTATACCCAATTGACTGCATAACTTCTATATATCATTGGTTATTAGTATGCTCTACCTTTAGTATTCATGGTGTGAGCAAATGCAACGGTATTCGACATCCGGGTGACTAATACCGGACCTACAGTAGTGCTCTGTACGAGATCGGCCTCAAAGGGCGTATCTTGATCTCCCAGTGCTAACGCTGATGTCAGATATTAGCCCTTCTTGGCATGGCTGCCTGGCCGCGCGAAGGAATATTCCGGTGCTCCAGACCAGCGGGTGATCGAAATCCTCTGGCACACTAACCAATGACATGACTCCCTGTATGTACTGTATGTTTTCTCTTTATCAATCACATCGGTAGGCAAATCTCGGCCACCGAAGCTAGAACCATAGCAACCCGCGACTGGTCCTGCTGACATGTACCTTTAAGCGGCCAGTATGGCTGGCGCCTTCCAGGGACCGGTGTTTTAGTTACATCTGTACTCATGTACGCTAGAGGGAGTTAGGGTCATGCACGCTGCTTGAGGGTCAACTTTCCAAGCATAGGCGCCTTTCACTTTACATAGTAACCGCTGGATCTGTGCAAGTTGAACTCGAATTAGTCATCAAAGTTGGAAACTGAAGGCCCTGGGATTGGGGTTAGTGCTTGTACATGTACTTGTGTAATACTAGATGGTCTATTTTGAGAGAAAAGCTATATGGGTATGAGACTAAGTTGTAACATAGGGAATGCCATTTTTTTTTGGTTTCTCACTTTCTTCAAGTTCCTTTCGGATCTCCTTTGTTTTTGTTTCTTTTCTGTTAAAAAGAACAAGAAAAACTGAGGGGTTATAAGTGAGTGATACTAACGAGGTTGCCTTCAGTAATAGCAACGTGTGCAAAGGAGTGCTTGATCTCCAAGATACATCATAGAGCATTGAAATTTTCATTCAGCGAACAGTCTATATTGTTATATATCACCATGGGGCAGAGCTAACATTAGGAATAGAAATAATTGCGTAATAAATTGAAACATGTCTTACATGACAAGTTATAAGGTGTCAGAGGTAGGTGTCCTAGAGTGAATAGGAGGCCATTCACAGTCAAGTAGGTAGATAGAAAGGTAGTATAATGCCCAATAGTCATTAATTACTGAATCTCTCAACTCTCTAAGGGGTCCTGGTACCCTTTATATAGCCAGAAGGTCTAGTATAGCCACCCTAAGGGGTCTATATGCTGACTATTATCCCCAACATAAGGCCATCGACTAACCGCCCGTCCGGGGGGTAGTCCGTACTTATCAAGGAGAAGTCAGTAAGATATGAGATGAAAAAGTCAGCACAAGCCCTGAGTAACGAGATTTGTCGCAATAGTCTATGTAGAAGATTGTTCCTCGTCACAGAGGCAAGATCCAATCAGTACGCTTTGCTCGGAAGCTTAATTTGAAGAGAGCTAGATCAGCTACTCAATAGAAATCTCCCTTGTCTCTCGTGACCTAGTCGTCTTCACTAACATTGAATTTCGTTGAATACACTCTTTGGAAGAGAATTTTCGCATCAATATTACCTAATAACTATATCTATATTGAACACTGCGCTGATAAGCTAATCTCTTTATATGCTTTCGAAAGAATTTTCGTAAGCTCGGAACTGAAGAAGGCAATAGGGGTTTACTTTAAGTCAGCTGGTAACACGTGGACATATAAGCCTGACTTGATGCGTTGGAACAGCTTGGGGGAGGTTTGTGATTCATGGAACGAAGGAATACATTTTATATGCTGCCTAGAAATATTTCCAGCGATCTGTGATCACATCTATCGCCATTTCCCTAGATAACATGTGACGCAGATTACATCACTGGTATGGGTATCAAGTAAGGACTTGATTGTTGAGCCAAGTCTAAGATTAGGAGTGAACAGATCAAGACTTCTTCTGCCTGTATTCTTCCAGTTTATGTCTTCCTAAAAACAGGTAAGGGAGCCATTTTGTACAGAGATTATAAGCCATAAAGAGGTACATCTGAATTGGCGGATATTCTAAATCTCCATGGCATTGTCTGTCGGCCGGTCAATTTCGTAGATTACGTATAAATGGGTAAAAATATCACATGATCGAAACATGCTAATATTATCTATGTTATATCTCCAAAGTCGCAAACAATCCATTATAAATGATAGCCTAGTGACAATGGGGGGCTGAGAGTGCCCTCATCTACGAGATGCTTTATTTTATCTGCAAGAAGACGCTATAAGTGTTGATCAAGAAACGAAGGTTAGTCGTACGAAATAGCCTTACGTCGATTTAGGGTCCTTCAATTATGACCAGACCTCCACGTGCAAGCTTTTATTCCACGTGCGACCTATACCTGTTGAATAATATCGATGTCATTATGCTTTCATCCAACGCATCGCATAGCATTCCAATCTCGGGGGGCTCATGTAGTGAAAATACTCTATGCCACAATTATCTGAGTAAACTCTGCATATGTGCCACATAGGTCAATACCCCTATTACTTACTATAACCAAGTTTCCCATTTTCCAACCTGACCATTTAGCTTATGAGACATAGTGGTTCATAATTTTGGATACTGCCCGTCATCTTGGTAAATTTCTCTGCAGGCTTCTCGAGTGAAAATGTTATAACTATCAATGTTGTACAAATATTCCTATCTTTCCATATCTATATCGGGCTGTGAGTTGCAAGAAGTCGGGCATCGCCAACAATTGGTAGAAGCGTTATCAGCAAATTTTTGCGCTCAGGCATTGTATCTTCACTAGATGCATAACACAACGAGAATTACATTAAGTTTCTCGTTTTAAACTACTGACAGGATGGCCATTATCTGATATTTGGGGACCAGCCCCATTATATCAAACGACCTTGATGAACATGTAGACGACTCAAGAATTAATTGAGAGGAACTTCATCGTTAGAGGGTCTCTTCTTAATATAGAACGTCTCATCGAACCGTTCTTCTCTCGACCAATTATTCTGGAACTAAAGAAAATAATTTGGACATTTATTAGTTAATATTGTAAACTCCTTTCGTTGAGTTAGACTGCCTACCTCGTGGTCATTAAGAGGGTGACTAGATTACGCCATTAGAAGGAAATCGCTGTAAGTTTCAAAACATTTGAGTTCTGACCTCATCTTCACTGAGTTTAACTTATGATTATAAGTTGCGGTCCTATTATCTAGTATCATTGTCGCCAGGGCCTTAATAGAGTTAATTGTATTCAATACGTTAAAGCTACCTATCGTAAGAGTTGTTCTAAACAGGCAGACATTACTTGCAACTAGATCAAGTCGAGGTCATGCAGTCAACAAACAAGACGTACAATATTTAATCAATTTTTGTTCTCCCAACAAGATTATGTGATGGTGCATATACCTACGCGAATTTTGGTATTTATTAATGTCTAGAGACATCTCACTCGAAGCTTGAGCCATCTAGCGTCTTCTATTTCATGCGACATGAATTTCAAGACTTTGCAACATTGGGGGTTTGCTAGGATACTTCCAATAGGGCAAAGAGCTAGGAACATAGATACAGCAGTGGTTGGCATTATGGTGCCCCAAAACCAACTGTCAGAAGGGCTGTACAAGGTATACAGTAAGACTCTCATTGTGGCACAAGGTCTAAAAGGTCAGAAGTCTTAAGGCATTCAGACTTCTCTGACTATTGTACCTCTTTGTTCCTCCGCCCTGGGACCCCGGACACCAAGTTATTAAAATAGCGATGGATTCCCTCATGGAATAGTAACGCATGGAGTTCATTGCCTAACATAATCTTGTCATCTATACCGGCAGCAGGTTATAGGAAAGTAGCACCATGCAATTATACACACGTTCTTAACGCCCCAAAAATTCTCATTGGCGCAGATTAGAGAGTATGTCCCATCAGTATTTGGGTTCAAGGCTCCGAATGTTCCTGTTAGACCCCCAAGAACCCCTTTTTCAACCGCATAGAGATAAACGGATAGCAATTTCTGCACTGAAGTTTTGTGGTACTCGGGCTGCCGAAACATAAGGTAAAAGAGGTAAGTCGTCTCTTTGGATTGTTAATTCGAAGCAATTATAGGCATTTTACGCAGATGGGTCAAATGATGAGTCAAGCGCGATGTCCTTGAGTTAGGACGTTACTCATATTATAGTGACCAAATCTGACTATAGATGAGGATACGCCCATTTCCGCCTACTCACACACGTTTATCAGAGTCTTATGCTTCATAGCACAACCGAATTATAGACTTATCATTACTTTCCTAATAGGTCGTAAATCAGGCGTGTAGTAATACACGAATATGTTGAACAGTTATATCGCTGCAGCCATTCTACAAGTCGATAACTTATGCATACGCAACCGGGTGATGGGTTTTCATGTTCACTCCGCCAGCGACAACGATGACACGATTTCAGAGCCTTTCCGTCATGAGTACATCACAGAGGTCCCGTCGGAGCGTATTTCCTTCTATATTGGTACCTTCTAATCTGCCGCCACTGTCAACTTTAAATATGTTACTGCTTACAAGGAACTAAGAACGCCTAGGAAATCAGTATACTATCTCCGGGTCCTAAGTGATGGCTGAGTGTCCCTATCAGCTCTCCTGAGGCCGACGAGAAAAGATGATCAAACCCGACGAGGTCAACTAGAAGGAAGCGAGGGAGCTGGATTAGCAAAGCCAAAATTTAGCTGCTAATAGAGATCCTCAAGCAGTATGACCCTAGCTGATAATTATTGCCTTAACAGGGCATCCATAGTGAACGTGCGTAGATGGGTATGGGGCGGCGAACCAGTAGATTGTGACCGAACTATCGTCCTATTCGGAGGGGAATGCCTCATGTTTGAACAGGTAAGGGTCTCGATGAAGTATCTTGGGCAAATGCTTCTGTTGATATTGAATGCACTGTTCAGTAGTCAAACATGTGACAGCTAAGAGGCTCCGGAAGAAACATCGAAGTTGGTGTAGCTGATTTCCTCTTTCCCACCTCCACCGCTGTCTCTTGATCGTCGACTTAGAGCGACTATACCGCACTCACAGCAGCGAGAGAGTCTGGGAGGTACTGCGCGTCTTCATCAGATCAAGAGGCTCAGCAGTGACGGACTGTAAACACCATAGTTGGTGATACTTTCCTGCTAACTTGCTACCTACTAGGTAAGTATATTCTTTGGTTGCCCGAGACCCTGAGGTATCTCAAGCATCTTAGATTCTGTCAGCTACGTAGGCAAGAACATGGTATCGTACCAAATCTCTTATGTGTAGTCGAACCACACTAGTCAACTTCTCATGAAAACTCGCCATCATTAAGTATATAGACTAGCATCATTACGACTACAAACCTGCTATACACAAAATCGATTACTAGTAAAAGCAAAGGAATACAGGGTTTCACGTCTCCAATCTTTACAGTTATATATAGCAGTTATATCCAGCAGTCAAGAGCGTGGTTGTGATGTATATGTAGTCGTGGCGACTTATCTCCGCAGCTCCCAAGAGTGTGGACGCCTACCTACCTACTGTGGCAGGTGTTGCTATAGCCAGGTAGCTCTCTCCTTTTCGTGGTACAGGGCACATGCTGATGACGTTATTAGAATAACAGACGGAGCTGTGCAAAATCGCGAGAGAAAACAATAGAAATACATTAGTAGTGACGAAAGAAAACCACGGGCAGGCCGAGTCATTGCTACACATCAGCTAGGTAAGCATTGAACCAACAAATGCAAGTTGCCATGTGCGGAATGCGACATTGGATATGCGACCACCCGTCAAGCAGAACCGAGCGAGACAACTGCTGAAATCCCGGATGCGGTGGTGTTGGACTCGAGGAATGGGAATGTTGGGATGAACCAACCACGCGGGTAAGAACATTTGAACGCAGTTGGCAATCATCGCATGACCCAGCTGATTACTCGATTACCAACCTTCTTCTGTCTACCCTCCTTGCACAGTGTAGTGTCCAGGACAGAAGCCAGGATGATTTGAATTAACGAGCGCACCCCTTGTCGGAAGTAGTGTACATGCAGTGCAAGGATCAAGGCGAGGCCCTCTCTCCGCACCCCGCAGCCGACAAGGACCGGGTCAAGTTCTGCCGACGAACTAGTCGCTCGCTCAGACGTTGGGGGTCGGGGGTGCTGTGGCTCGTCGAGGAGCGGTAGGCTTCCTCGCAGTGCCGAACTGAAGCTCGTGGAAGGAGGATGGATTCGGTTGTGAAGCAACATTTGCCCAACTACCTATAGGTGCGCCAGTCCAGGTAGGCCTGTACCAACGCACTACCATACTTGCACAACACGGCGGAGTACTGATGCATTGGATGCAGATCTGTACGGAGTCGTACTTGTGTGGAAAATTCTTTCTCGATCACGGGTCCTCACTATATGAATAAGCCATCCCGATGACCCGTTCCGCCAACGTAAACCCCGAACAGCCCCGAATATTCGGGCGGCGAGATAAGATGCATTTGCGTGTCCAATGATTGGCAGAGGATGGAATATGCCAAAGAGACGCGCCGCGCCTTACCCCGCCTCCTCTGCCGGCCCCGTTGCCATTTGGCCTCTCCTTGGCCTGTCCTTGGTCTGGCTGTGGTCTGGCCTTGGCTCTGACCAAGAAATACCAAGTGCGGGGATGCGTCCGGCAAACGATTAGGGGATACCATTTTCCCCAGTCTGGTTAAAATAACATGAACGCTTTCACTTCGAGGCAGCAACACATAGTTCCCAATCAGAGGCACGAGGATACAACGTCTCAATACTGCTAGATACCCATGCGGTCGGCCTAACATGAGACGATGCCACAGTCAAAGGTGCACACTTGCCATGTACTACGTGTATGTATGGCCGGACGATGCGCCGAATTCGTCTACCGCCAATTGGCTTACCCGCCCGCCCACTTGCTGTAGCGTCTACACTTGTCTAGTGGTGACGGGAAGGCAGAGGAGGGTATGGAGATTCGCCACTTACGCCTTCTTATTGGGCAGTTGTTCCTGATTCTCGCCAGATGGTGCAACTTTGATGGCAAAGAGAGCTTACTCAGACCATGACCAACTTGCACTGCGTTGTACAGCCATTGATCAGATCATATCTCACTAGAATAAATAATAGAATAACATACTAGAACAGTTTCGCTTCTCGGGCTACAGCACGACACCAATTGGAGGTCATTTACCAACTCCATGGTAATACCAGTAGGACGATTATATGTACAACGACGAGTTGGTTCGCTAAGCGAGGCGCTCTAAGCCTGACACTTTGCGCCTCGACGCCCTGGAATGCTCTGGAATGTCTGGTCGGCTTGCTTATGGTACACAAATGTGGTGAGAGCGGTGCTACCCTCGATTCTGACCCGCAAAGCGAGATGATATCTAGATAGCCCAGGCTGTGCCGCACACCTGACTGTCATTATAAGCTGGGTTAGTATACTCCGGCTCCCTGGTCGGGGGGTTCTCCAAATTTTAGGTCGAACCCATTCGTCCGTAATTCGACGCAACCCTACCCAAGATGCCCAGCCAAATGATGCATGACGCCTTGACTGCTGGGACGGGGTCGAGAAGCTTATTATTGTTGCAGACAAGTTGGCAACTACGATGTGTGTTAGCTCGACGAAGACGACGCAGTCTCGGCAGTGTAATACAGGAAATGCAAGATGAGTGTCCATTCCACACGCAGAGCGTCGTAGCACAGCCCTGGTACAAACATTAGATGGAGAGATTTGACTGGACTACGACCCAGAGCTTTGTCTCCCGTATAGCGTCTACCTTGATATAAAACAATACCTACTACTTCGTAGGTAGACGAGGGAGACAATGCCCGGCCGAATGATAGTTATCGTAGCTATGATAGGGCACGTGCTTGGATATGAATTACTGAATCCATGTCACCTCAGCTTCCTCCAAGCTGTGCACAAGAGCAGACAAGAGCACACAAGGGCAGACAAGAGTTAGAGTAGAACGCAGCGGCAAGGGCCACTAGCGCATATAGTATCGGCATCGGTAGCTCCAATAAGCCCCCCTTGCACATCCATCCATCTATCACCCCATGCGGTCACTCACTTACTGGACTGGGTGAATGACCGCAGATCAACAATTGGAATATTTCCAGCTCCTGCGCCCGGCTCTCCTTTGAACTTCCTTCCTCTTACTCTCGTCCCTATCTAGTTTACATGCTTACCGACCCGGGATCGCTTGCCACAGAAGCGCGACGTCAACAGGCTCACATTCATCCCGAGTCTGCTCACTTCACTCTCATCGTATAAGTCGTCATTACGTACTGGGGCCCGCCTCAGATCGGCTGGAAACCATGAGCGACCTCGAGAAGCATGCGTCGTCGCACGACGAGCGAGAAGATCGCGCCATAGATCTTGACATTCCCGATCCTGATGCGCATCTTAGCCCAGAGGAAAGAGATCAGATTGTAAGCTCTACCCCAATCGCTAACCCCCCACACATGGCGCTGTTCTCTGTTACTTCGCGGGGGCTTCCCTGGCGATCCGAGGTCACACAACTGACTGTATGTAGGAGAGACGACTTGTCTGGAGACTCGACCTCATCCTTATCCCTTGGGTATGTACAAACACGACGACATCCATCTCTAGCTCATTGACTAACTCCGTATTTTGCGCATATAGCTCTGCCTGTTGTACCTCCTTGCCTTCCTGGACCGGACTAATATTGGCAATGCGAAGATTGCTGGCCTCGTCCCCGACTTGGGGCTGACGACTTCACAATACAACATAGCTCTCACCATCTTCTTCATCTCTTACTCGGTTTTCGAGCCACTTACCAATGTCCTTCTCAAAAAACTCAGGCCTTCGATCTTCATTCCGATTATCATGTGGGTTACCTCTGCCATGTCTTCGAACGCTGATTCACAAAGATATTAACCTTGCGCCGCATCAGGTTCCTTTGGGGTGCATCAATGACTGGACAAGGTTTCGTGTATAACAACTCTGGTCTTCTGGCTTCTCGCTGGTTTCTTGGCCTTACTGAAGCTGGGCTTTTTCCTGTATGAAATCCATACCTCCATATCTTAGGATGAGCACTAAACTAAGTAATTACAGGGTGTGAACTACTATCTCTCGTGCTGGTATAAACGATCCGAATTTGGTATTCGTGCTGTATGTTCATTCCCCTAATCTCGGAATGCAGGATGTTCTTAACACATTTATGACAGGCCATTTTCTTCTCAGCAGCCGCCCTATCTGGCTCTTTTGGTGGCTTGTTGGCTGCTGCGATTGAAAAACTGGACGGCAAAGGCGGCCTCGAAGGCTGGCGATGGATTTTCATCTTGGAAGGCCTCCTTACGGTGGTCGTGGCTGTGATATCTTTCTGGATGGTTCACGACTTCCCAGACGACGCACGCTTTTTGTCCGAAGAGGACCGCGCCCGAGTGATCCGACGACTGAGACTGGACCAACAGGCTTCCTCGAAACACGAAGATTGGAACACAAGATATCTATATGACGGTCTCAAAGACTGGAAGATGTGGCTGGGCATGGCTATCTATATGGGCTGTGACATGCCGCTATATGCTTTCTCTCTCTTCCTGCCATCTATCATCATGGAATCCGGTTGGAGTAATAACTCCATTCACACAAACCTTCTGAGCGTCCCTCCCTACGCCGCCGCCGCCGTACTCACTGTCATCGTCGGATTCATCGCGGATCGCACTCGCCAACGTGGCTTGTGCAACATCCTTTCAAGTCTGATCGGTATCGTTGGGTTTATCCTGCTCATCGCCTCTGACAGCCCTGCGGTGAAATATGCGGCTACATTCCTAGGTGCTCTGGGTATTTACCCCTGCATCTCCAACACAATCACGTGGATGGCGAACAATACAGAGGGTGTATACAAGAGAGGGGTTGTATTGGGATTTGTCATCGGCTGGGGCAACCTTAACGGCATCGTCAGCTCAAACATCTACTTCGACCCGCCTCGCTACCTCCAAGGACATGGCGTTGTTCTTGCCTACATGATAATATTCCTCTTCGGAGGCAGTATCTTGATGACCACTCTCCTCAGGGTAGAGAACAAGAAAAGACTTGAGGGTAAACGAGACTACCTTGCCGAAGGCAAGAGTGAGGCCGAGCTCGATCTGCTTGGCGATAGACGGCCGGACTTTTTGTACACGGTTTAATGGAGGTGAGGTAGAGAGGTGGATGAAGTATAAAGTAAAAGCGGCTTTTTACTTCTTATTATGACTTATATACCCGAACCGACAGATTACTTGGTCACTGCGAGGTTGGTGGCTTGAAGACGAAGTGATGATGATAGCGAGAACAAAAATAAAAGATTTCATGTAGCTTATATATATACAAGTCAAGACACCACCTAATGTGAGGTGTCGATGATGATGATTGGAGCATCCGCTCGCTCTTGATTATTCTTGTTGGTGCTATAGGGCCGATACCAGTGAAATACTCAAGAACCGATAAAATATCGACATCTTTGGGGGAACACGCTAGTTTCTTTGATATCTCGAAACGTGCATCTACTGCGACTCTTGAGTTCGAAGAGCTTCTGAACGCTCACGTCGTGGGAACGGTGTTATCAGTGGGGAGCGGGATGAGTCCGGCTCGTCGTGATCTCTTCCAAATAGAACGGTTAAGCGAACGGGCAGAGACCAGACAGACAAGCTTTGAGACAAGAAAAGCTGGGAGTGGCGAGTTTCTCCGGTAGATATAACGTCGATAAAAGAAGGGGTGCAAAACATTGCGTTGTATGGGTTAGCAAATGGATGAAACGCCGTGTTGTCTAGTTGTGTCGATTCGGTGTTCAGATAGCTTCTTTTCTCATGCCTTCTGCCGCGCTGGTCAGCTTTCGAAAGGCAGTATCATGATATAGATCCAAACTAGCTTAATATATCACTCACCAAGAAAAACTTGGGCATGAAATTGAAGTTTGTCACAACAAAGTGTGTTCATGCACTGACGGTTGAACCAGGAGATGCCGAGTCCGGCTTTTCTCACAAGGGAGCGGATTAGGCATTAAAATATATGCGGATGCGACGTTAAAGATATGAAACAGGTTCCTTTTGGTATGTGACGCATCGTATTAATCACTTGAAAGTTTGAGGCGACAAGTAATTCTCGTTCGTTGCTCATGACAGGTGCCCTACCCTCGAGGCATCATGAACCACACGTCCTTCTTTTGGCCGCATGTCGATCATAGAATGAGCTGCACACCGATCTCTCAGATTGGAGTGTGCCGGTTGGTTTGTATCGTAATTTCAATGTTATAAAACCTCAGCGCTAGGGGTATCTGCAAACAGCGAGGGTTGGAGACCACTAGGGCGAGGCTAGTACGGTAAGGTAGTTAGCAGGAGCAGCCAGATGATAAAGACGAAGTGGACTACAATAGGTCTCAGTATAGCTAGGACAGACGTATCTATATATCGATGTGCGACGATATGTTCTTGCCAAATGGGTGCGCGGACAGTAGGGTAAAACCTGAAGACTTTCTAAGTGTTGGTTGGGCTAAACACCAAGCACCAACCTATCAGTTGGGAGATATAATCAGACAGTGTATAGATATTCTTCTTCAACCTTATGGGGAGCTTGATTACGTGAAACTTAGGTATAATTAGATGAGCCGTGTTTCATGGCTACCCCAAGATCTGCCCGAGACATGTCGGCGCCTCAATCTTGATGGAGCGGGGGGTTACCATAGTGGCTTTGCAAACAGGCATTGTGCACAAGCAATTGGTATGCATTCTGTCCATGGTGTACTTGTACATGTAGTCCCGAGATACTATAACTGCCTTCTCATACCGTGCCTGCTTTACTGCCTTAGGTAACCTAGGTATATCAACGACAGAGACAAAGATGCCAGTTCTGGGGAGCACGGCAGTTGAGACTCTCCCATGACACCCATCTGGATGGAGTGTGACTGCATCGGAACTTGTAGGCGCTCAGAGGGTCGAACGCAATGTCTTGCCCATTGATCCAACGAGAAGGTAAACGGCGAACATATGACGATTTTCGTGCAATCTGATTTGTGTGACCACACGTTTAAATCTAGTACAATACAGATGTGTGTGTGTGTGTGTGTGTGTGGCCTTGCGTGGTGAAGAGGACTCTATTCGAGCCACTACGAATAAATGCTTGTAGGTATGTACCTAGTCACCGAGGTACCTAAGTAAGCATCTTACAGCCAATCATAGCACTGGAATAATAGGCCTGACTACCCCAAACGGCAATACACCCACCACTAAACATGGCGTGCGTGCCTACCTAGGTATCTACCTACATACTTCCAATACCTTTAGGTAGGTAGGGGCTCTGTAGTCTAGCACAAAGTCCACTGAACGCTGGGCGCATCACGCAAACCATTGCAGTAGCAGCTATTGTCTCTCACGAGACAAGCACCTGCCTCGTCGTAAAATATATTCGCAGGAGAGTGAATATGATCTTGGCCGATACTGAACCCGAGGTATCACGAGCCGGGGAAGGTCTATATGCAGTGTTCCGAAGTACAATCGCAAAGCTGCAATTGCCCAGGACAAACATGGGGTGGCCAACGCGGGCCTCTTTTGGGGCCGACGAGAGGGACGAATTCCGGGCTTCCTCGTTGGCCGGCGGCTCCGACTCGGCGGCACAGAGCCTTCGTGCATCGACTGCACTATCACTATTCTCATTATAAAATAACAATTACCGTTGTCATTCTTCTTTTGAACGAGGCGCGATGATTGGTCTGAATATTGTGGTGGAGGAGTATGCGGTGTAGCAGACATCACGCATATGTAGTCCCTTGTGCATGTGTGTCTGCGCGTATATGCGCTCGCAGCTGGAGGGTTACAAGCCTCGATGGCTGGTGATAGGTATTAAGGAGACAGATCATTAGATGGTATATTGGAAACCCAATAGGTAATCAACTGTATCTCCTACTTGGTGGAGTGCCAGTAAAGACTAACCTAGATGCTGAGGAATTTGCTTTTACCCCATCATCATTGACCAGTCTGGGCGCTGTAGGTAATGCGAAGTCAGGGACTTAGCCTACCTACCTAGGTACCTATCTATCAATTACTGGTAGTGCTGAGATGGCGACATAGGGCCATCTACGTCTTAACATTATTATTTTCATGTTTCTGTTCACGCCTATTCCCTCTTTGAGTGTGGCGAGAGAAACGTGGGAAAACATGGTGAAAAACGACTCCCAATTTTCAGACAGCTAGGTGGTGCGTAGTGGGTTAGTTGTACAGCTGCACTGACGAGCGCAGACGAGCGCAAACAAACGAATGTGCGGAATGTCCCACGTGCGCCACGAGGCGTTTGTCTCTTGATACTGCAGCCCAGTACGTGTCACCGAAGATACAGGCTGTGTTTCTTTCTATCTTTCTTTCTATCTATCTATATGTCTGTCTGTCTCAGTTTGCATCTTTCTCGAACATCTTATCCTGGACTCGACGCCACTGTGCTCTACCGTGGTATATATCCCATGTCTCAAGTCTTGCGACACTGGTATCCCCATTCTTCAAGATGTCGTTCGTCCTTCAGTAGGTAAGTACCCAAGTAAGTAGGAAAGTTATGTAGGTAGTATGTAAGCATGGCCAAGAGCCACGGCCAGCCAAGTTGGTACAGACTCAAGTCACATGCGACTGAACGCAAGCTCCCTTGCATGGATTATACATAGCACCGTACACGTCGCCCTGGTATGGCTTTTTCTTCTTCATCATCAACATATACCCATCTATTCCCACGTGGACATGATGTGCTGTCCATCGTCACAAGCAAGTGACAGTCTTGATTCAACAGAAAAATACCTAAAAACGACTACTTTCTTGAGAGATGTTCAGAAAAATACTTTATGTAGGTACCTACATACATGGAGCTGACGAGGTCTGGACGCGTTTAGATATCGAGATGTATCATATCATATCCCCTTGAAGGGAACTCTTTACATCCTAAACCTGTACGTACAATATAATATAATATGTACGTACTTAACCTACTACAGCAAGGCCCTTGCCTGTATACCTCCTACCTGCATTATTATTACCTATACTTACCCAGATACGTCACCTTGTTTGAGCACTGCATGTAGGAGGTAGGATTCAGGTAGGATGTAGGTTGATTGGTTGGTAGGTAGGTACTCTCTCTCCTGTTGAGCTTCCACTCTGCCGTTCGATCCAAGGCTGTCGTTGCTGATCTGGTCCTGTCCACGCCCGCCTTCCGTGGTCTTCCGTGGTGAATGTCTCGGCGAGTGTCCGACACTTACTTGACCTACTGGCCTCACGCCAAACTCATCTGCCCGGTCTCACTCCCTCATTTCTGTTCGTCTCTGCTCGTCTCTGCACTGGTGCCGGTGCTGGTGGCATACCTAATCCTTGTGACTGCTGCGATCAACCAACTGTGTTTTTGTGTAACAAGATACCTCCATACCTACCTACCTACCTAGTAGGTAGTATGTGTGCGTGTATGTGTATGTATGTGTGTGTATGGATGTGTGTGTATGGATGTGTGTGTATGGATGTGTGTGTATGTATGTGTGTGTATGGATGTGTGTGTATGGATGTGTGTGTATGTATGTGGGTGTATGTATGTGGGTGTGTGTGTGTGTGTGTATGTGTGCGAGTAGACGCGTACCTAGCTCGCCCAGTGCAAAACCACCACCATCACCACACCACGCTTGAGCTTTGATATCTATCCCGAATATATATTCATCATTAGGCCATACCTCACCTATAGATTGATGACTTCTACCTCGAGATCGGGTCTATGCGTTACTACGACTACCACTGTTTGTTTGTCCCTATTGACATTGTCGTCGTCGTCATATCCTTCTCTTTGACCTAATTGTTTTCCTTCTCCTTACCCGCCTAGTCTCTGGCTACAAATCAACAGCCTTCTGACAGCCACTCTAAGCTCTCTTTTTCTTTGCAGGGGAGCAAGACGGCTGCTTGCATTCTCGACCTGCCTCGTTCTCGTCGTTCGCCATTTGAGTAATTTGGCTGAAGCACCTTGTAGGGACTCTGCATGCATCGTTTCTGCCTTCACCATACAATAACTCTGTTATCTCACGCGGTCCTGCCAATCGACAATCCGACTCTCTGCATGAGCCATCTCCCCGCCGCCGTCTTCTTCGGCAGTCTTCTCAAGCAACCAGCCAGCGTCGGCATCACCACATCAATCATTATAACCCCTACCTATTTTACTTTTCTTTCTGATACACCCCGGCATGACCCGTTTAGCTGCGCATCGCCCTACGGCCTGTATTTAACATGATACTAATCTTTCCTACTTTTCATCACTCTCGACAACATTGAAACAAGGCGCCACTCTTTCAGGATCTTATTCAGAGTGAGACGATCTGCGATTTCACGGCGGAATACTTGTTCGTGTACCAATCTCCACTGCACGCCTGGTACCTTCAGCCTCTACATTTCTTTTACCGTGGCAAATACAAAGCATAGCCTGTTCTACAACATCGCAAATTTTCTCGTACGCGATTATATCGAATTCGAATTAAGCTTCAGGCTGAGACGTTGGGCCCAAAAGCACCTCCTGCTTCTGGAACCGCATAGACGCACATGTGAACTGCCCATGAAGGACTCCATACTTCGAATATCTTGCCATGTCACCCGTAGCATCGAACAGCAGTTTTCACGATGAAAGCATTCCTCAAGGGGCGCCGCATCACTCAAGTCACCTAGAAATCATTGTTCTCTTCGAACGCCTAGGTGCGGCTCTCTCTTTGGTCGGAGTTATCTCTATATTCGTGGCTTTCGCTGTGTTCAAGCGACTTCGAACCGTCCCCAACACCTTCATCATCTTCGCATCTGTTGCCAACTTAGGGGCCAGTATCGCCTGCTTGATAGGGTACTCGGGTCTCCTCGCCGGCCCTTCTAGCCGTCTATGTCAAGCACAGGCCTTCATGTTCGAACTGTGAGCCCCCTTATACTTGATATGGACGGCATCTTATTGGGTAGCCAATGTGGCCGCAACTGACTTGACCCAGATTTATGCAATCAGATCCATGGTGGTCCTTTGCAATGGCTGTCAATGTGTACATGGTGTTCTTCTTTTCAGCAAATCCCAACAATTTCTTACGGTATTGGTATGCCTACTTCATTGTTTGCTACGGCATACCATTTATCCCGGCCCTGTGGCTGCTCTTGGTCCGCGATGGGAATGGCGGAAATGTGTATGGTGATGCTACGGTATATCTATTGTTCAAGTGATGCTTCCACATATGCTGACTATCTTGTAGATATGGTGCTGGATAGATAAAGATTGGTCCGACCTACGTATCTACACATACTACCTGCCAATATGGGTATGCATTGTCTTGTCGACGTTTATATATATAGCAGTTGGATATTATGTCTTTCAGCAACGTAACCAACTTCGAAATCTTTCGTTGAGCAACCCGACGCGCGACTCACCCCAAGCTCGGGATTCTGGAGAGAAGGTCAGTTCTTTACGCACATGCCACTCGATCTCTCACAACTTCATGGGCTGACTATAGTGCCTGAACAGAATCTTTTCGCGGATGCAGCAGTCATGGGCACCATCAATCGCGAGGTTCTTCAGGTGACGACGATAAACACTGAGAGCGAACGAGTCGCACGACCTCTTTCAGGAACAGCCCCCCTCAACTGGTTTAAGGGCTCAGTCGAGGAACAGTCCAACTTGGACCGGCAGGCAAGTGTCTCAACTCCAGCACCGATAGCCATGACGACAACGTGTATCTCGGCCGAACCACGCGCAAAGAAATCTGTATGGGGACATATGCGAGCTGGATTTGACAAGTGGTGCAGCAAGTTCAGTCACATGGATCCCGTGAAGCTAGCGTATCTACGCACTTCTTTTGTGTTCGCCGTTAGCGTGCTCATCACTTGGACTCCAAGCAGCATCAATCGCGTGCACGACATCGTTAACCCAAACGACTTCAATTATCCGCTCAACCTCGCAAGCGCCATTGTGCTACCCCTTCAGGGCCTCTGGAACGCCGTCATATTCTTCTCGACCAGCTGGCCGTCATTGAGGCAGGAAGTACGCGCTATGCTAGCTCAATTTAGAGGCGTCCCAAAGGGACAAAACACGGCTGATGCCGTTCGTGTTGAGCGTGAACGGGTCATCGAGTTAGAAAGAAGGGTCACTCGTCAACGAGATGATTCGAATAGCGAGATCAGTGTCACCACGACTATTGGCCTTGGTGGCGATGATCAAAGAATAATAGCATGAGATGCGTAAGAGCCTTCACAACAAGTCTTTAGAAGCGGGATGAGCCAACTTGTTAGCTGGAACTTATTAGTCCGTCTGTCTGTCTGTTTTGTCCTTAGAGATTGAATATGGCCAAGGTGCTGCGCGGTAGTAATATCCTGTTGTTTCGCAGTCACTTCTAGCCTACAATTTATAATTCTCTCTGTTTGCAGTAGCAAAACTACATGATTCAACTTGCGTTCTATACCAATGCTCAACATCTCGTATTCTTAAGAAAGTGTTGACGGATTACTGTGTGTCGGGGACGAATATTACATCGCAAATCATCTATCTGTTCTATAACCTAAATCATTGGAGGTCTCATACCGTAGTCACTAATATTACAATTCAATTACAACTCAATTCAGTAGTTATTCTAAGGTTGTCTAATTTCAACACTCTCATCTAAGCGTTTCCCAAGTCAAGAACCCACGAGCTCACCATACCTGTGAACGCGATATATGCTATCATCGCGCTCATCACAAGCAGACTTCGAAACCGTTCCTTCGTCAAGGGCTCTCGGGAATACGGCTGTACGCTCCTGATCTTGATAAACCGGAACTTGATCAGCACGAGAAGGATCGTGTTTGCGCTGCATAGGAAGAATAGCCCGAGTTCGGCCAGCCAAGCTAATGCGTAGATCAGCTCTGTGGCTAGACTTGCCGTAATTACGGGTGCCATGGTAGTATGGCTGAGGGAATGATGATGGTGTATCTTACTTGAATTTAAATTGGTATTAGAGAGTTTTAGGGGGTGTCTATGTGAGCATTGAGTCGAGGGGTTGTGAATAGCCTATGGTTTTATAGCTGAAGTGTTGGATGGCATTGTTTGACTCTACCAAATAAAGAGGGTGTGGGTTGTTTGAATACCTAGTGATTGTTATTATACGTTCAAAGAGCGGGCTTGTCTTAGCCTGCTCTTAGATGGCGATTCGAACAAAAAAAATTAGAGCATGAGCAATTCTCATCGCACGAATTGTCTGGCTGAGGTTTGGCCTTTGAAGTCTTCAATTCAGCTAAGCTTTGCCCAAGCTTCCGATGTTGGGTATAATGGTTATCTACGTAGTATAGTGTACACACATAGCTCAATACACATAGCGGAATGTCACTGCCCTATCACCCTGCGCAGACAGTTCTTCCGGCGTGAACTCGTTATGTCCGCCTTCCCTTACAATCTTTGCCCTCTTCTTATTGATACGCATATAATTCACGATAAGTATACCCGCCGCGACAAGGCCAACGCTCGCAAAAGCTAACTCCAGGGCGTGTCCAAGGATGTATCTCGGGGAATCCCTCTGCCTGTAAAAGTTCGACGCGAATGCCCCGCCTAGGTTGCCTGCCCCGATCTGAATCGCCATACCTGCACTGCGTTTATAGCTTCCAGCGAGATTATTAGATAGCCAGGTGATGTTTCCTGCAAATGCCGGGTAGATGCCAGCTGCGGCTATGAAGACACCAGCGTATACGACGCCGGGAGTGCCAGTGGAGATGCAGCTGGAACTAAGTCAGTTGCATTATGGAGATGGGAATGAGAATCGTGGCTTACAGGATGTATCCAACAAGTATGACAATCAGACATCCAATGACGAACGGACTTCTCTTGCCCACCCTATCGGAAAAGTATGCCACAACCACGGCCAAAATCGACGCAGTGACGTAGATCGGGACTGTGAGGAGCTGTGCCGTGGATGAAACGTAGCCTAGGTTCTTGATAATGCTGGGTAGGAAGAGACTAATTCCGTAGAGGGGACAGACGATCTAGAAAAGTGAGTCAGAGGGCTAATCTAGTTAAAGATAGTTAATACGATAACTCACTCCCCAATAAACAAAGATATTAACCCAGATTTGCCAGTCTTTGAATGCCGCCCAAACATATTTCCACTCGAAGTCTTCGGTTTCAGAAACCCGTACGTTACCTTCTTCCTTGCCTTCTGTATGACCTTGATACTTAAGTCGGAAAATGACAAAAGCTCGCTCTTCTTCAGTGAGAAATGTCGCCGTCTCTGGAAAGTCGTAGAGAAGGAAGAATGCGGCAACAGCAACGACAACCTGCTTTGTTCAGTGAAGTGATTAAGTTAGGAACTCGAACAGAATCTTCTTACCGTAGCGAGACCTTCGAGAATGAAAATCCAGCGCCAGCCCTCGAGGCCACCGAGCCCATCTAATTTTGCAATGGCAAAAGCCAACAACCCACTAAATGCCCCCGCAACCGATGCTGCTGAAAAGAACATTGCTTGTCGAAGCTGCAGCTCCTTTCGACAATACCTGTAGTCGATCATTTAGTCTGGAGCCCCGGTTATCGGGCTTCTCAAACGCACCACATCGTGAGATAATACTTGATATTTTCATTAGCCTTTTGAGTATGTCACGTGTCTAGGCAGGACTTGCAGAACTTACAGCACACCCAGGATATAATCCTGCTTCAGTAACACCAAGAAACAGCCGCGTACTGAGAAGACCTTGAAAGTTCTGCACGATCCCCATCAGCGTCAAGACAGCTCCCCATGCTACCATAATCGAAGGTAGCCATCTACTCGGACGAAGCTTTTCTGTTTACACGCTGGGATTAGCAATCGCGAGCGAATGGGGTAAGAAATTGACGCATATTTGGGAGGATGGAGGACGATTAAACAAGCCCCAGGGGGTTGGGATGAATTTCGCCGGGAGACTAACTTAGAAGGAGATTACTCGGCACCTCAAAGGCAGCATAAGCGAAGAAGAAGACAGTAAGGCATAAGTTGTATTGGTCATCCGTCATATTCAAGTCCTCTTGCAAGCCTTCGATCTTTGCGTTTCCGATATTTCCACGGTCGAGGAAGGAGAGCAGATATAATAAAGCCAGCATCGGTATCAGACGAATATCCATCTAGTGTAGGATGTGAGCGACGTTGTCACTAAGAGACAAGCTTCGACAAACTCAATCCCTTATAATCCATGTAAACTCACCTTCCTCAGAATCTTCTTTTCATCCAGATGCGCGAATGATTCATAAGTAACCCCAGGCGCAGTGGCCATGGCATCGATTTGGCCGATTACATCTTTCTCTGTCCGACCGCCAGCCTGATCAATCTCGATCACATCCGGCTTCTCAAGCGTAGCACTCATCGTAATATACAAGCAAAACTTCGGAGACAAGATTCTTGACGTTGAGATAAGAAAGGCAGAAATAAGATTGTACGAAGACGAGCTTTGTTATCTCTTGGTCTCCGGCACTTTATGATGAAGAGACCAGCCACGCCGCTTATCTGGTATAGGATTACAGCGCGCGCCATCATTGATTAGTCGCTGACCGTAACTTGTGATCCTCGGGAATCCTCCGCGCTCACCCCTCCCCCGCATTTGCTATACACTAGGCAGGCCGGAGTCGCTTGGCAGATGCGGGGAGAGCGGTGTTAGAGAAGCAGCTAAGCTTTCTTTGACCCTCTCGTGGGAGGGACGAATTCCCCAGACACTGAACCAAATCAGTAGGCTTCTGGAATTTATGACCATTAGTCATGACGTGAAATGCCACTAAAGTCAGCGGCAATGAGCCTCGATATTCTGCTCAGCTAGTATGCTGTGAAGGGGAATAAAGGAACCAAATAGTGTCACCTGACAGAGAATCTATCTGGAGTAGACTAGACTTAAAGCTGTGCTCAAATTGGTCAATTCTCCAATCCTTCAACGTAGGCCCTTGCTAGATGGCCGCAGGGACTCAAGCCGAAGGATGGTGATTGGTAGACTCAGCATCCCGGACCGACAATTGATCATGAACAAGAAGCAGCCGATATATGAAATTGTCCGTTTGGCCGTATGGCACACTGCTGCCAAACGAGAGATCTGGCAGGTAAACAATGATAGGCGGCTGCACCACTCACTCCATCCTCTTAGCTTGAATACCAGTGATGCCCGGTGAAGCCTATATACTATGATCTGCCGCTTTGCCTGTATGAAGGTTGCCTTGAGCCTCATTTAGCTCTGCAAACACATCAATATCCAGAGTTTTGGACGTGTTTTGAACCGTCAGGCGCTGTCATTGTAACAGCTTGTCTCTGGATCTGACGATTTAGTAAAGTTGAAACCCAGTCCTCTAATCCGACGATTATCCCCTGCAAATAGGTGTCTTTGAAATGACGATTATCCCGAACTGGCGGCACTCGATTCAGCCATACTACTCGGGCTAGGGCAATCTAAATTGCCTTTCTGAATTTCTGAAACCCGAGACCCGAGCGTTGCTGTCAGAATGATGCCCTTCGCTTCGCAATGCACATAGCCTACATGAACAGGAAGAAGGATATTCATGATAGTCGAGAAGGGAAGGTGAGACGAAGATAATCACGAAGGGACGGCGATGCGCTTGTTGTCTCCTCCGAGCCGGTTGTGCTGTCGCTACGGGATCAGACTGGTTTTGTCTTTTTTGTTGGCATATTTCTTTTCCTCGGCCCCTCTCGTCTTGAGCTTTTACCAGCCAATCAGCGCCCAACACACGGGTGCAACACTGCTTGCCTGGTTCTCGTCACGTACGAAGTAAGGCAGCCAGACGGGATTACTCATGACTAAGGCTGAAAATATATGAACTGCACACCACGACTGTCACTGCATTATCAACGGCGCGTTTTGAGGCGCTTTCAAGCCATACCTCTTCAGCTGACTAAATCCACAGTCCCTAATAGCGGTCGGTCGGTCGGTCGATCGTCTCGTCGGCCTCGCTGTCCTGGTGGATATGAACAACGTGATCTAGGACAGCTAGTTGCTCACATCAGGTTTCGGATCTCCCCACAAGAAAATGCTTTTCTTAGACATGACTCTAAAAAGGTATCGGGCTTCCCCAATACTTAGTGTGTAAGATCAGTCTCGATTATGAGCACTGAAGCTCAGCTGACGGAGGGCGATTTCGCAGGCTGCACTGGCGGGGCCGCTGGTTCCATGCCGTGAAGAATGTGAGGCATTTCCGGGACGGAGGCCGTTGACGAATCAAGGCACGGTATATGAGCGACGTATTATATATCATAGGTATGGTCGTCCTCTTCTTGATGCTTAGACGCTAGATATGAAAGAATACTTTGGCTCATGAACAGGAGGATGTTGATCGAGGTAACTTGTAGATAGCCACTGATCCCACGGATCTCACCGTTGGCAAGGGGGCTTCCCTACCTAGGTATCTACATGGTAAGTGCATATAGGTAGCACTGTGGGGATTTGGTGGGGTACACAGGCGTTGTAGGTACCTAGTAGGTACCTAGGGTACTGACGTAGGATACCTACACCCACTGTAGCTAAGTAAGTAGGCATGCAGCCTCAGGGCTCTACTGCTCAATGAATGGATACAGTATTATTTGGTAGGTAGTACAGATGTATTATGAATCAACCTATACATAGCATGGCCCTCACATGACTATTCATGTAGGTGCTAGGTAAGTACCTAGATAAGTACGGTAAGTAGGCAGAGGCCACACGCTGCCTGCGGTGCGGTGCTTGAGTGAGAACGAAATCGCGAGCATCGATATCACGGTGCCTCGGAACATTGAAGGCCACACTTTTTCTCTACAACGAGGGAAGAGATGACATCATTACCTATTTCCGTGTCCGAGTGAGAATAATGTACGATGATGGGGCACCGACATGTAAGGAGGTAGTCCTCGTCGTTCTTCAGCAAACATCAGTGAGTTGCAGGCTAGGGTAAAACGCCCTATTGTGCAGCCTATGTCAAGAAGAAGATCGTAACAGTAGAAGCCTTCCGTCTCAAGTATCTAGTCTCTGAACAGTATGGGAGAAACTCGCGATGCTGCTCAGTAAAACGGTGATCAATATCATCCCTCCCTCCTCCATGTTATAGTTGCCAAAAATCTTAAGCATGGGATAAAACATCGTTATATCCGTTAGAAGGATGTCAGAGCCCGGGGATGTTGGATCAATCGATATGAACGCCTTTTACGTGATCCAAGCTCATACTCCTTGGCTTGTCCCGTTCCGGAACACATTTTCTCGTCATGGTATAAAAATAAAAGTGTTTGTGTGTGGTCTCGGTCCTCAGTTCGGACTCCACGCTTTAAAGCTCAGGTCCGACGTAAGGGAGTGATCGGACCGGATACTCAATCCCTTGGTCTTCCTTGATAAGATGATGGCGACCAGTGTCGTTCGATAATCACGCTGAACCACCACGCATAATACTGTGTTAACTGCATTGGTTCACGCTCTCCGCCATTCGCGTGTTTGGATCGGAAACGCGCTTGCATCTACCGGTTTGTTCATACACGAGCTGCTCCTACGAGGATCTCGGAACCAACCTATAAGTGTATATACTGTACGGAGTATATTCTGTCAGAAAATGACTGCTTAGCGTGAGACATGCCTACAGCAATACATTCCCCTTCCCGCTCTCAGCTTACACTGCCAGAGAGCTATAGGCAACTATTAGGTAGATGTTCGCCATCATCGGATTTTGTGGGATCGAGGGCGCCCGTCTGACGCCCAACCTAAAACGCCACAGGCATCACTCGCCCTCGGCATATCGCGTCACGCGAACATGGCTTGCACTCAGCACAGTTCATCTGAACAACTCAACTGGCCAGCATCTGTCAAGCTGCTCCTGCGGTGATGGTGCCACGCCAGAACATCACCAACGTGTCTTCTGGCACGCCAATGGAAATGAAGGAAATTCCCGACCGTAACACACGGCGAGTCGGCACCTACCGGTAAGCAGCATATCTGAGAGAAATACTCGTAAAGGCCTATGCATAGGACACGTGAATCCAGTCAGATCCACGCGGATATCCCCACCGAAGCTCGATCCCTGTACCTACTTCCTCAGTTGTGCGAGGCTAAAGATCGCGAGCTGTGATCTCTAGCGTCACGTTGCACTACAGCACGATGAGCCGCAAGTAGTGAAACCTACGCTGCATGCCCCTTGTCTTACATCGACTGTCTTAGAATCCCCTGGGTGTCTGGGGAGAGCTTATGGGTGACGATACCGCTAGAGATGGAATCAGATCTCCATTCCACTGCCACTCAGCTGTTGGGAATATGTGTTTTTCCACACAGCTAAGCAGGCGTCGATAGTCTGACCACCACCGGCACGCCGTTGGGGAACTTCACACACCTCGGGCAAGCCCAAACTAAAGAACTGATATAGAACTACGAATGGCTAGATGGCAGTGGCTATATGGGGCCAGAAAGGCCGGCTGCCTGGTGAAGTACTGTCCGGAACAAGGGAAGCATCACCATCAGTAAGGGTGTTGCTCGCTAGGTGCGTGCTGGGTGGGAGCTTGTCTTGAGACGTTGTATCGACTTGCAAGTGTCGGTAAGACCAATAGTCTGCATCTTGGCATTAAGCTAGACAGATTCCCCCATAACAGTCGCGGTGTTGTGGCTGTGGTGCGACCTGAGGATATCCCTCACGAGCCCCTGGAGAGCTCAGGGTGCATAGGATTTATATCAGAGCCTTCCACCCGATGTTCGGGCTCATGATGTTCTGCCTCTTAATTACCCACGCGCCGGTTCCTTGCATAGTACCCCCCTCTTTGTGACCGGCCACGCGCTCTGAATATGGAGAACATACCCCTCCTAATACTGTACCTAGCGGTACCAAGTCTTCTCATATCTGTATTCCGCCAATTGCTGTCATGGAGAAAGAACGGAGGGAGGTCTGGCAAGGTATTCCCTGGCCCTCAACAGTTCCCGGTCATCGGTCGAGTCCATGACCTCGATAGGTTTTCCATGTGGAAGAAGTTCAAAGAATGGGCAGACATACACGGGCCCATTTACCGCACCAGTATGTTAGGCCAGCAATTCATCATCATCTCCGATGAGAAGATTGCCGAAGAGCTCCTCGTAAAGCGAGGGAACAAATATTCTGGTCGGCCGCAGATCCGCGCTCTCTTCGACCATAAGACTGGCCCTGGCTATGTTGCATTGATGGACCGTCATGGTAAGCTGCGCATTATATGACATTTCCAGCCTGCATACTAACAAAAAATTTTGCAGACTATTGGAAAGAACAGAGAAAATGGGTCCATGCTGCCATGGCCGACTTTCATCGGCACCACTTCTATGGAGTGATCGAGTCTGAAGTACGGCGGTTCCTCGCAGTTCTCTTAATCGACCCGGCCAATTTCCACGCTTACACGAGAGAGCACTGCGGGCGTATCATGAGCCGCCTCGCCTGGGATGACGCTACCCAAGGTAAAGAAAACGGTGAGAGTGCTGACTGCACGCTGGGTTGCATGTCTGTCTCCGGTCCAATAGTAAACACGATGACCCCTCTTTGGCACATACCATGGGCCCTGAATCCGTGGAAGAAATTCGAGCGCAAAAGAGAAGACACGCAGAGAGCATGGTGGCTCAACTCTTTCCAGATCGCCAAACAGAGATACTTGCAAGGTAATCTGCCCGAGAATACGTGGTCCTACCGATACTTTGCCGGCCTTCAACAAGGCGGCAACGCCACCCTCCAACAAGACGCGAAAGATGAAGAGTTCGCGAGCTGCATGCTCGGATTCCAGAACCTAGTTGGAGTCGTCACTATTGCCGGTCCTATGGAGTTCTTCCTCATGGCGATGTCCCTGAATCCTGAGTGGCAGAAGAAAGCGCAAGAGGAGATCGACAGAGTGTGCGGGGATAGGCTGCCAACAACCGCGGACTTTCCTGATCTCCCAACGGTGCGGGCATGTCTGAAAGAAACGCTTCGGTGGCGATCTGGCGTTCCTCTCGGTGAGTGTATAGCCCCAAGTGTCTGTTGCCGCAACACTAACTAGTCCCCAGGCGTCCCCCATCAATGCGAAGTTGATGATGAGTTCCGTGGCGAATCAATAAAGAAGGGCACAATCATCCTAGCATGCGAATGGTAAATAGAAACTATTGTCAATGTCATTCGCCCATCTAGCAAGCTAACGAGGAGTGATACAGGGCAATAAACCGCGTGCCGGAGAAGTACCCAGACCCCGAGAATTTTCGCCCTGAGCGGTACCTCGAGAAAGGCTGGCCGACGTATCAGGAGCCACTATCGAGATATCCAAACATGCGCGAGGGAGTCGGCATGCACACTTTCGGCTGGGGTCGCCGGACGTGCCTAGGCCAGCACATCGTCGACGACGAGATGTTTGTCTCGGGTGCCGGCGTACTCTGGGGCTTCAATCTCGACAGGAAGAGGTGTCCTAAGACCGGAGAAGTCATCGAGTTCGACACAGAGGCTACTAATGCCCATGTCATTCTGGAGCCACTGCCCTTCCCCTGCGACATACGGCCACGTAGCCCCGAGCGCGCTGCTCAGATCCTCAAATACTATCAAGACGCCAGAGAAGACCTACGAGTGTAACCAACATTACAAATTGAGTTAGTGAGCGTTGAAGAATCAGTGATCTTTATATATATTAACAGAATTGCTCAATACCGATGAAGCAGGAAGATTGCATTTGTCATGCCGCTATGATGTACTCGCTCGTTCGGATAAGCAAGCGGCGCAAGAATGGAGCAGGATGCAAGTTTGATATGATAGAGATAGAATATGATTGCACCATAGCGGGGGCTGGTTATTATATTGGATGACCATACTGTACTGATAGGTCACCACACAATGTGACTCGACACAGTTTCACCCATCCATCTTTCTTTTCTTACAATATAGCTAAGGCATTCGGCGGCGATGCTATTCCTGAGACGACGTTGAGGTTCTGAATGGTCAAGAAGAAGTTCCATCGGTTGCGGCTGTGCATGGCCGGTACCAACTCTTCAAGGTATAGAAACTCGACAATACTCATGCCCCAGCCTCCAATGAACACCTGATGCAGATTACGCATGGCGCCGTCGATCTCGGCGATGAAAGAACTCTGCCAGTAACAAGTTAGTCTAAGGTAACAACGGCCTCATATACTTGTCCGTCTGCTCATCTGTCTGTTTACTTACTGACTCAACGGCGGGATTGTCGGCCCCTATCAATGATAGTTTCTTCTCCCATAGCCACCGCAAGGTTCGGTCACTAGCTTCCAAACCGATATAAGGCCACTGCAACCGCTGGAGTCAGTAATTGCTCTCGCAGGTAAAAGTTTCGGTAGTAATTAGAATAGGGAGAAAATGACTCCAGAGGTTACATACGTTTTGAACGCGGAGCAGTGCTCGCTCAGTGATGTTGAGCGTATTGTACTGTCTAACCCAACCAGTGCGGATGATGAGCATATCCCCAGGCTGCGACCAGTCCTCTGGCATATTCTGCCAGTCTGCAACCTCGTCCAATTGACCGGGGTTGATTTGGAAGTCAGTGAACGGGTCAAATGTTTGATTGGTCGCGTCCATCCAGCCCGCAAAGTCGAACAGTACCGCACGCACCGCGATTCCCTTCTCAGCAGACACCTGAAGCCCGAGGGCCTCGGTAGGCTTTGGTCCTATCACGTCTTCGTAGTCGGCGATGAGATCGTTATACCACTGATATGTGTAGACGCTGTTGTTCGTAGAATAGGGGTAATGGCGAAGGCCATCAAATTGAGTCGATATCTGGGTATTCATGACCAGAACATCGTCTGTGTAGCCATCTTGAGGCATATAAAGATGGCTCAGAGGTTTCCGAGCAGCATTGGACGGCGGATCGGGAACGTCAAGCCTTAAATTCAGCGGAAATGCTAGCCCGTCCTGAATGGTCTGGGAAGCAGCGAGGATGGTGTCATTGGTGATGTGGTTGAGAGCGCCGAGCTGATCATCAGCGCCCCATACGCCCCATGCTGCTTTGGTTGGGTACGAAGAATTCAAGGGCAGTTGGTCGTACGACGGCCAATCAGCGTATAAGTCAACGCTACGATCAAATATGCGCGAGACTCGTTCGTACGGCCCCATGCTGGGATACGCAGCTGCTGCCACGGCCAACGAAAGGACAGCCCCAGCGTTCTTCATCTTGGCCACGTCGAAATTCAGGATATTGTTGATGCTGTATGGATGAAAGATATATCACCTGAGATTCGTCGAAAGTGCCTACTTTATATAATACTATCATAGCTGAGCATGAGTAGCCAAATTAGATCCAAGCCAGACTCAAGCGAACTTGTTCACTCATCCGAACAGCCGCTGTAGTCGTTCGGTGACACATCTTGGTTAATTCCGAATCAGACTTTGGACGGGGATCGGATGTAGATACTCATTAGCTAGTTAATGACGCTCTATTGCCGAAGGAGGTCATCGGATCTAATGCGGGTCGCAAGAGGTTTTGTCTACTTAGCACGCATCTACCCGCGTTGGCGATAGGCGGTAATGAATAGCTCGTGGGCCAAGCTCCGGCCATAAGCCGCTGTGAGCAGAGCCGCAGACCTGTAGCGGAGAGCGATCCGAAGGGGATGCAAGTCGGCTGACAAAACAATTACACACTTATCCATACCAGAAGGGAAGTGTGCTAGCATCAGCAAGCATAACAGTAAGTTGGCCGTCAGCAGACCGAGTCACTCCCCCGGGTGTAAGTACAAGGTAGCTTGGTTATGCCTTCACAACTGGGCCGATGATTACCTACCCGCGTCTGTAACGTTTAGCATGCCAATCTTTCTGGAGAAATGCGTTGGCATCGTCCATAGACGACAATTTGCGAGTTGAATCAGTCAGTCTACCCCGGACTGCTCTGGGCACTTACTTAACAGAGCCTAGGCAAGTAAGTACGAAAGCTACATCGAGTGCCTAGTGCACTCTATACGGCGTATAGTACTAGTGAGCAAGAGCGTTGTCAGGGAGTAGGCATCTTCATGTAATTATACCGTACCTATGATCCCAGCATTAGTTAAAGCTACCTAGGCTAGGTACATACATGTGGGCTGACTTTGACGCATCTGTTGACTCATCCGTATGGTGGTGCTGGCTGTACTCCGGAGTAGCTCGTTATCATTAAAAGGAATATCCGGCATACGAGCCCAGGTACCGAACACACGAGCCACGGCCCAACGGAATAAGAGATGGTGGAGGAGAGGGAGTGGAGAGGTTTTACGCCTATACGAGCCGCTGCCGTTTCCTCGACCCGTTTGAGTTCTTCGAGATGAGGTGTTCTTGGTGGATATTACCCACGACAACATCTTCGTCGTCGACCATTTCTCGGTTCATGTGCGCGAGGAAGCTCTCCTGTTCCTCGAAGAACCGCTTTAGCTTCTTCGTAGCGACTCTTCTACCTGCCGCAGAAAGGTCACGAATCTCTCGAAGCTGCATACGGATTCTCTCTTCAAGAATCTGCAGCCGATATTCGGCAAATTGGTTGTACAGCTCATTAATGTTGGATATGGGTCGTACAGTGGTCAGCACGGTGCTATAAACCCCGACGTCAGTAATCGCCGAATGGGGTCTCGAAAACGTAGCTGTCTTCTCCGATACACTTGTAAAATGGGGCCGTATTTCGATATAGAAGCGGTAGTGAAAAACACGAAGCAGTCCCTAAAAAATCACTTACTCATCCTTTTTGAGGGGATCACGCGGCCTAAACGAGGTCACCATTGTGATTCGCTCCGTTGTTCCAAGAGTCCGAAGAGCTTCGTGCTCAATGTATCGGCCTTGCAGCACGACAGCGCAGCCCTGTAGAGGAAGTCTTAGCTTGATGGGAAATACAGCGTCAGAGCATGTGACTTGCCATTTGCGGTCCTCTCACTTTCATGATATCGCCGTTGCCGGTGCGCAACGCTGTTTCACCCCCAATCACTGCGACCGCTGGAGTCAGTAACTACTCGTTCGGGTAAATTTCCGGGAGTTCTGTGCACTTCCCGAGACACGCTTGTGTCCCGGATAGGTAACTATTGCCTCCGGGAGTAACTAGAACAGAAAGAAAATGACTCCAGTGGTTATACATACTATCCGTGCAGTCACTAAGCATCGTCACGCAGACGAACGGATAACTGTCTGTGTGCCAGCCGACAATGGGCTTGTCGTCCTCCCAAGGACAGCCAGCGATACCCTCGTCGGCTTCGTAATTTGCCCTTTCGGCTACAGCCTCCAGTTCTTCCCTCTTCTCCTCTTCCGTTTTCACCGAGATGTTGATGTGTGCTATCTCCAGGTCCATCTCTGGGATCAGATCGATCCCGGCGATCTTTGACACGATTGCCAGGGTTTCTGGGTTCTTCCACACATCATATACAAAGGGGGCGTATCTATACTCTCAGGTAATGAGAATAGGGTTTAACCTCAACGCAGATACACTTACTTATTCGCAAAACCTCTCAGATAACAATGAGCAAGGTTACTGGAATATTGGCAGTTCTCGAATACCTCAGGAGAAAGGACTTCTCGCCTCATCTGCATAACAGCTTCCTCTGTAAAAAGCCGGAACGGCTCTGAGACAGCAATAGGCGAGACGCCCGTAGTTTCCGAGAACCCCAGCTCCTTCATCGTGTGCACCTTTGGCATTTCCTTAAACGCCAAGTGCCTAGCGGGTGTAAAGACATCGTGGTTGATATCTAAGACATGAGCCTGAGAGATTATTGGAGTGAAGTTTGGTTTTGTTTGCGCCGCCACGGGCTGGGACAGGTCTACTCTTGTCGCCATTGGGGTGATGACGATACCTAATAACTAGGATCAGCAAGCGTCTATAGATGGTCGTGATAGCTGCTGAATTAGATCGTTGAGATAATAACACCTGATGTAGAGTGTACTTGCCGCTCGATAATAGCGGCCGTTGGTCACAACTCGTTGAGCGGCCACGGATATCTATCAAGTCTTAAATATGTATGAGTGGTGCGCTAGAGCTAGGCCTTATCTCCGCCGGCCCTTTCACATTGAAGTGTGGAATAGTGTTGTATCACCACAAGTGTCTCGGCAGAATTTCCCGGTTCCTTCTCAAGATCCCTATCGCGTGGTTTGGAAATGATCCCAGTGTAATGATTGTCGACCCATTGGGGAGCATATGGTAAAGCAGCAATGAGTCTAACAGCAAATCGGCTACACAGCGCACCCAACCTAGTCTCGTTACTTAATCTGCATCTTTATCTATACCTTCACCTCTTCCCGTCCCGAGTGCGTATCGGGGCGGGGCGGCGGAGAGGTGTGGAGGAACGGCATTACAGCGTTCTCAGCCTAGGTAAAGCAGCACTGCCTGATATCTAGTAGTGACATTCGAGATTTTCCGCCGCCAGCGACGCGAGCTCCGCATGGTCTTGCGTCTTCGAAAGCACAGGGCGAAAAACGAATGCTAATTATCCTGTAGGTTAAAGAGGCGGTAGGTATAATGTCGATGCATCATCCCTGCCTCTGAACCGAGGCGAAGGGGCGGATTGGGACTCAATCGCGTACCGGTGACTACCTGCCAACGGCACAATCAGACACAAGGTCTTGGAGAGGCTATACATACCTTGCTGGGTATGGGAAAGTATTGATTCCGGAGTTCCTGGATGTATCATGGCTCGAAGCATACCCTGTTGCGGGACCGTCCGTCATCAGTTTTGTCATACCCCAGAATCCCATTGCCCCAAATAGCTAGCTATCTTGACATACCAATGGTGCCGAGGTAGCAGGAAACGCCAGGTATGCCTATTGGTTCACGTTTTGCGCTCCGCTATCTAACGTGTCGTTGATGTAAGTACCTAGATTAACTAGGTATGTGGTCGTTTATCTCCGTTATCGGAAGCGAAACCCAGAAATCATGCTTCCTGGGGAGCTATGAGTTGGGCAATGTGATTATAGATATTGAGGTTGTTGTGTGGAAAAATTAGCCCACTAAAAGGAATGCACCGTGAGGGGTATATGGCCACTCTCTCGTGCCTCAGGACATCACCAAGAGTAACATTCGCGGAGCCAACCCGGCTGGAGCTTAAAAGCCCACGATTATTATACATCCACGTATGAATACCACTAACCGGTTGATTCCCATATGCTGGGATGCCAAGTGATGTTATAATTTTTTATTCTCTGTTAAGGTTGGTAGCGTGGCAGACGTGTGCCTACTTAAATAGGATATGGTGATGATAATCAGATTGAGAGGATCTATGCTGTAACAACATGGTCGGAAAGCCTTGATTGGGCGCTTCTAGTCCCCGTACAGCAGGCTAAGAATATAAAGGCGGACGCCCACAGCACACTCTTCCTATAGGAGGCAACCAGGCACTAGGCAGGGTAAGCAAGCCGGATTGTAAATGTCACATATATCCCTTCTTAGTGCAAGGACGCCAACTTCACGGAAGATAAGGACAAGATCCACTACCTACTTATGCGACTCTTTCTCTCCTAGATCAACCAGAAAAGTAAGGTCACTGGTAGCGCCGTGCTGCTTGATGCTTAGGCTGCACTGCTATACGGAACTTGACCCTTGTCTATATCTTATACGAGAACTCCCGGAAGGATTTTGCGTGAATACTGACCTTATTGTGACAGATTAAACCCAGTAACATGGGGGGCAAGGGAGTGTACTGCGTTACATACAGAATGGGATCTCCGCTACCGGCTGGAGTATCCCGTCTTAGTTTGGTTTGGCTGAGTGAAGATGGCATGACTGGGGATTTACTTTCTTTCTAGTATAACTAGCTTGATTTGAGAAATGGGAAATACCCGAAGATGGTTACAACACAACGTTAACTAGAGAAAGTTGGCCCAACTGTCCTTGTCAGTTGTTAGAAAACAGTGCAGAATTTACTAGTCACAGATACAAGGGAACCTCGCACAAGGGCATGAATACCTTCAGGTCAAACTGTATTTCATTGAAAGGGTCCTAGTATTACACGCAGAGCAATTCCCACTTGCAAAGATATCCCTCTGGCCAACCTGCCGAACAACTTCTCCTGTTTTTGTTGCAAAACATTGGATCATGATATAGCTATTATGACAGCACTAATAGGAGAATGAGAGGTCTCTTTGAGCTTCCGCAGCTCTTGTGTGATCATATCAAAGTATCTTTGGTGATTTCCACCTTTTGCTTTTTCTTCTCCTTATTTTGTTGCATGCAAAAGCACAGTCATTACACTTGACTGTACCTGCTGAATCGAGCTGCGAACGATAAGCCGCCAGCATCCATGATGGTCACGCCTGCTTCCATCCCATATCGTTTTCAATCTTATTGTTTTCTAGCTTTTCTCCTTACTTCTTTCGGCAAGTTAAGTTCTGCACATTAGCAGGGTTCGAAGAGGCTCCAGTGACAATAGTGACACCTGCACTGTCAACGGTTTCTTTGATCTTGCCATCGATGTGGTCGATCCACCATTTCTGCATGTCGGTTCCGTTGCCCTTAAGTCGATCATACTCCTTGGGGCTGATCCAAACTGTATACATCTTAAGGGTTAACATTTTCACTGATTGAGAATTCCGGGGAATATAAAGATTTTCGGAGTAGGAAGGTGAAGTATTTATGGGCCAAAAGAATGACTCACGTTCTTTGAGAACATCTTCAAGTTCACCGGCAATCCGAACATTAAAATTTGGGGCACCACACACCCAAAGGCGATATTTGTCCTTGCGGCACTCGTCCTTAATTAGCAGGAAGATTTTGTGGCGCATCATTGCTCTGATCTCGAACTCTGTTCTGCCAAATTCATGTTGATCAGCTTTCAGCTTTTTTCCTAGGTCCCGCAAGCTATGCAATTCCTTGACTACAGCTTCCATTAGGGTCATTCGGAAATCCTGTTGGTGTGCCTCCAAAACGCTCTGTTGGACTGTTGGAGATATTTTGCTGCCCGAGGGCTTCAGGGCCTTGGGCTCATCCATTCCAGCGGCTCGTAACTCTGTCCAGGCAGTCCACGGAGCCAGAGTTTCTCTCCAGCCGAACTGGGCGGCGCTGAGATCAAGGACATATTGTTCGTCTGACATCAGCGTGAGCTTGAGGACAGTGTGTCTATAGAGACAAACGTTGAGGGCTCTTCCCGCTGTCATCTGGCAGATTGGAGTAATAACGTTTCTCGGTTGGACGTGGACCAGTTCAACATTTTTACAGACCGCTGTTTTAAATGGAGGTATTAGCTGAGGGACTAACGTTCATTTCACAATTGAACAAGGACTTACGCTTAAAGATGGTTTTGATGAGGAAGAACAAGGAGAGCGTGACCTCTTCAGACTGTGCCCAATAAAGCACTTCAATATCCAGAGTTAGTACCGTTCATGCAGGTCAAGAGTTACAAGAATAGGATATATAAGGTCTCCCACCACTTCGGTTAGGGCAAAGAAAGGGGCAGATGATTTTGCAAACTCACGAGCAAGGCGCATCTCCTTATTATCAGCTACACCTTTAGGGAATGGGACGAAAAGACGTCGACCGGTAATGCCAACTCGGTCCCAATTGTTATCGAGAAGATATACCATGCCGTCCTTCTTGTACACTTTACCAAGCGCATAAATATACGTTGCCTCCTGCATCGCTCTAAACATATTGTCCATCAACGATGCAGCACGTAGGACCATTCTGCGGCAGTCACAGGTTTTCTTGTGAGCTTTGTAATCGTTTTCAAGACACATCTTGTTGCAGTAGGCCGTCTTCTCCAGGATGTGTCCATCGTCACTGAGGGAGCAATCGGAACATCTCATATTTGCGTCTGGTCTGCCACAGGCGGCACAGGCTCTGGGACTCACTCTTGCAGCGATTCGAGCATTTGAAGCAGGACCAGCGGGCTTTCTCTTCTCAAATGGGTATGTCTCGGTCTTCATGCCATAAGCAAACCATCTGTGGTATCTAAGTTGGCGTGCCTTGAAGCTCTTATCCTTACGTGGGATGGGCTTCTGGGCTGCCAAGTGGGCGAGCTGTTGGCGGAAGTAAGTGACGGTGGAAACGCCCTTGATAAAAGCCTTCTGAGCATGGTTAAGAAGATATTGATAGTCTGAGTCCTTCGACGGCGGACCGTTGATGAACTCTTCCAATGCTGCAGTGAGTTTGTTTCCAGCGTTCACACTATCAGTCACGGAACTGCCCTCTGGGTCTGCGAGCGAGGAGAACAGCTTCTCGACCGGATCCATTTCTAGCTTTTCTTCCATTGCGTAGTTATGTTTGCGTAGGTTTCTTTTACCTTCAGGTGCGTACGTGACGTATTCTCATGCTATAGTGAGCGTCCTGTATAGAAACACAATGTGATTAGGACAAAGGTGGTAGACATACCGAAAATTTGGGGTGATACTGGGACAAAACCGCCTGTAGTGAAGTCGATCAGCTTTCAGTCACTACCTAATATCGAATAGACAAATGTCTCACCACGGTGCTGTTATTTGATAGGGTTAGACCTTGGATTGTACACAGCAGGCGAAACGCAGTGTCTTTCAACACTTTGTAGAAAGACAGAGAGTGTGAAGACTGGGTTATCCGATGTTAGAAAATAGACAGGGAAGTGCGGGGGTTGGGTAGTTGGATAGTAGAAGAGAAGTGTTTGACTTAAACAGAGAAGGAGCGACGGCGGGTAGATTAACGACCAGCCCGGCACAACGCGTTCTTACGCGTTCTGTCCACCAGATTTTGGGGGCTTGCATTCAAGTACCGGTACATGGCAAATCCATTGGTTACATGGCATTGACGCAAAAGGGTCTGCAATTCAATGGTAGTTATTGTGGCAAGCCGTGTACTCGCAACCGGAGTCATGCTATGCCATTCATTACCTTCCCCATTGACACTGTTTGCTTCACAATACCTATGTATTTCGAATATGCGTGCGCTACACCTCAAGTCAATGGCCGTGAATAGGAGAGGAGGTAGGGACGGACATTGAGAATATTTTTGAAATGTTTCGAGCAGTCCCCATGCTTGGTCCTAGTTGGGAATGGCATCAAGATTCCCAAGATTATCCACCCCTTGAACAGTCAAATTTTGCTTCCAACTGGGTCAAAGTAGTCAGATTTACGTATGAATAACTGTTTGATTAAGGGATATATATTCTTCACCTGATGAATCTCCTAGAAGCGTGCTGTAGTTTCTTATCTGATATTTAGTTACCGGGCTCTACCTCAACATCCAGCAGGTAAGGATAACTAGCATATAATTAAGTTAAAACACGATACTTGAACTAGACAAAACAATAATGAGGAACAGGTGTGATAGCAAATATATCTACCGAGTCTCTACTTAAATTTCTCATTATTGCATGCACCCTAAATGAGGTTTAAGTTGAGGAGATGCACTAGCAGTGCTGTACATACCATTAGGCCCGGATCTCTTGCTCTTGCGAAGAGAGGCCTTTTTTCTTCCCTACTCACGAAGAAATTAGGATGAAACGAACAGCCGTGTACAATCTTCCATTTTAGCACTTACAGTCTTACATTCCTAGCCTACACCTCAACTGAGATGGCACCTGCTTGAGAACAAAGACATTGACCTGGCACGCATCAGAAACGGACGTAATAGGATACGAACGACTGGCAAATCTGCTGTTCCGCTGCTGTTGTGGCATCTGAAGTTAAAAGGCCTTGCCAGATTTAGATACCCTAGGCAGCCGCACGTATCGAAGTTCGCAATATTAAGACCTATAATTGGCCCGGATGATCGGATGGTCCCATACAAGATTACCTCATACCTCAATGTGCCCGTTCCGTTTCCTTACCAGATCAAGCTCGCTTCGGCTCATTATGAAATGACTCTACCTGCTGCACCCTCACCCTCCTTGACGCCGAGTGGCTTGTATGGCTTTCCCTTTTACCCATCTTTCCTGATGCAGACAAGGGTACACTAGTGATTGCCAAGTAGTTGAGCCTACTAAGATGTCGACTCCATACAAAGAGTCCCAACCCATCCCTAGCTATGTGGGTATCAACCCTGCAACGCAACGGCCTCGGCCGCCGCCAAATCGACGTCGCGATAAGCCACAGTTGAGTTGTAATCTGTGTCGTCGTCGGAAGTATGTCTGTCTCGGAGTAGATGATGATTAACTGGCGCGCCGATGACTGACTGGCCCTCTTGATAGATTGAAATGTGATCGCAATCACCCCTGTTCAACTTGTGAGGTATGCAGCAGACTTACGAAATCCTCTTATGGCATTAACAGAAATAGAAACGTGGAATTGGGTCATCTTGCACCTATGTTGCCAACAACGCCCCATCAACACCCCAGGCTGGTGTTCAAGATAGATTGAGACACCTGGAGCATCTTGTGGTCTCCTACATGAACCAGAATGAAGGGGCAGATCCTTTTGCAATGGCGGGGCCTTCTCCTAGCATTCAGGAGCCTGACAACTCCCCTGCTCCAACTGATGTTGGTAGCTTGAAAACAAATAGCGTGGAAACCAAATACCAGGATCAAACGCATTGGAACTCTATTTTGGACGCTATCACTGAACTCAAGGAGGACTTGGGCGAGTCGGATGACCCTAAACCCATCTCAGTTACACCCGACTTTATATCAACTAACTCTCTGGACTCTCCCTTGCTGTATGGCTGTAGGCGTTGCGGCAAAGATGAGATTCTGGCGGCCGTGCCACCAAAAGACCTGGCCGACTGCCTTGTTTCTGAGTGCTTTGAATTGCTTGAGCTTTCCTCGTGTCAGTCTAACCCTATAGCCATCCAGGATCACAGGTACTAATTTCTTCAAAAGGTGCCATAAACAAGAGGGAGTTTCTCAAACAGGTAATTCAATCAAGCTTCGTACATTCGTAAACAATGAAACTACGCTAATAGTACTATAGTATGCCTCATTCTGGGAACGTCCCCAGGACGCGCCGGTTATGTGGCTTGGTTTACTGTTCAGCATTCTTTCCATTGCTATTAACCTTCGAGAATTCGATTCTGAATTAATACGGTCTACCTCGCACATAGACTACGTCTCGCTCAGTACCAGCTATCGTGAGAAAACTGTACAGTGTTTGGTACTAGGACACTACACGAGGTGCGGTCCCTATGTAATAGAGACTCTACTCCATCATTTTGCAGCAGAGTTCATGCGAAGGCGCGATGTCAATAATGAAGCATGGCTTATCTTAAGCACAACGGTGCATCTCGCCAGTACGTCATATCGCCTCCCACTTTTTATAACATAAGGATACAAAATTGAACCCCGTTCCCTTCCACCTGCAACTACCAGACTAACTCGTAGTTTAGTGCGTATGGGATATCATAGAGACCCCATGCATTTCAAATCTCTCTCGCCATTTGGTACGATTCCTAATGCCCACACTCGGTCCAGCACTGACGTAGGTAGAGGGTGAATCTAGGCGTCGTCTTTGGGCAATGCTTTTTCATTTGGGGTCCGTATATCAACCTTATGCGCTCAGATACCCTGTAGCTCCTTGATGCGAGACAACATCACTGACAACAGTACAGTAAGATGCCATGTGTATGCAGCTAGTCGATTGGCGGCCGAAGCATTGACCTTGACCACTTCAATTTGAGCTAACGGGGGTTGTGGCTGGATAACAGATATTGCGACGGCTGGGCAACTAGGATTGCCACGCCTGATCAACGATGCATTTGTTGACACGGCCGAACCTCGGAACCTCTTCGACAGTGACTTTGACGTCAATACGACTGAACTACCGCCTTCACGTCCTGACAGCGACCCCACCCCTATGTTGATGATCTTGGCAAAGCTGAGAATGGGACGCATGTAGTATGATATCCTTGGTACCATCCTCCTAATCCATCGCTCGTGGAGATTATAGTTTCCTCCTGGGACAACAAGATTATACAGCTTCTTAATGCCGCCCCTAATTTGCATCATAGAGTACCTGCTGATGCCAGCGAAACAATAGTACTGCCGTTACCGAGGTCGTCACGAGCACGCACCCGCCCACTTACGCTCATGTTCTACAAGTTGACCGACAACTTGAAGAAATTTATACAAATATCCCAGAGTATTGTAGGATAAAAGTCGAACCAGATTCCATCCGAGACCCGCCTCAAGTACTCCTCCAGCGCGTATTCATGCAGATGACTCATTACAAGGCTCAATTGATTCTCCATTGGCGCTATTTAGCTCTAGCTCACAAGGATGACCGATATTCATACTCGACCAAAACAACCGTATCAGCAGCGCTCAAGATCCTGAAACTGCACCGGTCTATCTACGAAGGACTTAAAACTGGTGGGCGCCTCTACTCAGTCAGATGGCGCGTGACTTGTTTCTTCAACCATGATTATCTCCTAGCTATGAGCATCTTATGCTTTTACCTAAAGCAGAATGTCGACAAGATCAGCGTTTCTGAACTCAGCGAGGTTCAGCAAACCCTGCGGCAATCGAAAGCCATACTACTAGGCCCTCGAACACCAATGTCGGCCGAATTAGAACGAGCCGCTGCGGCCATCGAATCAGCCCTGTCTGGTATTCTTGGCCCCGAGTCGGATGAAAGCTCATGTGGAAGTCAGGTATTAACTCCTGCAGAAAGCACTGAGCCGAATGAGTCTTCTAACTCCCAGGGTGTGTTTTCCTATAATTTAGTCGAATCCATATTGCACTCCGCTCAGCAGATTGCTAATATAGCAGGTCACTTAGATCCTTTCGTTGGCTCAGTGCTGCCATTTTTCGACCCAATGTTTGAAGGGGCACCTATGCTACAAGGAGCGTTGTTTCCTTCACATATAAATGATATGGGAGCGTTTGTCAACTCGGTCCTGGCCGGTTCGATCGATCCTTGGGTTGAGGTAAATAAATGCCGGCAGACACCAAGAACGTATGATTCCTGTTGGCTGACTGTCCGTCGAAGGCTCCTAACTTTGAATCATTCTTCTAATGCCTTCCCAATCTTAAAGATAATGTACGGTGTTCTTATTCGCGTCATTGCAGGGTGAGTACGGATGGGGGTATATCTGTCGCACTTTGTCAAAACGACGCCATAAGAGCTAGACGTACAAATCTAACAGCAGTATATACATTATCCACCTGAGTGCGATAATATCCATCTTCTTATTGCTGGCATCACTTTGAGACACAGCAAATTACCTCTCTTACAACTTAGAAGCTCATCGCCCTGCACCAACTCGATTTATGCTACCTTACACTAGTAGAACTCTCTGGGCAGCGGCATGAAGGCTTCTGATGCGACAATGACAGCTTTGATTGTTTAATTAGCTGGGAAATACTAACCACGGTCTCATTGTATGGTACTAACGGTGTGCCATTCATTGACTGAGATGATCAGGAGATATGGTTAAAAGAGATATTCAAGGACAACTACAGACAGTATCAAGATATTACCACATAGAAATGTTACAAGTAAATAGGTAATGCATAGAAGGAACCTTTTGAAGGCGGAACAAGGAGCAGGCCAATAGGCGCCATATAAGCATCTATTTAACACCACTGTATGAAATGTGAAGTTTCATGAATTTCGAGCCACCACTCCCAATCTCATGACACATGGATTTGAAGTCCATCTTTCTCTTTGTCTCATTGTGCACTTTTGGGCCCTAACTTGATGTGTAACTGAGATGATTGGACATGATGGGGAACCCAGTTAGTCCTAGCAATAGCTCTATAATGTCCATGATTCAGAGTTTAAAGTTACGGGTCAGCCGGCACATTTTAAGTTTCATCTATCGGCACAGACATACTTACTGATGAGTTACCTAGTTCTAATTGTTATCCGCACTTCACCTTGCGATGTGACGACTTGGAAATGAACTGCTAATGATTAGTGATGACCTATAGTAGGCTGAGACGACCCTTAGCATCACCATAATCCGGTGCTGACCGCGACGCCATCGCGAGCATTGGCTTTTACCTGGCCAATTCCAAAGGCCACTTACATATGGCACGGCGATACGCGACTAAGACTATGTCCGAATGCTATTCATAGTATGCCGATCGATGTGCTTCTCACCAAGGGAGTAGACGCCAATTTCAATATGGGATTGGTGGTGTAAAGAGATCTGAGGCTGACGGGGCTTCTCGACTCTTTCCCCTCTTCATTCTCGGTGCTATCACGCTGTCCTTACCTACCTCAGTGATGGATTCCAACCCATTGTTATACCAAAATCTGCACTCGTACATAAATGGTAGATATTTATCGGGACATCATTCATGTGAAGCACAAGGTTTGGTGAGGGGAGTACCTATGTATATACCTAAGTAGTTACGCACTTAGAAATGCGGGGTTTCTGTGGCTAGGAAAATGGGGCTTACGCAGCTCTCTCGTCTCTGATCAAGGGTCTGATAGGGCTCATAGTGGGAGATTGAGGGGAGATTACCCTAAAAGGGGATAGCGTGGTTGGCATTGTTTACTTGCAACGACAAGCCAGCCAGCCAGTCAGTCATTTAAGTCAAGTCTGCAGCCATGCGCCCGACGCGACCAACTTCGACCTGCACCAGCATTATCGTAACATAAGTTAATTCGCCTCATCCAAACATGCCTCGTGTCGCCCAGGTGCCTCGCGCGAGTGCCGGCACTCGAATAGCTTCCGGCTCGTCTGGTTCTCCCTTCAAATCGCCTCTCAAGTAAGTCGCATCTTGTATTTACATGTGTTCCCTGGCCACCGACCCAGCAACCCCTGCCAAATATGCAGCCGAAGCAAATTCTGACTGCTACCGCAATTTAGGATCCCGCTCAACGACGACGCTCAAGAGAAGAAAGGCCGTTTTCACTCTCGAAAGGCCCGCCACGAAAAACAGATCAACGAGCTACAGCAGGCAGCCACCACGCCTGCGAAGAAAGCTGGTTTCAGACTGGCCGACCTGGATAGTGCGTCTCCCCGCTCGAACCCGCGGACACCGCGACGTGGCGGGGAGGACTACGATGACGACGACGATGACGATGTCGTCGTGGTCGGCAGCGGCGTGACGCCTATGAAGCGCGTGCCCATCTTGGCCAACTTCGAGGAGTGGATGAAAATGGCCACCGACAACAAGATTAACGCCACCAACTCGTGGAATTTTGCGCTTATCGATTATTTCCACGACATGTCCTTACTGAAGGATGGGGATGGGGTCAACTTTCAACGGGCCAGTTGCACGCTCGATGGCTGCGTCAAGATCTATACCAGTAGAGTCGACAGTGTCGCTACAGAGACGGGCAAGCTGTTGAGCGGCTTGGCAGACAGTAATTCGAAAAAGAAAAGCAAAGACGATGAAGGAGATGGAGAAGAAAGCGAGGAGGAGGTCGACGAAGATGGCAATATCGTACGAAAAAAAACCAAAAAAAGAGTACGTTCAATTTTTACCTGGACTCACAGGTAACCTTGTTAACAGCAAGATAGCAACGGTCATCAGAAGCGACCCTGGCGCCATCATTTGCTTCTTTACAGCTCAAGAAGTTCGACATGGAATTTGCAGTGGACCCCTTGTTCAAGAAAGCGTCTGCAGACTTCGATGAAGGTGGAGCCAAAGGTCTCCTATTGAATCACCTCATGATCGACGGCCAAGGGCGCATTGTCTTTGATAGCAGTGATGACTCAAATGACAAGTCAGCAGACGGCATCAAGCCTCGGCGGAGGGAAGATGTAACCGCTGAAGAGGAGGATGAATTGGAAGAAGAAGAAGGAGATACGATCACGGGTCAGCCAGCTACGATCGAAGAGGACGAAGATGTCGAGATTGACATTAGCGCCCTTGGGCTCAAATTTTTCCCTGACTTAAGCCAGTTAGATGAGCAAGATATCTGCCCGTCGTTGAAAACCTTCGATCTCGGGGATCCTTCCGGATCACTAGATATCCCGTTCCTGCGGGCTCCAGAAGGTGACGAGGGGAACGATGACGAAGATACCCTTGAAGGAGCCGGTAATAAATCTGGTATGTTCATTGACGAAGATAATCCAATGGGATTTGACGACATGACCGCTATTGGTGGATTCGATGTCGCTGAGGTTGCTTTCGGCGAAGGCGGCGAGGCTTGGGCACGAGAAGCTGCTTTAGAGCCCCAAACGCGCCCGTATGATATCGGACTTGATGATGGAATGGCCGGGGGCGAAGGCATGGAGGGGTTGGACGATGAGAATGCCGATTACATCGTATCCATGAAGCACAATAAGCACAGTGACAAAGCCCATGAGGATATTCTTGGCTATTTCGACCAGGCTCTTCAAAAGAATTGGGCTGGGCCAGAGCACTGGCGGATACGGAAGATCAAAGATGCCAACAAACCAGAAACGACCACTCGACAACGCAAAGAAAAGGAACCGTTTGAAATTGACTTTACGGCGATGCTTGATGGCAAATTAGCCGAGACAATATTCACACAAGCATCCAGTAACTCGGCCATTTCCCTACCCAAGAAAGACTGGAAGTCCAAGACTCGCAATCTGCTGCCTGATGACAAGCATTTCAACTCGAAGCAACTTCTTAGCCTCTTTCTTAAGCCTAAAGCTCGACTGAGCAGTAAACGCAACCGCTTCAATAGCAGAATAGGCACTTCTGGCCATGCAGCTCAATCGGGCAATGTGCACGCAGCCGACATGGATGAAGCCTTTTGGGCTCAGAAAGAGCCGCTTCAAAGTCGGGAGGAGGACACGGTTCTGCCGCAGGGCGACTACGACGCCAACTTCTTTGACGACGAAATGCCACTCCCTGGCGGTGGTTTGTTGGATGATGATAACGACGAGTTCGCCGATGCTAGAGACCACTTCTCCCCTAGTGCGGAGGCCCCCCCTACAGAAGCGCTCGGTATCACGACAATGCTTGGTGGTATGACAACGGGTGGCTTCGGTACGCAGCTAGTTACGTCTACGCGCAGGTTAAGACCAGAATACGTGCAATATGCTCGCGTGGCCAAGAAAGTGGATGTCAGGAGACTCAAAGAAGAGCTTTGGAAGGGCCTAGGATACTCTGAGACCCAAGATGTAAGTTGTATATCCGTCAGCTCTCACAGTGGAGTCGCTCTATCATTTTTGTCGTTTTACTAAAACCTTTTTAAATAGGATCCCAACCGGTCCAGGCTGCCAACCCCTCCAACAGAAGAGGATGTCCAGCCGAAACCAAAAGAGGACGCTCCACTCAAGTTCACCGAGGTTATGAACGATCTCAAGTCTGTTTATCCCAAGGCTGTTATGGATGACATCTCAACGAGCTTCTGCTTCATCTGCTTGTTGCATCTAGCCAACGAAAAAGGTCTCTCCATAGAAAAGACGCCGGATCTTCTCGAACTCGAGATTCGGAAAGACTGGAATGCAGAGATTACCGAGGCTGTATGATATACCAACCTCACAATACAGTATGTAGTTACGTGTTACATGAGTGTTTTTGAACTTGTCCAGAGAGCAGATTATCTGGCTACGAGCCGATGGCTTCAATGCAGCTGGCACAGCAATGTTGTTTTCTGGGTACGAGATATGGTTTGTTACGATGATCAGGGAGGTTTGGCAGGAGAGCGGTATTGTGCCACAAGTGAACACGGATGGGGGCAAGAGTTTCCACACGATACATAGAGAAATACCAAGCCCACGAAGCGATTTGTTTCAATGCCGAGGCCAACATTTGGCTGCACATGGGCCTCTGCACTGTGAGAAACCGTTAGTAAACGAGCCCACCACCGGACAAGCACCTCTATTGGATCCCAGACTCCCACTTGTTCAGGCCACTTACTCAGGACTGAGGCTTGGACAACAACAAATTCGGATCGTCGATGACCTGCCTAGGTTACGTCATATCTGGCGGTCCGGCTGTGTGAAAAGTTGGCTACATGGCACTTGTGGTTTACCGAATCCTTACTTATGTGACATGAATGGGACTAACATGGCTCGCATTGTAAGTGGCGGCCTAGACGATATCCAGTAGACACCCGACACCTCGACACCGTATCCCAATCAAAAGGAGTGTCAGTGTAATGATACAGGACGTTGAAATCTCGATGCAGAACGGATGTATCTGTACCTGAATCAATTCATATACCTACAATTAGGGGAGAAAAGCCTTAGCAGTCGTAGATTGAAGGATGGATAATTCGCCTCTCTGTCTACAGTTGATATCTAGATATCTACTTGAAAATGTACATGTATTCTATCTATCCATTCAGTTAGGTCCATGACGGTATGCTCGTCCTAGTCCCGATGACATGTATATACATACCTGATATGTAAGTAAGTCCACACCAGCCTTCTTTCCTGCGTGCGAAGGCGATTTCTCGCATCTCGATGCAATCAATCTAGGTACAGCCGAGTACCTAGTTTCGACACATGTCGATCGATGATGTGCACCTCGCCTATGGCACATACATTGACCGACCCAACACAACGCTCGCCCCGTTGCTATTATTACACCGGACACTACAGGTTCTGTACATACATACAGTACATACCTTCTCTACTTACTTATGTCACGCCATCAAATCCCATGGATGCACAAACCGCGCAACTATTAACTCGTGCTGCGCGCCCCCCCCTCTGCGTACTACCTATCGCTACCCTATCCCAGATATGCATAAGTCAGCCAGTACGTTGCGGGCCGCAATGATTACCTACCTAGGTACATGTACTGACAAACGTACATCCTCTTAAAGGTATGTATGTACATGGTATCCCACAAGCTCATGGTAAGTTGAACCGACACGTGTAGAAGTAGGTAGTCGGCCCTGACTAATAGTAGTCAAATATCTATGCGCCCCCAAGCCTGTCCCGCATATCCGCACCTACATACCATACATACATACATACATACATAGGTACTTACCTACATAGAACTAGGTTAGGTAGGTAGTATGCATACACGCCTTCCCTCCTTTCCATTCAATTTTTTCGGCGGGCCCCGAAATCAAATGCTGCCACTGCATTGGCATCCGCTGATTCTCTCTCTCTCCACCCTCCCCCCTTTCGCGATCTCGATAGGAACCAGTGTCACGTAAGTAGATGCTTGGAACGGTGGGTGCATCAGATGACGACCCGATGTTGCAGGCGAAGCAGTCATAGGAGGAATTGGGTGCCGTCTATGCTACCAGTTCTGAACTAAGCACATCGGTAAAAGTAAGCTCGATATAGGTAGGGCGTTTGATAGGTAGGGATTTGGGAACAAAAACGGGAGGTGAATTGAATCCAATGCTACCTCGTGGCACTTTACCCTACCCTACGTACTGCGACTATCAATTACATACCTCGCTGGGTGTTGACATGTCTTCTGGAATCTCCCTCGTATCACGCACGTTCAACAGACGGGCCGTGAGTGAATTTAGGATTTTCATTTATTATTTTTGCTAGATATGATTTGTATCAGCGGCTTCGACCGACAATGGCCACGCCGCGGCACTTAGTATACTATCTAGCCATGTCCATTTGCTCGTACAAATTGTCCGACGCAGCCTATACCTGAATCTATTGATGTTCTACCTAGGCTGGTACCGAGGGTATCTCCAATCAAAAACTCTTAAACCCAGTAGCCTTTCCCAGTAAATGAATAATAGATAAACAAATAAACATGATATGCAACTCATCCGTCATTACTCGTAAAAAGGTGAGCCATCGGACGCCCAAATAGGAGGGAGAAGCATCAGACTGAGCCTGAAGTTGTAACTATCATCGACACATTCAAAGTGTCGAGAGGCATGCAGGCGCCAATACCAAGAGTATGGTGGTAGCGCACGACTGACCGACTGTAATGGCTCGCGCAATCCCGAACAAGGAATCATGGGCGCCTGTCAACAATTTCTCGGGCCCTTAGGAGCGCGGAGATACCATCAAGCCCAGCATCACCGTTGCCTGACTGCCTTGTCATAGTTGCCAAGCCCGCATCTTGAGGTAGATTCACCGCAGCCTCGTGCAATATCTCACCTAGCGGGCCAGGGGGCCCAGAGGGTCGATTGGTACGATGCCCTGAAATAGGCCCTGGCATACCACTAGTGTAGTGTGGTGCATGATGGAAACCGCCTGCTATACGGCTAGGTTGCGTGTGTTGCTTTTGCGTCCGCTGCAAGGGTAGTGATGCCTGAGGTGTCATGTGCCCATTCAGGGGATGCGAGGGACCTGATTGGACATATGAGGGAGCCGGCGATTCTGGCTTCGTCGATAAAAGCGCGTGAATAGGCAAAGAGGCATCGCTAGGTGTTCTTGGCGGATAAGGGGAGGTCGATGAATTGCTCCCATGTGAGGATTGCTCGTGTTTTAATGAAGGAGGCTGTGAGTTGGTTGTGGACCCAGAAGACCTGGAACTTCTCGACGGCCTATTGGCATGGAAGGATTGTGTGGGATAAATACTGGGAACGCCAACTTCGGGTGACTGAGAAATCATTGGTGACGCGGTTCTCGAATCAAGCCACGGTGCACTGGTACTGGGAATATCTCCCGGCTGATACTGGCCTTCCCAGACCATGCGGTGGTTGACAGAATGTATCGAACCATTACGAGAGTGAGGACTCGATAGCCCCCGCCGCCGCCCACCATTAGCTTCCTCTTGACACAAAAGCAATGGAGAAGTCAATGAATCGTCCACATGGCTGGTACCGGTTGACAACGAGGCTATTGAGCCCAGCCTTTGCTGGCGTGAAGGAGGAGGTTCACTTCCGTGCTGGCTTTCCGAGCCACTACCGGTACCGCTGGTTGTTCCACCAGGACCAATTGACACACCACTGGTACTACTTCCACGAGTGCTCTCGGCATCTGTCTTCAGCCTCTTGGCAACGTCTTTCTCTGGTTCAAAATTAGCAGTCTACTCAACCTATGATGATAACAAGTACAGCTTAATACCTTGAGATTGAGCAGCTTGTCTCTTTCGAAACTCGAGGAGGTATTCATTGTACTTCTTGCATTCGGGTGTTTTCTTGTACTCAGCCAGGGCTTGGTTATATTTCTCTTTTGCCTCGTTCGCTTGTTTCTCAAACGGTTCTTTCTCAGCACGGCCTAGATTCTGCCAATTCTCACCCACCAACTTCGCAATTTCTGTAAATGTGAGGTTTTGTCCCTTCAGATCCTCTCGCATTTCTGAACACGGTCAGTGCTCGCTCCTAGCAATTGAGTATATGATGTTGAGGTAAATCAACTCACTATTGGAAAAAAGCACGTAGGCTGACGGCGGCCGTTCGGGTGCATGCTCGTCGGGCTATTGTTCCAGTTAATTTCGCTCTAGTTCCGTAGCGGGGGGATGCAAGGCGTGTCTCAGTGCAACAAAACGAACCTTTGGATGCCTCCTGTATTTCCTTTTTACGACGATCGGCCCGGTTTTAACATCTGGTCTATCGGTGTCGGTACGGTTCGAGTCATGTCTAACATCCTCAATACTAGTGCGAGTTGGTGAGGTTAGAGAGGCGTCCGGGGCAATGCCTCTATAATTGGCTATACGTCGCTGAAGCTTCTTCGCCGAGTTAGCGCAATTGACACTATGGAGGGGGGATATTAGATCACTCACTCTCCGATGGCCGAGCTTTACGCCCAGAGCGTCACTGGCGCCTGAGTTAGCATCAAAAAGACATTGGGCAAAACGGATAATAGAGGGCGTACAGATCGGATTCAGTAATGTCTAATATTGTCTCCCAGGAATCAAACCCCTGATCAATGAAGGGGCCGAGGTACTGAGTGATGCCCAACTCGCCGAAAACTGATTCGAGGAAATTCATATAGCTGACTGGTCCGCGGTTTCACGGCAAGATCGCTAGGAACATTTGGTACGAGCGCAGCAGAGCCAGGTGTGGTGGCTAAGAGTGGCGGCGGCGTGGGACGTGATAAAGGTGCTTCACGGGTGCTCTGACAGGATGGGTGACGAAGCTCGTCCGTGTAAGGTGTAATAGGTTAATTTAAGCAATTGCTATAATCCAGGCACAATTGCCAAGCCCCTTTTCGCCAGGCGATAGGTCTAATAACCTGTCAGCTAGAGGCGAAGGTATCGCTGTGCTGCTGAGCCGAGGGCGTTGTTGTAGGTGCGGCGTGGCAGCGGGTCTGCTGAGGTGAAAGGGGACGGAAGCCGAGTCTGAGAGCCCGTTGTTATAAGGCGCGCAGATCGGGTCGGTAATTAGGACAGCGCGCGTCGAGACTTGTCTCCGATGGCAAGTCTTAGGTGTGGGGACTGAATATGGCGAACTTGTCGAGAGTATTCATATGGTCAATCCAGGTCGGCAACAATGGTAGCCTGGCTGGGGAAGATGCTGAAATGGTGTCGCATTTGAGAATAGGAAGCCGGTATGTAGGGTTTTCCCGTGCAGACGTCTATGGCAATGTTAAAGGGGATTCCATCTAGGAATTTAGCATCGCATGGGGGCAGCGTTGCTGTTCGATCCGCCAGCGTAAATGAGATCCCCGAATGTGTGGGTGCAACGACTCGAGCAGTCAAGGATCGAGCTAGATCGGGACTTGGTTCGTCAAGTACCTGCCTACACATGAATTGTACAGATACTTGTGTACACTCGCAGCGCAACAGCGAAATGGTGGCGTACTTACACTTACTTAAGTATAGGAAGTATAGGAAGTAGTACCTACTTCTGGGCCGCCAGTACACGACACAACACTGCCACTTGTGGGCAGAGACAAATAGACAGAACAAGAACAGACAGCAGACAGTAGATAAACAGCAGGACGACAACAGAACGACAGCAGAACGACACAGACACGGCCGCCGCCGGACTGCTAGCCAGCGTTGGCGCGGGAGGAGCAGCCAGGAACAGCCAGGAATCACTCGCCAAGGAGACGAATAGACAGGGAGCGACAAGGAGAGACGCACCTCTAAAAACTAGCGCCATCTTAGTACTGTGAGAAAATTACCATTATTGCACGGCTAGCTGGCGAGCTGGCGAGCTGGCGAGTTGGCGAGACTGCATGCGGCAGACTAGCACGACCAGAGCACTACCTACTGTACTATACATTGCTAGTATATGTATGTGGTACCTCATGCGCTGTTAGAGGCCGCGACAGACTAGGTAACCGAATTATCTCCAATTGGGTGGGCGACCAGGAAAGGTCTAATTCTGCCCCATCGCCCCACCCCTACCTCACAGACACCTCGGGCGTGCTTCTATGATTCTAGCGCCGCACTAGCGACTACCATCCTGCTGGTTTTATAGGAGCAACCGGTCGACTCCTGGTAATACGATGGATGCGGTGACAGCAGTAGCACCAGGGAATTCCCATTACCGATATCTGGTAGTGAGAGTGATACTTCCGCCGAGGAGATACTTTTGGCACTATGTGCCCTCACCACGTACTACGAAGTATGTACTCGAGTAGGTAGTCCCTAAAGATACGTAGGCCGAGTCAGTCGTTGGGAGACAGATTCCTTCGTCGTCTCGGCCGTTTCCAGACTAACTCTAGAATAACGTAGTCTGGCTTCAGAACATAGTGGAAGAACTACACGAGTCATCCAGCTTGTCATTCGAAGACAAGTTCCACGTTCTAATTAGACATTCAGCGTGAGGAAACGGTTCAGAGTCTTATAAGACTCTGTATATCGTCGTGTTTCCCCACAAGCACCAACGCCTCCTACGTAGCTCTTCAAACCACAATGCTAGCAGGCATTCTCATGGTGGGCCGAGCCGGTCATGTTGAAATTAATATGGGATTCAGCTCTCTGCCCGCCTGCCATAAGATGGTGTTCGAGCCTCTCCAGACTACTGTCCAGAGTTCTGATCTTGCGCGACTGAGATGGCTTACGGGACATATATAGTCTTAGTAGCAATGCTAGTAACGATAAGAGGACACCCCGCTGACAACTATCTGCAATAGAAATGTCGAACTCGTCGGAAGAGAGGCTATTAGGGTCGGAAGTAGAACGCCAGTGGCAGATAACAATGACAAGTACCAGTACCTTGGAAGGATAGGACGGAAGAAGTGCTGTCAGTAGGCTGTTTTCGCCAGCCTCGAAGTAGCGCTTGAATAAAACCAATTGTGAGTCTCGAGCTAATGAAGCGCGTGCCGTCATGAGGCCTGCGGGGAGTGGTCTGATGTATGGAGTCGACGACAGGAATGGCAGCGAATGAGAGCGAGGTCTAGCGGGCAACCGGGGTATCGCCATCGACTTTTCAGCCTAGGATCGAAAGACTTGGCAGGGCGAGCCGTATTTGGCCGCCATCCCTCTCGGACCACAGTGCTGTACGAGTGGAATGGGAATGCAATGGCGCCAGTCATATACATAGTAATGGGCATTTGGAAAGTTGAATGCCAATTGCCCTGTCGTCATCACGGTCCATCATCGAGATCTGGGATGGTAATGGAATAGCTGGGGAGAAATCGATTGCGCCGCCGGCCGTACGACGACAACGGTGGCACAACTGAGGATACCTACAGTCGTACCTAACTAGGTAGCCTCTCGAGGTAGCCTCTCAAGGTGAGCCGGCCAAAGAGCACAGACAGCATCCTTAAGTACAGAAAACAGTTACCTAAAGGTAGAGAGAGTAAGTATGGCCAGGAGGCGACCAGAAGGCGACATACATGTAGGTGGGTAGTACTTAGGAAAGGCTAGGTGAGTAGTGAGCAGCCAAGTCTTATCGATAGATTTGTTTCTCTATGCACACCCCATTCCACATCTTCAATCCACCTCACACCATCCTTGCTTTAGGGGATACTTTCATGGATGTACTAGAGTAATGCCACTACAGAAGACATAAAGGAGATACTTGTAGCCAGCCAATATAGTTGAAATATATATCGCACTGACGTGTTGACTAGGTAAGTATTGGTATACATAGTAGGTAGGCAGAGAAGCTGGGTAGATACTGGGCTTCAAGTCAGTAGATAGGTACCTACCTACCTACATACTTAAGTACATACCTAAGTAATGAGTAAGCCACCTACTGTACTTACCCACTTGAAGTACATAGGTACGTACATACATACCTATCTCTAGTACTACCGGAAAGTGAGGTCGATCAAGGGGGCGAACCTGACCCACGAGGCAAGGCTTGATCACACAGCATCGGATTTACCAGCAACTGCATCAGAGAACTGCATCCCCTCAGCTTTAACCATCTCGATCCCGTTGATCCCGTACCGGGAGTACTTAGTCTCACCCTCATCTCATCCCGTGTTACATAGGTATTTGCCCACTGCCCAGCCAAGCCAATTCCCCGGCCTACCTACATACTGAGTACTAGTAGTAGGTAGCAGTAGGTACCTAGTGAGTATGTAGGTACTGACTGGCGAGGAGAGGTGCCGATAATTGCCCATCTTAGCCCCATCTCACCACTGATAGTCTTGCTCTTTCTGATGCATACTTAAGTAGGTATCTATCTAGGTATCTACTGAGGCTACCTACCACAACGCATTGCTGCCCATTACCAAAATATCCCGTACCGCTCCCGGTACCCCATACATCGAAGTCAACCACCAACTCTCCTTTCACGTCGTGCACGGTACAAGCTCGCCATGTCCAGCACCACCAACGGAGCCGGCTCCACTTCGACCCCAGACCCGAGCAAGCAAGATGCTCATCACTTGCCCAGCGCGGCGGCGACCCAGGCCGAGATGGCCCAGGTATGTTCAGACAATTGTCAATTGTAGTCAGCCATATGTTGGGAACCCAGAGATGAAACCGCATCCAATCCCCACGAACCTCGTGATCGTCGACGTGCTGCTACTGACCGTAGGCTAATGCGACTCTCCCTACTGTTCTAGGCCTTTAGAGACCTCGCAAGGTATGGCATTGTTCTTGGTCGTGCAGAGTCGTGTAAACTCCCGTCGGGCCTAGGCTTAGGTCTTTTTTCGGCTTTTTTGTTTTCTATCTGTCCCCCCTTCCCTTTGCCGGCTGGGCCTCGCCACCTCCGATCCTTCCTTCCCTGTCGCATTTTCTGCATCCCCCCTGAATGCATTTTGAGCCAAAACGTCCATCAACAGGTGATGCGAAATTCACAATATCGGCGTCCACGATAGCAAGGCGCCATAGACAGCTACGGAGCTACTATGTACTCTTGCGCACATGTTCGAGACCTCACGGCCCATCCCGAAGCCAGACCCATGCCAATCAAATCCTGCTCATGGCATTTTCCTCATTCCCATTCCGCATTCGCCTCTTGCTATCTCGCCAATTGAGAATGCCTTTAACCTGTCTCGCCTGTCTTTGAGGAACCTAGCCATGGGTAGCTGCAAGCTTACCTCGGCCGCAAGGCCCATGCCCTATGCGCGTTGACATCTAGCAAGCAACTAGATCAGCCCTGGGTGCATCTAGGCCTCGTGAGAAGTTCTTCATGCTATGATCCTACCCTTACCCCCAAACATGTGGATACATGCCTATTTTCGAGGGTCTGGATTCTTTTCTTAGCCTGTACACCGAGGACATGTCATCAGCCTCTTCTCGTCACACTATCTACCCATGTACAATGCTATACCATCATGCCAATTGTTATCTAATGGAGCATACGGTTTGATCGGTGAGTTGCTAACCGGCGTTTCACCTCCTAGGGGCGAGCAACAAGCCTCTATCCTTGAAGCCAACCTCGCCAGTATCGAGAGCAAGCTCGACGCTCTTTTAGCGTCTATCGAGACGGGAGCTGATACAGGCAAGATACAAGGAGTTGAAGACAAGAGCTCAGAAGAGGACCAATCCTCTCAGAAGAAGTAAACGCCAGCATTACCAGCGCAAGACCAGCTGCAACCATTACTCGTTAGGTGGAGACTCGTCTTCTATCAGATAGTAGTGGAAAGCCGATTTGCATTCTTTGTTAGCCTAGGCAAATAGTTAAACTGTATGCTATTGGTTCAGGAACGATGTGCTTTGGGTAGCGTCAAGTTCTTATTAGATTTGTAAGGGGCGCTTTATATCAGGAAACATAGATCGGCCAAAGACAGGGAGAATGGTGCATATTGGAAGTTTACCCACCCATCAGAGATTTTATCGTTTCCATAACAAATAGACGCCGTCCAGGACCCTCAAGCCGTAAGCCAAATCGTCAAGAGAAGGCGTGCTCAAACATCAATAAAGGACCGTCGTGACATGTAACATTTACTGATTCCCCAATCATTCACAAGGTGCACAAAGTGACCTCTAGAACTTGAATGCGGATTTGCTAGCACGCTTAGAACAATGAGGTGTTAGATCTTCACAGGTTTAGAAAACAGATGCAAAGTGACTTTACAAGGACATAATATTTTTTACTAGTATAAGAACACAACTACCCAAAATCCGAGGTCGGTAAAAGCTGTCGCAGTCCTTGCATCTTGAAACAAAAACTTCGAGATCGCAAAATACTATATAAACCCTCCAGTGCGAACTTCCATTCCAAGTATAAAATATCCCAATATGACGAGCAAGAACAGTTCCTAATATCAAGCCTATAATGCCACGCTCCCTAGGAGGAAAGGATTCTCATAAACAACACTAAGGTGTATGTAGGCTGTCGCAAAAAGAGGGGAAAAGCAAGGCTACGCATGTCAGTTCTGTCAACACAAGACCGAAACGCCAAATGAACTCCTGCTGTGCGATGGCTGCCCTAAAGTGGGTATATGCATTCCAAAATTGCTCAAAAGCTGTCACAGCAACGCATGAAAGCGTAATGATAAGTAGGACGTCGAGCTCAACAACAATTCTTTAAAACGATGGGAGCTAGCGAATCAGGGCTTGCAAAGGGCGTCTGTGAGAAGCTAGCTCCCTCGGGGTATCGAAGAACTAGTTAGGACACATCAAATAATCGACATGATACCGACGCTCATTAGGACCATCTTTGCAAAGGTGACGGGCAGCATGCTTTCCGACGATTCGGAATTAATTTATACTGTTAGCCCGTAGCACAAGCTATATAAAGGAGCCTAGTTAGTCGCTTCAACTAGGTGGTTCAGAGAGGGTTGAACGTGCCCTTTGCAACGGGTCACCCTGGCTTGAAGCCACCAGGGATGGGCTTGATCCAGGAGCAGTAGCTGTCATGGCACGAGCCTCTAGAGTGGGTCGCGCAATGTGAGGCGACTTCTGGTCACCATTGATTTTGCTATGAGAGGAAAGCTCTCTTTCCCGATTCTTCTCGAGCAACGCGCCCCCAAGGGTTGCACATTTGAGAATGGTCTGTATCAAGTGATTTTGCTGCAGAGGTTTTGACAGATACTCGTCCATCTGAGCTTGAATGCATCGCTCTCGATCTCCCATCATAGCGTGGGCAGTGAGGGCAATGATTGGGGTTCGCTGAGCCCCAGCGCTTCGCTCATAGTCGCGAATCTTGCCAGTCGCTTCGAAACCGCCCTATTGTAATGGTCAGCAAGGGAAAAAGAGAGTATCAGCGTTCAGGGGATATACCATAATGGGCATTTGAACATCCATCAATATAACATCAAACTTCTTTCTTTGTACAGCTTCAACGGCTTCCAAGCCGTTCCCAACAACAGTTACCACGTGGTGGTACTTCTCGAGAATTTTGACTGCCAAACGCTGATTAACGCGATTATCTTCGGCAAGTAGAATTTCGAATGACCGGGTATTGTCAGAGAATGATGGAGTCGCACGGTTCTCAAGAGCCGGAACCATGCCATTTCCAAGGTCAATTGGCTCGCATGGTGTCGTCATGTAGGACGTGATACCAAGGTCGAGACAAGATTTCAAGGTAATATGGACAATAGGTGCAAGGAGCACGATGGGAAGGTATCTGAAGTCCTCAATAGAGCGCAGCTTCCGGGCCGTTTCGATAGATTCCACTATGATCACGTCGTATGGCGGGTTATCAGAGCCTGTTGTGGCCGGGTTCTTTTCTTGATTAACAACCACAGGTACGAGGCCCAATCTTCGCAGCATAACGGAAATTTCTTTCCCATACCCCGACAATCCTTTGTCAATGAAAAGCACCTGGTGCCCCTTGTACGGCTTAAGCATCTTCTCAATGGATCCGAGTCCGCCGCCAGCCAGTTTCACAACACAGGTGAAGAAAAATTTGCTCCCCTTACCAAACTCGCTCCTCACCCAGAGGTCACCTCCCATGAGGGTCACCAGCCTCTTCGAGATAGATAACCCGAGTCCAGTACCACCGAACTTGCGCGTCATTGATCCATCAGCTTGTTGGAAGGTATCGAAGATCAGGTCAAGCTTGTCTTGCGGTATTCCTATACCAGTATCTGACACGATGAACTCGATGGCATATTCGTTTGGATTCTTCGGTTGCAGGCCCTTGGATTCTTGGATAGTCAAGCTTACTTCGCCGTGCTCAGTGAACTTGATAGCATTTCCTACCAGATTTAGGATGATCTGTCGTAGGCGAAATGAGTCTCCCACAACATAGTCGGGAACAGAGCTATCGACTCGGTACGTAAGGTCTAGGAACTTTTCGTTCGCTTTGACCGCCAGTGTTTTCAGAGCGCCAAAGACGGTTCCTCGTAGCGTGTACGGAATCTCCTCTATAACCATTCTGCGAGCCTCGATCTTAGATAAGTCCAGGATATCGTCAATAATAGTCAATAAACTGTTGGCGAGCTGATTGACAATGTTCAGCATCTCCCGTTGGTACTGTGTCAAATCGGTGTCGAGAGTTAGTTGTGTCATTCCAATAATACCGTTCATGGGTGTACGGATTTCATGTGACATGTTAGCTAAAAATTCAGACTTTGTCTTATTCGCTTGCTCGGCTGCCTCTCGTGCTTGGGTATTCCTCTGGATACTGTCTCGCAGGTTGTAAACCATTTGATTGATCTTGCGTTTTAGTTCATCCATTTCGCCAGAAGCCTCTACGTCGACAAGCTTCGTGAAATTACCGTCAGTAGCTGCATTGGTGATGTCCCCAAAAGCGCGAACCTGGGTAGTCTATACAAAAGGTAATTAGTTATAGTTACCAAAGTGGAAATTTAACGGATGATTACTGACCAAATTAGTCGCCATAGTGTTGACGTCTGCGGTAATTTCTTTCCATCGTCCCTTCAAGCCACCAACATCGGCTTGACCGCCCATCTTACCATCTACACCCACGTCCCTAGCTACTCGCTGTACTTCATTACAGAATACGGAGAGGCGGTCAACCATGTTGTTTATGGTCTCTTTTAGAACGAGAATTTCACCTTTGGCTTGGACGTCGATCTTCTGGCTCATGTTGCCATCGGCAATGGCTTGGGTGACTGTCGAGATACCTCGTACTTGTGAAGTCAAGTTCAAGGCCATTGTGTTAACATTCTCAGTGAGATCTCTCCATTTCCCCTCGACTCCATCAACCCGAGCTTGGCCACCCAGAGTTCCATCCGTGCCGACCTCTCGGGCAACCTTGCTCACTTCAAAGGCAAAGGTTCCGAGTCGGTCGACCATGGAGTTTATAGTGAGCTTAAGTTCTAAGATCTCGCCTCTGACTTCGACACCGATCTTCTTAGTCAGGTCTCCACGGGCGACGGCTGCAGTAACCCTAGATATCTCTCTGACTTGGGTCGTCAAATTCATAGCCATACCATTGACGTTATCCGTCAGATCTCGCCATGTGCCTTGGACATCATTGACAGAAGCTTGCCCACCCAAGCGTCCTTCTGTACCTACTTCTCGGGCAATCTTGCTAACCTCTCGCGCAAACTGTTGTAGTTGTTCAACCATAGAATTGATGGTTGATTTGAGCTCGAAGATTTCGCCTTTGCACTCAGCTTGTACCTTTTGCGTCAAATCACCTTTAGCAACTGCCGTAGTGACTTTTGCAATGTCGCGGACTTGGGTTGTGAGGTTGTTTGCCATAGCATTCACGTTAACCGTCAACTCGTTCCACATGCCTTGGACACCCATGACATCTGCTTGGCCACCCAACATACCCTCAGTGCCGACATCACGCGCGACTCGTGTTACTTCTGATGCGAACGTGCGCAATTGTCCTACCATAGTGTTGATTGTTTGTTGAAGTTGGAGGATTTCGCCCTTAGCAGGTCTCTCAATTTTCTTCGTTAAATCACCATGAGCGACAGCAGTCGTTACAGAGGCAATTTCGCGCACTATTAGATTTGTTAGTCGAAACTAACAACATAGACTACCATACGCAAGAGAGACATACCTTGATCGGTCAAGTTCTGCGCCATCACGTTGACTGAGAAAAAGGTTAGCATTACTTCCTCGTTACAACGATTTGGGCGCATACCATTGTCAGTAAGTTCTTTCCAAGTACCGTCTACGCCTTCAATCTTAGCTTGGCCGCCAAGAATCCCATCGGTGCCTACTTCACGAGCAACACGAGATACCTCACTAGCGAATACCTGCAGCTGGTCCATCATAGTGTTGATGGTCCTCTTGAAAGTAGTAATTTCCGGGTCCATTTCGACGGAATTCATTCTCACTTTCTTGCTAAGGTCACCTCGCGCGACAGCAGTGACGATTTCGCCAATTTCGCGGAGGGCCTTCTGGAAAGCTTCATTGGCCTTCTGGTGTTTCCACAGCTCTCTCTCTAGTGTTGCCACGCGTTCCTTTTCAATCATCTGGAGTGCCCGTTCTTGCAATTTTCTTTGTTCCACCAGTTGAGCATTCACATTGGTCAACTCTTGGCGTTGATTGTCGAGTAATTTGGATTGATCATTGATGTGTTCCTGTAATCCCTCTAGGGCTTCATCCGTAAGTGGAATGGCCTTGATGATACGATCGTCTGTGAACCCATTCCGGCTAGTTGGGAACTTTGTTCGGATCGCCGACCTCGAATCCTCATCGAACGGAGAACCAGCCGTCTCATTCGGAGTATCAGGATAGTTTGGAGCATTTGCAGCACTAGCCTTGGCTTCGAGTTGTTGAACCCGAACGATAAGGGCCGAAAGCTCTCGTTCCAGTTCTTCCTTAGCAGCGGTATCAGGGCCTGGGAGATTTATATCTGAGTTGGTGCCGATGGGAACAGGACAGGAATCGTTCGATGCGACGGCCAAGTTTTTGACGATGGCAGCGACCGCTGCCAAGGTCTGATCATCAGCCATGTTTGAAACGAATCCAAGATCCAGCAAGTTGTCGTGTGGTAAGACGCAAGATCAAATTTAAATGACTAGTAATGTACGTGGGAGCAGCGATCAACAGGACGCTGAATGAGCCCTATGAAAGCCACATAGAGCCGGCAAAAAGGCAAGAATCTCGATGAAAGAATATTCCAGTACTGTTGTAATTCGTATGCGCGAAAAGGGGCCCTATCTATCAAAATGCCGTTGCATATCTGCCCTACCGAGCAAGTAGATGGACAAAACGAAGACTAGTGAATATCGAGTGGTCCAAGCGGATGAGGACAGCAGGAGCACAGCAAACGGTCGAGTCGGATATAAAGCGAAGGAACAAAAGCGGTATTGGCGAAAGGGAGCGGCTCCGCTAGATATGGATAGATATGATCGTGTTTGGGCTCGGAGGGCTTGTATTCGGAGAGAATGAATATCAGCAAGGAACAATGCAGACCAACTCTACTGTCCCTTCACCCAAACCTAACGAGGCCTTGGCAGTGGCTAGGAAACCTAAGGCACATCGACTGTCAGAATCAGGTCTTTGTACAGAAGCAACAATGACAGTCGTCAGCAGCGAGCGGTAACAGTGGCGCTCGTGGTGTTGAAGAACGGTGCAGGCGGTTCACCAGCAAGCAAATGCAGCAACGGGCAGAACGGGCAGCAGACAAACAGACAAGCGAGCAGGCCAGGCGGAAATGGGAGAGGGACTCGTCCGGGTGGGAGGACTTCTGGGAGGAGAAAGGCGGGTTGCTGATCGCTGGTCCGTGTCGTCAATCTTCAGTGGCTAATGCGCACTGCTGCTCCCAGCCAGCCAGCCAGTCCAGGTGTTGTAGCGACCCTTCTAGCGCAAGGAACGTGCTGTGATTGGGCATCTGCAGCCAGGGAGGAGGCAGGCCAACCGGGGAGACGGGCTGGGGCGGATGATTAGATTCGGCCACTTAGGTCGAGCTCGCCGAGATCCCTCTCGACTCTCACTGTGTGCACTATTTTACTGAACTGGGGGTCAAGTGTGCATCTCTACGTGCCAGTAAGTAGAGCAGCGCGGGGTCCGTCCAACATGACCGTTTCCTCGCCCGTTCTTTTCATTGCATGTACTCCCAAGTACCTACGTAAGCACAGTGGGTACCTAGTAAACAAGCAGGTATACCTATATCCACACTCCCTGCCAAAAGACCCCAAGGTACCAATAGGTATGGATCCTCATGTTAAGACTTTACATAAGTAGTACACATGCGTGTGTGTGTATATATAGTATGTGGTATTGCAATTCTCATATTACACATGCCTCAGACTGATACCTTGTTCTTGCTATACTACACTTTCAACCTACGAATGGGTACCTACATACCTATGTAGGTAGGTACCAGAGGTAAGAAGTACATGCACATAGAAGGGACCTACTTAGGTAAATATCCACTCAACCTATCGAATTCCAGGTTACCTGTAGTACTAATATCGCAATCCACCCTTATATGCTGTATGTGCACATATTGGCATCACAATTGCCTATCTCACTACTAGCTTCGCACTAATAGAGACCCTACATACAGGATGCACATTCAATACGCCATAGTCCGTATAAGTACTTACATGTACAGCAGAGGGAGCACTGAAAGGTACTCAGGTATGCCTGATTGGGCAGCTGCTTCGCCAAGATGGTAGACTACATAGTACAGCGCAAGTCTAGTGCCACACTAGAGCAGTACTAGAGTACCTATCCTAACCTGACAAAGCGGTGGCTAATACCTAAGCACCCACGGTACCTAGGTACATAAATAAGCCAAGATGCTTACCACTCAGTGCTCGCCCACAGACTACAGTAGGTAGAACACAAACCTGGAATATCAAGCAGGCGTGAAGAGAAAGACAGTGCATGGAGATGCTGTTAATGTACTTAGTTATAGATGACAGTACCTAGGTAGTATATGAGTACTATTCACGTACATAGGGCCTACTGTGTCAGTTGTAGATGGACACTCCTTGAGATCTGCTCAGGTGGCCTGAAATCTGAATCTGATTAGCGATGGTTTTGGACGCCATCTATGGGGCCTGCCCCTCTTCTTCGTCGTTTAACACGTAAAGCCATACCGTCACCTCTTATCTAACAGTACTTCACGTTAGAAAGATATCATCTTGCAATAATACATCAGCCTGGCTGGAGCAAATGAAAATAGGAAACATTGTTAACATTCAACGAAAAGGTACAGAACAAGAAGCGGTATTACACCCTCATTGGGAGTCACAAGATCTCCTGTCGGCTCCCGGTCCTAGTAGGAGGCACCCCATTGGCCCCAGTCAAGATGTGTTGGTGTCCTACTTACAATAGTAACAAGAGTTTTGAGTACGTGTAACCGACACTGATTCATCTACTTAGTTTCGCATGAGCGCCGCTGTAACGTAAAAACGAGTCCTATGACCTTGTACTATTCGTCCGACTATCTCAGGGACAAAGTCCGTCCGAGATAAGGGGCAACGTTGTGTATGAGCATCGTATTTTGAAGTCGCGTACATGAAGTGAAGACTAGTGGAAGACCCGGTCCAAGTGACTGCCCCCTTTTTCTCCATCGAACTTTTTTTTTTTTTTTTTGAACGGAAGAAAATCGTCCAGCAAGTGGATTCACTACTTAGTATTCTGTGTCGCCCATGCCCCTCTTGATCAGTAGGTACGTACACATCGTTTGGCCCTGCCTCCATCTCATGTTTCCAGTGTTGAGGTCATGGGCCTCGAAAGTGCCCATTCCCGTGGTGTAGATAAAATGTGTACAGGAATGGCAGCTCTACCTATAACTCCACGTGCTCCCTTTTGCAGCGACATTTAAGTTGATGGCTGACAGCTTGCAATAGTTAACCTAGCGTACTTATGTACTTTCCCGCAATGCCCTATGATGTCATACCACATGGTTAAGCGTTAAAGCAATAATGCCACGCTGTTGGTATGTGCGGGTGCTGTAGTGGAATTAAATACATATTATGTATATACTATAAGTAGTGCCTACTGGAAATAGTATTGCTTCGAAGCCGGGCTTGACTCTGTTGAGAAGCGTGCCCGGTTGACTGGCTCGCGGCAAGCATTATTCCCTTGCAAGTCCACGGACCTACCTCGCCTACTTACGATGGTTCTAGATGGTGTACAAGCGCTAGGGATATCGCTTCTGATCGCTCGAAAGCCAATACCTATTTAGGCTAAGGTCATTGGCCTCCCTTTCCACCCATCCTGACCTTTTCTAGTCGTTGCTGCGAGTAGGGACCTACCTAGTGCGATAACGCTGTTCTGCGCTGTGCTGCCTACAGATGTGCAACCGAGTATCAGCCGAATCGTCCCGCCATTCGTAGGATTGCAAGGAATTCCCACATGTACCTAAAATCGCAGGACCCTTAAATGAGCAGGGATGTTCGGGTTCAGGAGGGGTATCGGATACCTACCTACTATGTATGTTTAACAGTAATTATCCCCCACTTAATACCAAGATAAGTTACCTAAACACACTACAGATACGAGCCTTGCCGCCTAAGTACACCACTAAGTGCTGAGGACAGCAAAGACAGCCAATTGCATTATCACTCTGGGTATTTAACCTAGCTTGAAATTTTCATAACACGACGATAGGGATTGTATGCTACTCAGAACTGATATCTACAGTAGGTAGGTACTTGCCAGGTCAATCTTCATCAAGCACAACAACACATACCTAGTACGTCGTACATAGTACTTAGGTTTTTGCAGGCCTGCGTTTCCGCTCATGCGGTCCAAAAGTAACTTCGTTGATAATGAGATCGAAGTCCTGAGCGATAGCAGAGTGTAAGTAGCCCTGGGTATGAACCGACAAGCGCGAGTCAGAAACAGCACACAACTAAGTAGGTAGGTATCAAGCTAGGTAAGGTGTTCCCGAAATCCGCTGTCCGAAGAAGACCCTTATTTTTCCAACGCGGCACAACAACAGAGCTTTAGAATCGGCCTTTTTTTTTTCCAAGTCGGCCGGCACAGCGAACATAACCAATCTTGATATACAGGAGCCAATGAGGTTCATAGACGCACAGTCTATATATACTGTGCTATTTGGGCAAGTACTACATGTAGTACTTCGTAGGTGCCTCATAGCCTCACAACACCAGCAGCTGAACCATTATACTTATGATGTGCCTAAGTCTTTACCTGCCAGGCGCATACCTACATACATGAAGTATTCTTATTCTCATTAGAAAATTTAGAGGTACACCCTAGAAATATACATAAGTAGACATAGAAACGGCCCCAAGGCTAGAATACGCCTCAGCTGTCGAGGTTGAGAGAAACAGGCCAGAACCAAGATATGACAAGATATAGAGTCAATGCAGGCCGACAGATCGAGAACTAGAATCGATATGCAAGTTCTTTAATTCGGCCGCACAGACTGCCACCGGTACAACGTACGTGTACAATCTTGTCTTAATTCATCCCTCGGCTCTAGAGTCCCCTAACAGACCCTAATAAGTAGCACCTTACTACAAAAATGCCCCAATTGTACACCCCATGTACCTAGAGATACCAGAACACAGCCTCATTTGCTTTTCTACTACCTAGGTAGTTATTGGCTTTCTTTTCTTAGTGATTTTATGCAGTCAAATACGTGATATCAACCGCTCTAGGAGAAGAAGAGGACTGAAGAGGGGCTACACAGTAAAGCAGCTGCTCTAGGGTGAGGTTTATGTATGTATTGAGGAACACTGTTAATAAGGGGAGCATTTACAAACAACATAATGATCAGCGAAATCATCCCAAGATCAAAACAGATCACCCCCACAATGCAACACAGTACAGTCACGACATACGAACCGGTCTACTACTAGTACATCGTACTTACTTTATACTACCTTAGGGCCGCCCTTCTCTCCAAAGGGGAGGAATCATGTACAGGTCGAGCCGGTACGCTACAGGTTGGTTTGCAGTGCAGAGAACGCCGGCCCGGGATCCTCACATCCTCCTCCGCCGCCGCGGTTGCCCGGAATCGACCCCCTCGGCCCTCTCCCTCCTTGCTTACATAGGCTTACATAGGTATGCCTTTGCCGATCCTGTTTCAGGATGAAAGAAACACTTTTTGGGAGCTTTGGTGGAACTCTTTCAGCTTAAAGTGATACCTACCGGTACTTTCTGGCTTAGGTGTTCACTCACATGGCATCTGCCGTTAACTGACCTGTCAGCTTTGTTGGGTTCGGGGCTGTAGAGGGCTGACTGGGCAAAAGTCTCGAAGAATCGGTTTTTTCGCCACCCGATCTACAATCTTTAGCCCAGACTAGTAGTCGTACTACCAACTAGATGTTGTACCGTAGCTTACTTGCCCACACTTCCGGCCGAAACAAACCTACCGGTAAAGCAGCTCTAAAGTGAGGTACTTTACGCATGTGACTTGATTATTCAGCACTTTCCGCAACATCTTTGATGTGTATCGAGATCTCACGGTGCCTAATGTAATACCTACAGATCAAGCCAGACCAGACATTGCCCACAGGTACAGTACTAGATTCAAGCAATCTTATCTACATACAGATGTAGATTGGATCTAGCCCAATCTTCGGAAGAGCTAATCTTCAGGTATTGCCCTGGGATCAGAAACTGTATCTGTAAAACCTTGAGACCCCTTTTTTCTCTATCGCTCCACCGAGCACCGCTCATTAATTGACTAGTGTAGGTAGGCTGAATATATAATGTACTTGCCACCAAAGTAATGCCTCCGATGAAGTGTAAGTCTAGATTCATATGTAAGCGACGACAGAAGTGAGAATACTTCAGTTAAAATGTGGATGTAGCTTAGGCATACGTTTGTAAGGGTCCAGTACCCGAGCGACCAAGCCAGCTACCGGTACTGGGGTAATTACGTAAAAAGAAGGAAAAGAAAAGAACAAAAAGAAAAGCGAAAAGAGAAAAGAGAAAAAAGAAGTAAAATTTTTAAGTGAGCTCTAATATTGTCGACGAGACTGAGCGACTGCACGATGGCGTTAGTCTCATACAGCACACCTCACGCACGAAAACATTGTATCATAAATCTTCCTATATGACTATCATACGAATCACCTCGCCCAAGAGATCTATCACATATACTCATCTCTTCGTGCGCAGCCAGGCATAGACCTGCACCAATATTATCTGCACATAGCCCAAAACATGTTCGGCTCTCCCAGAATACGTTAGTTATACAAAGCTGGCTGGCAAGAAATCATGGCGAGGAACAAGGCTGGAAAAAGAATCGGATCCTACTCATATAGGTGTGGCACAATACAAATAGCAAAAAGCAAACTTGTAGAAAGCAGTGGTATATTGGCATTAGTCTTATCGATGCACTTTTCGGTCATGGTGTAGTTTAGGAGACTTACAATACAGACGAGACAATCGCTCACCCGCCTACCGTCATCAATATCATCAAGTAAATAGTAAGTTGATCGCAGGCATCTTAGTGTCGTTGAGGTAAGATGGGCTGTAGTTCTATGGGTTTTCTTCATGCCCTTACAGTATGCCACCTGAGTTGCCTTATGCTAGCTTGGTAGCCTTGGTAGATCAGTGATATAATCCCAACTACAGACATAAGACCCCGAAAATAGTATCCAGGTCATGCCATGCATAGTATGAGATTTGAAAGTGGAGGGGATGTGCCACCCCTTTGTGAGACGGGTGGGAAAGGTCTAATCCAATTGCACGAAATTTATCATTGCAAATCAGTAGTAGAGTTAATGGGAGAGTGCCTTATCTATACTGCCTCCCATGCTAGAGTAGGTAGCTAGAACTATCACGTTCTCGGCTACGGGGCAGAGAACTTCCCAAGTGTTAAAAGAATAGTAGATAGATTCGATTACTACCAGTCAATTGTAAAACACCAAAAATCACGATAACACTAATTTGACAATAATGGAAAGAAAGAAAAGTGAGTAAGAGTTAAAAGCATGTTGGCACAGCGAGTAGCATATCTTCCCACATCCGAACCCCGTAGGATGATTAAGCAAGAGCTCAAGCCGTTGGTCTCATATACAAGGTACTATTAACCTTTGCAGGCTACGGTTTCTCCTCCAACAATAACAATGCAGTATGTCGTGTAAAAACAATCATCATGTTACTATCAAGGTTCCTAATGTAGATGAAACACCGCCCCTCGGATAAACCTCAAAAGCATGCTATATTCATATCGCCAACAAAAATACCACGCAATGGTTCAATGATCGGAAGTCTATAACACACCTAAAATTCGCGAAGAGATTTCCATAGACAAGATGTAATTTCGAGTGGGGGTATCGGATAGTTAATTGGAAGGGATAATGAAAGAAAAAGCTTTATAAGCCCACCGCGCCGATCAACGACGCTGATCTCGCCTTCAAGTAAAGCCTTGGGAACAGACACGCCAGGAGGGATAAAGAAATACAGATCTTTGAGCCGCAAAGTTATAGCTTAATCCTGCCCACCAATCTTGAGATTTCGGAAGATCGAGCTCAGATACTCGCTTACCGCTTTATGCAGCTTTGACTTAACGTCGTGGAATGCCACCTCGACCAAAGCTCGCCCCAGTGTTCCAGCCTTGACTGACGCTCTGCTTTACGATCATTGCCGCCGCAGCCGCCGCAGCCATTCGTTCTTTCTGTCGGTGCCTCTCTTTGAGATAGCCGGCTGCTTCTGGGCGCATACGTAGAATCCGGAGTATCATGTCATCAGATGGGTCAGCCTGAGCTTCCTTTCGCTTCTCTTCCTTGGCACGGCGCATTGTACCAAGGTTTCGACTCATCATGATGCTTTTGCCTCTACGAATGGTGCCCATGCTTGCAAAAGCCGGCCCTGCAGCCGCACCACCAAAAGTCGGGGGTGCTGACAGACGGTTCGAGTTCATCTGGCCTTGAAGTTGCTGTTGTTGCCGCTGAGCAGTTGCCGCTGCCATGCGCTCAGATGTCCTGATAAGGTTCTCGGTGGGGTCAAAGTAAAAAAAGTTAAGCGAATTGAGCTCATGATACTTATGCGATTTGAGAACCTCGGCGGGTACACCCAAGACCTCTCCATTCTCGTCTTGCGCGTTGAAGAAACTATAGAGCAATTTCAACCATTTGAAAACTACATCGAGCTCTCGCTGGCCCAATGGACGTTGGGAAGAAGGTTTATCAGACAAGGGCGGCACAACGAGGGCCTCAATTGCCATAAGAACCTCTTTCCATAGGCGTGTCATTACCGCTACCATTGTCGCATCGGTTAAAGTCTGTTTCATCGTGGCAAAGTTGTCATTAAAATATGCGAAAAGAGATTGGAGGGCATTTTCGACATCGGCATCAGTAATCACAGGAAGTGTCGAGCTCCGTTTGAAGAACGAGTTCACCTGGGAAGCCAAGTTGCGGCCTAGAAGACTACGCAGGGCTTCGTATGATAATGATGCGTTAATCTGTCTCGATAGCTATAATTTATTAGTTAGGTGACAGACACGCTGAAGATTCTCAGAGAGATGTCATACCTTATCAGTGATTTTGCGAACCATATCACGCTCAGTTCTCTTCAGATGTCGAAAAGCCTTGCCAAAATAGAACTGGATGTCGTCGCGTTCTCCTTCCATACTCACTCGAAGGAGAATTCTACCTTGAGTGTCAAGATCAAGCCAGAACTCTCTTGGTAAATAGTCACTGAAATGGATTGGGTCCAGCTTCAGAGAAGTTCTGCCCACAAAATCGTGGTCACCAAAGGTATCGTAATCCCAGATTGTTGCAACAATGTTGAGCGCGCCAGTCACTGTCACATCCACAGATTCGTCCCACCGAGGGCTCAGTGTCCTCATAATAATTCGTGTTTTGTGCAGGCGTTTCTGGTATTCATCCACAAGAACGACATAAGGATCGCTAGTCCCGTTTGGATCGCATGCCTTGATCTCTTCGGCTTCAACGATCTTGATAGTAAAAACGTATTTCGCTGGTCGTCTGACCTGTCTTTTAGGCCCATCCACTTTCTCTAATATCGCGGCACACGCATCGACATTCATGGTTCTCTCGAGCTTATCCAATTCCTGCATGGCCCATTCGATGTTGTTCAATTTGACCAGAGACTATAACGGGTTAGAATCGTACTTGTCAGCGAGAAAAAGTACTATACCTCTGGATAGAATTGAAAAGGCTCCATCTTCTCTTTATTGTTCCATGCGTCTTTCGCATATTGCATAAATCTGCTCTGCGTTGTCTGGGCTCCTCCAGCTGCTTCCTGTTCATTAGGTCTAGGTGTATCCATCTCCTTAACAAAACGTTGGTCCACGATTTCGCAGTAACGAGCGATACTGTTAGCAAAGATTTTTGACAAAGCTGTCATGAAACGAGCATGATGGACATCGTTATCCCATTCCAACTGGAATACTTGGTCGGCTGTCTGGTGGAACATCTGAAACATGTCAATCACTGAATGACTGTGGCGGTCAGCATCTCTGGAAATTTGATCAGATCCTTGGCCGCGAACTTGGAACTGGTCATGCTTCAATGCCTGTTCCACGAATTCTTCAGCCCGCTCCTCTGCATTTTGAATCCACCGCCATACAAAATCTACGAGAAGCTCTTCAACGTCAAACGTGAAGGGTTGGTTGGGAAGTGATGACCGGTGGATGCGCCGAATTTCAACAAGATCCTTGTAAAGATCAAAACCATCTTGTAGAGGAAGCTCGTCTCCCTTGTCTCGTGCAACTTGCACGATCCTCTTAACTAGCTCATGAGCATCGTTTTCAAAGCTTGGAAATATAGTTTCGGCAAGAACGGTCAAGGGGTTGACTCCCATGATTACCGGATTACTCCTGTAGCGCTTTTGGATCTTTTCGCAAAGTTTGACAACTGAATTTCCGAGGTTCTTCACGTGACTGAAATTCCAATCTTGTTGATCCGGAGGTATCTCAGCATCCAAAAACCCGCGATAAGCAGCAGCAGCTTGTTCTGCCATGCCGTCTTGAAGCATCTTAGTATATTCCATTGCCTCCTCTTCTTTCTGGGAGAAGCTGGGATCATCAAAGATGTGAGTCTGCAACACGTGAACTGATGGGCCCGCCGAAGGGGGCTTTGACTGGTAGCAATGCATAAGAATATCATAAAGTTCTCTTAGAAGCGCATCATGAAGATTATATAGTGTCTGCTTATACGTCGCAAAATCGGTAATAGTCCATCTACCTCGATCAATGCTTGCGAGGCTCTCACTAAATAGATATATGTGTGGGGGTCTTTTGAGTTCCTTTTCAGGTGGCGGACTCTTGACTAATTCAAATGCAGTATCCAGATCTATAGTTGTGAATAGCGTGTCTGTGAATCTGCGGGCGGCCACTTCCAGGAAGACCACGAGGCGGGTGAACTGAGGTATTCGCCAGCGAACACAGAGTTCTGTCAAAAGCTCCATAGATTGCTTCGAAAATGGGCCATTCTGTTCGTCTCCATCACTATGCATGGCATCGAACTCCAAGGCATAATTGGCGATGACTTTCAAGAACTCCCGGGGGTCAGAAGGGATGAAAGAATAATGCGTCTCATCAACAGCCCTAATACCAGTATCTTCAAGTGTCATGGAGCTCAGGCTGAGCCTATGATCCATGCCATACATTGAGTTCCTGTTTGGGTTGGATAATGCCCGACCCAGATCCGCGTACGACTGGTCCTCCCCGTATCCGGCGCTGGGACTCCCTGGCAAGGGCTTCTCAGAAGCCGCACTAGCGCCTGAAGACTTTTTGGCAAGTTCTGGTTTAGCCGTAAGAATTTCCATCATCATACTCGACAGGAAGGGAGCTTCGGCCTTTTTCCAATCTTGATATGCCTCCTCAACATCGAAGTCCTGACTCTGTAAAACGCCAGGCATGTTGGCATTTAATCGATGTTGGTATGCTTTTAGATCCTTAAGAGCAGCTTCCTCGGTCCAATTGGGCCGTTGGGTGTCTAAATGGCTTTGAACATCGGAATGTGCAAGCCCAAATATTTTGGCAACAGCCTGGACCATGGGCATATCCTTGACGTCGTAGGATAGGGGAACGATGACTTCAATATGCTTGCCTGCGTCCTGGCTCGTGTCAATAAAGAGATTCTGGTCGTTTGTAAGGAGCTTATTTTCCAGAGTGCTCAGTCTGCTCATGAGTTCGGGTTTGTCTTTGTCACTCCCCTGGGCTCGCAGAATGTGAGTGACAAGCCTCACGAAGAGAGCTACATGTCTATCGACAAGAAGCTTCCACGAATCATCCCCTGGGGTATGCCCGAGGCTGCAAGCTTTGGTGGCGGCAGAATAGAAAATCAAAACCAAGGGCTCAACCTTCCGCTCCTTATCGATGCTTTTCTTGAAACCGGTCTCTGTAAAGGCAGTGTAGGCCTGGGCAAAAGTCTTCTTAACAGCGGCGTCATTGTATCCAGGGAGAGTCTCGGAGCCCCTGATGACGCCCTCCATCCGCTTCAGCAGAGGGGTATGGAAGGAATGAGGAAGCTTGACGCTGGTCGAGTTCCCTGGTACGAACTCCTTTACCAGGTCGCCGATATTGGAGGTATGAGTTCGAGGAGGGGGTTTCGGCGCAGGAACCCATTGCTTTCGCTTCGTCTTGGGCTGGACGAGGTAGTGAAGGTAAGCGACACGGAGAGCGTACGAGTAGGCATCGTCGTGGCTCACGGGGGCAGGCCGCGCAGACGAGGCGGCGCGGCTCCTCCTCCCGCTGTTGCTCCGTACACTTTGGATGCTGTCGATACGTCGGTTGATGTAGGACTTCCTAGATGCCGATGACGACGACATAGTGTGGCGTGTGGACAAGATAGGTGGTCAGGTACCAATGCTGGGTGCGGCGTGTGTGGTATGCGCGGCAAGCATAGCAGCCCAGACGAATTTGGCGGAACTAAAGTGGGTAGGCAAACAAGACGGTCTGGTCTGTACCTGACCCTGAGCCGTGGAAAGCAACTACCTAGGTAGTCAGGATAAAAGGGCAACTGAGAAGAGAAGAGGCTACTAATTAGGTGATTATCTATCTGGGGAGAAGAGGCGACGCCCGTGGGCCATTCAATCTACCAGTGCGACAGTGTTTGAGCGGCCGTACCACGATTGTAGCTTCGACAAGACAGAAAGGGCGACAGCGGCAGTTGGTGGTAGCGTTGTCTGTCTCGAAACAGAGTTACGAATGGCGTTGGGCGCTTAAGAGATTCTGGCGCGGCTCTGGACGTCATCGGCTGTACCATACATAGTACGTGGGTGGGTATTAGGATCCAGGGGCAGTAGAGGCGGGGTGAGTTAGGTACAGGGGGTTATTGTGTTCTGTAGTGGGGACCTCCAGGGACGAACATGCCCTTAACCTACCTAGGTACCATACCTAGGTACATACTTACATACATACATACATACATACCTACGAAGTAATAGGTACCTACAGTTTGGCAGGTACCTGCGATCGGTATGTGGGTGAGGATAGGAGAGGAAGAAAGGAAGGCTTGAAACGTACTACGGCTGCCCTTGCATCACATGATGCTGTGTGATACTACCCAAGAGGAAGGGCAGATTCTACAGTAGGTATTGTAGGTAGGTATAAAGAAATATGTAGGTTAGCATTGTCAGCACCGGGTGTTGTTAGTGGATGTCCATGTGATTCATCAAGTACCAACACGAACAATCATCCGCACCGAATTCGTGATAAATTGCGCCACAACGACTGCCTACCTAAGTAAGTACTCTAGGTAGGTCGACAGCAACCTGGGGGCAAAAGGCAGAACTCAAACTTGTCCAACATGTCGAAGCCGAGATGTTATTACCCCGTATCCGTGATGGGCTTACTAAATGCCTACCTACATGTACTCTTTGCAACGTGGAATTTCTGCAGCAAACAGGAACCTACTTGATCTACTAGCAGACAATAGCAGAGTTTTGCAAGTAGCTATGTAGATACCTTGACAGAACCTTCTCCCTTCTTACCCTTCTTACCTAGTAGGAGGTTCCGGTAGGAGAGATGGCGCATTAGGTCTTTGTCTGCTTTAGCCTACCTATCAACTGAATAATAAGTATTTATAACTTGTACCTTCGAGAAGAAAGAGTAAAAATAGCCATGTTCCTTACTTGAGAAGCCATGGCTATGGACCTACTGTCCTCTTCGACTTCGCTCTACTGGGTAAGTAAGTACTTACTGAAACTTACCTATGGAACAACCCTACTAGGTAGGTATGTAAGTAAGTGCCTATGTAGGCGACTACTACTCAACCTTGTTAAAAGCCACGCTCACAATGCCACCATTTACGGTAGTACGATACTTCTACACCTACATGGTGCCTACCTATTAGGCAGAAACGATTGGACCCATTGGAAGAGGACGGGAAGGACAATTACCTAGGTAGTTACTTGAAGCAGGTCCAACCTTTACAGTGTATACATTCTCAGTACTTATTTAAGTATGTATGTGCCTAGGTATGCTCGGTATGATATAGGTATCTGTAGGTATGTATGTATGTACTAGGTAGGTAGTAGTCATAATCAAACAGGATCTAAGTACTCAAGAATTGAAGTAGTAGGTAGGTATATAGATACTTAGTATTCACTAACGTGGGTGCCTTCGAGTCGTTCGTTCAAGGGTTCCTTTGGCAAAAGGCTTGGCTTCATATTTAGCTTGGTCGCCCGCAGCCAATAATCGCCAGAAACACATCCCCCATCCCCTCAAACGATCGATCCCGCATGCATAACACATACATCGCTCAACTCCCACAGCGCCCGTCGTCATATCGTCCTCCAACTTCGTATATGCTACGGAATAGTGCCCTTACGTTATTTATCACCTCTACGCCCACTGCTGCCGCCCTTGAACCACGCCGAGACTGCTTGATTCTCTTTGATCCGTGACGGTCGCGACCCTCTGGTCCGTGACCACCTCGTCGTCCTCGTCGCCGCTATGGGTATCGTGAGCAGCCGCCTTGACGATGGCGCACCTATTTACCTGAGGGACCAAAATCGCCGTATGTTCATCTTTTCCCTGCCGTTCGCCAGCATGCCTGCATGCCAACCTACGCGGAATGCATGCGCATTCCTAGTCCTTGCACCTCTATGCTTACTGTTTGCTGAACGCTGTTCGGTGCTCGCTGCTTATTACTCGTTACTCGACCTTCTAATTGCTGCTAGTATCCATATCCTCCCTCAGCATCACATGTCCTCGTAGGCGCACTTCGACCATTGTCACCCCTAACTCCTTCCCCGCTACTCGCGCCGCCGTGACGCGTACGCCGAACGATGGGGTTCTTGTCGAGTTTGTGCAGGTTCGTCGCAAGCTTGGGAAATCCTTTTGAATGCAATGGAGACAGTAGGCAATCTAATCATACGTGCTTATAGGATCCCGAATCCTCACCTACGCCAAGCTTTCTCCTCAAGCTGAACAATGACGACGAACTAGTCTTCAACTTCACCTTCATAGTTCGTCAAGACGAAGGCAGCAACAACGATACACAGATCAATGGCCTGACATATGTTTATGCCTCTACAAGCCGAGAAGTCGAGAATCTAGTCACACGAGAGTTCCACGCAGACCCAAATCTCCACAAGAATGCCAATGTCGAGCTCGTTGGTGATTTTAACACTGGTGGGAGTTCTTCTGTATCATTTGAGTGGTCGTGGAAATGGAAACCTCCCAGGCCTGTAGAAGACAGAGGTGGTGGTTGGAGAAATGCCTGTAGTGTATGCTTTGCCCCTTGGTGGTTTAGCATAGCGCGCATCTGCATGTACTAACCCCTTGACAGTTTGTAGAGTACGACGCCAGAGCTCACCAACTACGCCCGCTCGCTACTTTCTCTTTCTGGGTTGCTAGTGAGCTACCATCAACTATCTGTTCTCCGCCGAGGTGCTGACTTGAACACCAGATACCCCAATCCTTGCAAGCCAGCCAGCCTCTCCATCTCCATTCCAACTAGCAGTTCCACCAAAGATTCGAGTGCCATCGGCGCAATCGGCCGATTCCCGTATCAGCGAACAGGAGGAACCAAGCTCCCCGCTCAGTGTTCCATATGACTCGCAGAGTCACCCATCTGCTGCCACCCAACCTCGAAGGGAATCGGTTAAGCTCGATATTGCTTGTCCTCGACCAGGCGAAGACATGACCGTAGGGGACGATGGCCCAGTATTCAGAGCGACTATTAAGGCATTGGAGCAAAAAACCGGCATTATGAGGACGCAAATGAAGAAAGTGCTGAAAAAGGCCGAACAGGCGTATGCGACCCAAATCGAAGCCAACGATGCCTATGTGGGTTTTCTAGACGCCCTTCGAGAGGCTTCTGCCAGCAATGCCAATGCAGTACTGCCTGCCATCGAGCATTACTTCGACAAGATTGCACGAGAAATCCTTGTTTATGAGAAACAGAACGTCAATAACCTACAAAAGATCATAATCGAACCGATTAGCAAGCTGTATACATATGATATTAAACAGGCCGAATCCAAGAAGCGCGAATTTGAGGAGGACAGCAAGGAGTACTACGCATATGTCGCCCGATATCTCGGTCAACGACAAGACTCGGTGAAAACTAAGAAGCTTGCCGAGAGCGATAGCAAATACCAGACAAAACGAAGAAACTTTGAAATCAAACGGTTCGATTATTCCTCGTTTGTACAGGATCTTCATGGTGGTCGAAAAGAACAAGAAGTCCTGTCTCATCTCACGAGATACGCTGACACACAGGCGAAGAGCTTCATGTCAACAGCGCAGAAAATTGACGGCATGTTGCCGCATTTGAAGGCTCTTACTTCCGAGGTTCAGGGGGCAGATAAAGAGTATCAGTATCAGCGACGTGAAAGAGAAGAGAAGCGGCGTCTATTAGAGAAGAGCAATCTCGGGCCTAACGAACCAGAGAGTGTGGTCGCAGCCTCAGCCACATTGACGTCCAATAACACCAACGGTATTCAGCATACCTCGGATTCCGAGCTTGGCCGTGCGGACAGTACCAGTTCTCAACTTAAACTTACGCCGACGGGCAATTCGGCATCAATAACAGCAGCATCAGGGGCGGCTGAGCTTTCAAGATCGCCAGGCAGTCTCGCTTACCATCCTATGAACAGTCCCGTACAAAGTTCCAAGTTCAAGGGTATCCGAGATCTGGAGGAAAGAGATCTCTCGCAGCTGACCATCGTTGAAAAGAACTCAACGCAACGTAAAGAGGGTCTACTATGGGCCTCAAATCGAACTCATGTTGACTTATCGTTGAATAAGCAAGGCTGGCACAAGTAAGTGTTGTCCTTGCATCATTTAAGACCTCTACTAACCAATCGACAGATTTTGGGTAGTTTTGGACCAAGGCAAGCTGTCCGAATATAGTAATTGGAAGCAGAAACTCGATCTACACATGGATCCAATAGACCTACGTATGGCATCCGTGCGAGAAGCTCGCAATGCTGAGCGACGGTTTTGCTTCGAGGTAATAACGCCTAAATATAAAAGGGTGTACCAAGCTACTTCAGGAGAGGACATGAATAGCTGGATTCTGTCCATTAATAACGCTTTACAAAGCGCCATGGAGGGGCATGTGCTGGAAGAAAAACCGACAACGTCGAGTGAAACAAGTAGTCTCAAGCGAGACATTGGCTCCATCTTGACCGGCAAAAGTTCCTCCTTAAATCACGGCTCGTATGGGCATCATAGCTCCGGCAGTTCTGCGCCTCCGTCTCGCCGCATCACAGTTGGAGCCCGACCCCTTGCATCAAGACCAGCAGGCAGTAATTATGATGAGAGCCCTGATAAGCTACTTCAAAGCATCCGCGAGAGTGACCAAGGCAACTGTTGGTGCGCGGACTGTGGCAGCGGTTCTAAGGTTGAGTGGGTATCCATTAACCTCGGTATTATCCTCTGCATTGAGTGTAGCGGCATTCATCGCTCACTCGGGACACATATCAGCAAAGTTCGCTCACTGACTCTCGATATCACATCGTTCACAATTGATATCATCGAACTGTTACTTCTTGTCGGGAACCGAGTGTCGAATATGGTTTGGGAAGCCAAGCTGGACTCAAATTTAAAGCCTGGGCCCCAGGCTACGCGTGAGCAACGTCTGAGGTTCATTACAGCTAAATATGTCGAACGGGCGTATGTTGAGCCCATTTCGGCAACCTTGTCCCGGTATGCGACAGCTGACGAAACACTCCTCGCCGCTATCAAGCGCAACGAAGTTCAACAAGTTATCCAGGCGCTCGCCCTAAGGGCTAATCCAAACGTCCTAGATAAAGTCCGGAATACTCATCCTGTCTTCTTGGCACTAGCAGCAGCTGACCCAGCTCCTCCATCGCCTGGTGTGACTCCTACCGTGCGTGCCGAACCCGAAACACGTACTATTCCTTTCGCTGTGGCTGAGATGTTGATTCAAAATGGCGCCGAAATCCCGGCACAGATGCCGGGATTCGCCCTCAGTCGCAACGCACAATTATATGTCAATGAAAAACGTGGTCGTACTGCTGCTATCGAAGCTTCTGGTCTGTCGATAACCAATAACTTTGGCCCCAGCTCCAGTGAGCGCCTTCAGCGCGATAAAGACACGCGATTGCAAAAGCGTATCAGTGCAGGTGGACGCTTGGCCAAATCACCAATTCCCGAACGATAGAAACGGCGGAAGCCCAATAGCTCCTTCTTATCGTCTTCACCATCTAGAAATTCGCTTCTTTCCCCGCGAAAACCGCAAGATTGCAGCTCCAACTCCTCTTCATCCACCTCCGAACGATAGAACCGGCGGTCGGATCGCATCTTTTTTCAGATACCCCCCTTCTTGACTATTTCAGCGCCACGGTGCCTTCCAATATTATGTCCCTTCGGACAGCACTTTACATCATCAGCGCCAGACACCACGACGGAATCAGTGGTAATCATTGCTTCATGAACTCTTTGATGACTACATATACATATATATATATATATATATAACACGACAGGGGAAATATTACTTTGTTTTGGAATTAGGCGCCTCTGGATTCCTATCTATCATGTGGCATCGAGCATATTTGGTGTTGGTGGTGCAAACGTGTGCATGTTGCCATACGCTTCCGCACTTGTAATTCGGGTTGGTTCTGAGGCCATCGGGAGGCTTTTTTTACAGGTTCTTTTTAAACACTATCAGGTTCTACATGTATCAACTTTGGAGGTACACTTCTAAATGAGAAGGATGACGGACGGCCGGGGTCTCTCAACACTACTTCACTCAATGGTCGAAGTATACAGTGTATTGATAGCCTCATGTAATTACCCATGTATAATAGTTCCCGTCGAAGGAATTCGAAGGTAGGCCAATTAGCCTACCATGTATGATTTGAAATGTCATCATTTTGAAGAAAAGTGTCTGCCTCGGTGGCCTTCTGAATGGCATGATGACAAGTGACCTCTATAGACATTGGTGGGCAGTTCTCGGGTATGTACGACTTCTCAATAATGAGACAAAGTAGGGGAAATTTGTTTTAAAAAAAAAAAAAAAGGAGGGGAAACGAAAGAAAGAGAAGGGGAGGGGAGGCTTTCTAGTATATTGACTCCGGTAAGTCTAAAGCTAAGGACGACAAAAATTGGGAATCAGCATTGTGACAGGTGGTCATCATCTCGCTCTAGGCGTCTTCTTACTCCTCAGCCTGTTGACCCCACGATTCGACATTCACATTGGAAGACAATAATTATATATACTGTCCAAGGATGTCTAGGTGCGTCTTCTATATATCCATGATCTACTATGCAAGCTAGTCTCTCTCTATCTAAGGACGGTGAAAGGCCACGACCATCAGATCTATACAAGCTGGAAACCAGGTACCTCCTCGCTCTTTATATGGCATATCCTCTAGGTAACCTTTTCCAGCACCACGGCCACAAGTTACGACCTTTTTTGCCCCGTGTTTGAGTGCCTGGTATATGCCTCGAGGCCTTGTATCTCATCTTTATCTACACCAATAGTCTGCCTCAATTCAGTTATCTACTGAGCGGCACCCTCCGCATCTTTGGCCAGTTTATCAATGAGTTTCTTGTGGATACCCCTCCAGTTGTTTTCAACCTGGCCCTTGATGATGCCCATGACGAGCTTCGAGCAATTAACTGGCGGAGTCAGCAGCTACTCTTTCAGGTAGAGCGGAAACGGTGTTCGAGGAGCTCTGCACGGTCTCGATATACACTCGCCCTGATCTATGGGCCCAAGAAAAAGGGAATGATTCCATGGGAGGGAAACGTACTGAAGACATCCTCGACGAGTTCAAGGGCGCCCTTGCTCTCGCGAATACTCCACTTCGTCTCCATGACCACGCCCATGGGGCTCTTAATACGAACCCACATGCCTTCGTCGTGGTCGACGAATTCCTCGCGGCTGACGACGTTGCTGCTCCACACGGGATTGGGCAGCTCGTCGACGACCTCGTAGATCTTGACCACGGGGCCGGGGCCGCTGTGCTTCGTTGTCGATGTCAGCGGCTCCAGGTCCGCCGGCAGCTCGAAGGCCTTGCGGGCAGCATCAATAGAGGCCGGGTCTGAGGCCGTCTCAGGAGGCTGTGGCAGACTCTTGTGCGAGGTGTAATGCGGGTCGCAAAGCAAGAAGAATTCGTCTTGAGAGTGGGTGTTAGGCGCTCTTTTTTCTCAAGGCGGTATTTGAGGGCGATGGGGGCGAAGTCGGGGAGGAGAAAACTCACGATCATGTAAGAGCGCCACGGCGTCTTCCTTGCGCACGTTCGACGGGATCGGGCTTGCATTCACCGAGTTGCTCGTGGCATTTAAGACTAGGTAAGTAGTAGGAAACGTCAGCTAGGTGGCTGTATGTATTGGACAACTGTGTCTCGTGTGTTCTTTTCCTTGCTTCTCATATAGTGGCAGGTCGTGTGAGAGTATGAACAAGCTCTTTGGGCTGGAATATCTCATCCAGTCGCGGGCTTCCAGGCTTTCTTTCTGAGGCGACCGACCATGCGACCATGTGTGAAGATCAAGGTTGAGTATATTTGTAAGGGGATATAACACGCTTCCAACTCAATCCGCTTCATCCGCAAAGTGATCCCCAGTGACTCGTGTCGTCGCAGTTGGATTGAGGGAGCGAGGGGCTCCTGAGGGGGTGGAATGGCCTTTCTAAGGCCAACTTACACGACGACATTATGATTGATGATCTAATAGGTCCCTCTAGTTGCAGACAACTTGTTGTTATTTGATCTGAAAAGGCGGCGGAAATCTCGTCTTATTAACTCTCAACCTATGCGTCTTTCCAGCAGAATCGTATTGTTTTCCCTCCTCTGTTATCTCCAAGCTACTAAGATTAGGCAGTAGCAGGTATTAACTATTGGGCTCAGCACGTTTCAGTCCGGTGCAGTTGTGGACCACGATCCTACAAATGCTGACATAAGATTTCATGCAACCTGCCTGTCCTGTTCGTCTGGGCTAGATATAGCTTACTGTGTGCATCAGCCAGGCGCGTCTAAATAAATTGAAACCTGAAAAGAAAAGAATCTAGATCTCATGAAAAGGGTCATCGAGCATATACTAAGCCCACCTGCCTGTTAACTAATTATTCCTCCTTGAAAGCTTGTGCCAACTCAATACTAGCGTCTCTCAGTCTTGGCGCATGTTTCAATGCCCTTTCGTATCTTCCTCCACCCAAAAAAGAAATAGGCAAAGGAGGCAGGGGGGAGGACATTGACATTTTGTGTTAGAATCGCCGTGGGATACCTATTCGTTATCCTCACTCGAAAAGCGTTGTCCAATAATCATAATCAACTCAGCCTTAAGTAGAGCGAATATATGTCACCAAAATGTTTATATCACGAGCATTGACAGTAATCACTTTCATTGCGTTTCGCGACAATATTTTGTTTCTTCACAGTTAGATCCATGCCTCGACTTCTCCCACCAATGTGCTGAAGCCGTGCCTCATCTACTATCTGTAAAGGGGGTATCTCTAGTTGACGTGAACTCAGCCATTCACGCTACATTGCATTCTTGATACAAGGCCAGCGATTAATTGGCGTGCCGTCTAATCGTCTAGCGAAATCACCACAGGTCCTCCTGATCCAATTGGCCCACCTGACGCTGTCTGTTGTGGTCGCGGTTTGTTTGCTCCGATATTTTTGTTCGGACCTACGTTCTTCGCCCCTACTGCTTTGGGTTGGGGCTGTTTCGACGCAGATGGCGACCTAACCACAACCAAAGGTCGGACCGCTTCATCCATAGCTTTGATAAGGATTTCTACCCCATGCGTGACATCCGCCGCCACGCTAGTTCCAAGGTAGCGCCATACTCTCTTGTCCGACAACCAAAGCTTCTGAAGGACTTTATGAAACTCGTCATCTGGCTGTTTGTTGGGGCCTGCCTCTTCTCGATATATGTGCCACTCAGGTCTAGTATTGTGATTCTGCAGCCTGATGTGCAGGGTCAAGCACCGGCTCATACCTTTGGACGGGCCCATCACATACTGCACAGTATAACAGTCGAGAGAAATAACAGATACGCTCACATGGCATTGGTTGGTGATGGTCGGAGCCTCCCATGCCTGTTCCACCGAATTAAGAGCCCTGTGTATCGGCAATGTGATTGACAGAAACCACGGTACAGCCTTGAATCCTTCTTTCGAGTTGATCAGCTTATTAAATTGATCTGTGGCTCGAATCTGAGGGTTGTTCTGATCGAGGACCAGTTTCATGTTGTCGGTTTGAAGATCGAGAGAAGCGGACCAACGATGCACGTTCTGCTGTGTTTCGTTGCTAGTAGGCCGTGCCTGGTCTGTGTAGCTGAATCTTACGTTGCTGAGTGTGATATCTTCGCATTGAACATCCCTACGACTTTGGCGGATAGTGTCAATGCTGCTGGCCAATCTGCCCAAAGCTTGAAGACGGTGAGCGAGCGTGTCTAAAATCGAGCTTCCAACTTCTGCGTCAATACTCAAAGCAAAGACACCGAGGCGTTCATTAAACGCCACATCATGCTCAACATTGCCCTTGAGTGGCCCGAACCGAGAAGGGTCCGCAACCTTGACGCGCGCATCCACCACGATGTTATAACGATGCTGTTCCTGAGCCAATGATGCAGGTCGCTCTTCTTTGCCGCTCGTTCCTCCAGTTGTGGGTGGCCCTGATGACTGTGGGAGCTTGTGTTCAATGTTCTTTACGTTGATTTCAACAAAGTCGAAAGCCCATGATGATAAGTGTTTGCTTATATGAGACTGGTGGCGGCCAAGTATCTCAGACAGCCTCACATGAATGGAGGGGACTTTCATATTAGGTGGTAGCATGGGATTAACTCGATCTTGTACGCAGTATTTAATCCTTTCTCTATGCATAGCTCCAAGGATACCGATCTGGGATATAATGGCGCTACTAAAGAAGGTCAATTCGGCAAAGAACCTGTCCGAATATCGAGGCATGCTAGGACTCAACGGCAAGCGGGGATGGGTGGTGATTTTGGTGCTGCCTGATGGTTTTATACTTTGGTTTCAACATTAGCAAGAGCCGCCCACGTAAACAGTAGCAGAAACAATACTCACACTTCGATCAACCACCATTGGTCTCCGCTCAAACTCTGGCTCACCATGATATACCAATTGTCTGGAATTCCGCGCCGCTTTAGCCATATAAGCTGATAAGCTCCTCTTGTGCCTAGGAACTGCCTCGTCTCCTCGAGTTTGACAGGATGAGGGTTGCAGACACTCCAACCCCTACTCTTTCCACGCCGGTTTAGTTCATCCTCGACAAAGTAGCACCTAAATTTCTCAAGTAGTGCAACGTGCTCTGTAACTGGCCGCCGAGAATCTTTATTGAGCTGACTCTGCAAATCAAAGCTGCCTCTAGACTGAGGAGAAATAGCCAATAAGGTTCCTGTAATCGGGGCGACCTTGAGAGTTAAATATTGTTCATGATTGAGCTGTATGGTTAACGCAGACTCCCCAGGGTTGTTGTTCACAATGTTGATCCCAAGGCTGGCTTCTCGTCTGACAAAGCGCCCTTGAATTTTCATCGCATCATGGAACCTCCTCAGTATATGTTCGATGTGTTGTCCGATGACTCTGTTCAATAATAACTCGGTAGATATTGTCGGTTCGTCTAATGGAAACTGAATATCCTTGATTTCGACTCCTTCTCTAAACCAACGCAAAGTCAAGCGGCTGCTAGTGTTTTGATTAGGCGACGAACTAAATTCCCTGCCACTCGAAACCCCCATGATGATGTAGCTCTGAGGGCCATCAAGAGGCTGGCGGCCAGACCAATAGTGTATTGCCATAGCACGCCTCAGCCTCTCGACTTCTAACATATCCGCCCATCGACCTTTGCTCAGATCCATAGCTTGACGTACATACTCCGTAATCTTATGCGTCAAAATGAATTCGTGAAGGAACTTGTAGCATCCATGCAATCCGTCCTTCTGTAAAGCTTCATTGACTTTCATTTCTAGGAAATCTCTCAATCGGTCTGAGAGCTCACTAGGTGCTGGCTGAAAAGCGAACCGAAAATCAATGAACCAGAACTGCTTCTCAGGATCCTCGTCGGCTATCGTAAGGTCGATCTCAAATTCACCGGGTACTCTGAATGTTACACGCCCAGAATCGATTTCGAAATCTTGGAATTGCTCCGGTATGTTTTCATGGTCCTCAAGATTCAGGCGGATGGAGAGCAGGGTATTAAGATTTTCAATCCATCGCATTTGCTCCTCTGGGGTGATTTGAGGAGATTGCACGTAGTTGAGTTCGGGCATCCAAGGGGCTTGGCCGGTAGAAAGAACATGAAGAGCGGTACGGAGGTCTGGATTTGGTATTCGGGCATATGTGAGATCTCTTTTGATATTAATCATATAATCGAGAGATCCTTGGTATATCGCTCGTGTTTTGTTAATATGATGCATTAAATCAATTAGCTTGCTGACTGGTTGAGCTTTTCGGCTCCAGTTCGCAATGATCAGGGCTTTCACCCATTCTCCGTGTTTTTCCTGTACAAAGTTTAGAAGCCTGACCTTCTTATTTAGATTTTCTAGTGAGTTATCGTCCGAAGAAACATCGATGCCGACAGTGTTGCCATTCATGGTAGATGACGGCAGAGACATCTTTGCCAGAGCCATGATCTCATCGCCAAGTTGATTATGGGTCTGCTGCGAAAGGCGGGAAAGAAGGGCACTCAGCGGCACGAAGCCTTGTGTTATATGTTGAATCTCATCAGGTAAGTCGTTCATACGGGAGGTGAAAGGCCCAGGAGACTGAGAGTTACCAACATTGATGATGGTGCCATTTGGCACAGCATCAGTGTTGACAGTGTTGTAATTTCCGGCATGGCCAGCGATGCCGTTGATGGTATCGGGCGCGCCGTTTGTGAGTGAGCCATTGCTGCGGTCGTGGTTTGTAGACTGAAAATGTGAAGCGCCGCTCTCCATCGTGACAACTCCGGGCATCCTAGACCTAGTTCCCCCTTCCGCCAAGGCGGCGCGTCAACTCACGGGTTGGCCACAGACACCGAACAGTATGCGATGCGAAAGACGCGGGCAAGGAAGAGGTGGGCGCTCTGAGGCATGTGGGTTTGTGCGTGGCTGCGCGCGAATGAAAGTGGCGTTATGGGAGAGTCCGGATGGTCGATGATTCAGTCGTCATACAATTGCTCGGACGCGACCACCGGTGGCTTAGAGTACAGGACGGAGATCGGAGGGTTCGCGGTCACGTTGTTCGTGCAATAGGGAAGGCCGCGAAAGAAAAGAGAGGGCTCGCGGACAGAAAGCTCGTAGACAGGACCAGGCATTAATTAATGCAGGTAGCCGAAATCTGACGATGTCGATCAAGGCTCTCTAGCAAATGGTGGTAATAATGCGACTCGGGTAATTGTGCATCCTGGTCAAGGAAGCAGGCCGACGCTGGAAGCACGGATGTCGCAAACAAAGACGGCGCGGCTCGGTTCAGCTGTTGAAGAGGGAGAGGCGAAGGCTGAGGAGGTGTTGCGTCTGGTAGATGAAAGAAGGGTTGATTAAACCTGACGCGGAGACCAGAAATGGCCAAAGGCGACAAGGCCAGCGCTAGCAAAAGCTTATAGCAGAAGTCTGTACTGTACTTGCCTAGGCATAGATAAGTAAGGACCTCCATCAGTACCTCTCATGTACCTACAGATGTGAAACCGCGGCCTGTACCGCGTCCGCGTCTAGGAAATGCCTTGGCCGGTACTTATGGGATACATTGCTTACGTACAACATTTCGTGCAAAGGAGGATTAGTGACATCGATGAAATCAACCAAGCAGCAATCTGTATGTACGCACGCATATATATGCCCAGGTATCCAGGTAGCTACTACTAACCTACTCATATCAACACCCATGTTCTATTCAACTGGGTAACGCTTGTTATCATATGCTGGTGTTGATTGTACTTACATGTATGATTGTGAAGTACATCAACGTTGGCTTTAGTTCACTGTAAGGTAATACTACGTTTTACTTACTTAATATGTAGGCAGGCGAGGCAGGCAAGTGCATACTTACAGCACATGTATGACATTACAGAAAGGGTTTAGTCTATTCCAAGTTGCCATGACACTGGCCTACACGTTTGTATGTAAGTACTATGTACATACGTAGGTACCTACATACCTAGGTACATATGTAGTGTAGGTAGGTCATGTGCAGCAAGATCCAAGATATAGTTTTTAATATATGCCTGGTAGTGCTTTGACATGATAGTAACAAAGAAACGCGCTGTATCGCATAGAAGAAAAGTCAACATCACTTAGAACTACTTGCTCTATACAAGTTAAAAAGTTGCGATTGCATATGGAATACTTAGAAGTTACGAGGGGCCCCATAAGTACCTTCAGTTTTGCCTACCACCGCGTATATAATTTCATGCTATCTATCTGCTGAATCTATCAATATCATTTGATATATATATAACTGTGTATTTCTCCTTTGGTAAACCAAGCCAGAACGCCCGATTCATCTGGAAACAGACCGATAGCAGGTATCATCAGCCTGCCCATTCGTTACTATTAGACTTAGACTTTCACCACCGAGAAACCGAGAGGGAAAACAACAGGAAACCGAAGAAAGGAGTGAAGAATAGGAATACGATGGCCACATTAGCTTATAGTTAGTTCTTGTGATTCAAATAGGCCAGGCTTATGTGAATTCTGCCTCGAAGATATAATATTCCGTGGCTACAGCAGTGAACTACTCCTGGTAGTCAGATACCCAACGGTCACGAGAAAACCAGAATAGGCACATGGACCTTAATAACTACAATAGGTTACTATAGCTTTTAAAATACTCTAAGCACTTTAGCATCCGTCATTATAGATTCAACCTGGCATCTACACTGAGGGCTTAGAATTGTAGTTATTCATATTGGGTATAATATGTCATTGCTCCTTGTTTCATCATCCCCCATTCAGATCTCTTACACCAAGATGACTCGGTATAGTCTGCTCATCTTATGATTGGACAGTTGTCCTTGATCTATTCAATCCTCTAATAGGCCAAATGCTAGCAACGAGTGAATAGTCTCATCTCAATAAGATCGAGACCTATCAGAAACAATTCCAGATCTCATTTTGTTGGTAGACTTGCATGTAGGTGAAACACATCGGCCCCCTTCCATTCCTATGTCTAGTTTATGGGCGAGCTTCCAAGTTTCCTCATCCCTGTGTATCTTTTTGATACAGAGCACCAGTTCAACTACTTAGACTATCAGCACTACACTTTCCCTCAACGAACTTGATCAACTCCCGACACGGAGAAACTTATTCACTTACATATGCAAATTTGATATCAATATGTAACAATATAACATCCTGCTACACAACACGTGTAGTGTTAGTATGAGCCTTATTTAGTATGAATGTTGATATTAGCATGGTTCCTACCCTAGCTTTCGAATTGCCTAACCTTTGACGTAAGTAACTTATTTCACCGTTTCCATTGCCGTTGCAACCGGACGTCAAAAGCACCCGATGCTAGTTATCCGAGCAGAAACAATAGGGGTAGTTGACCGAAAACGAGGTGAGGTGAGGTTGGCCAGACCATCAAACATAAGCCTTCCAGAGTAATGCAAGCGATGTATTAGAGAGGTGCTTACTAATTGGTCGTTGCCGTTGCTTTTTTTTATCCTTATATATTGAGTGAGGTGGCTCCTGGCATGGTCTAAAATTATAGAAAAGCACCATGCCCTTTAGCATCTCAACGCCAGTGCTATGCCGTTGATACGAAGGAGTGGACGAAAGGCCTTGCGGTGTAGATGTTTCAAGGATTTATGACTATTCCTTGCCGAACCATATCGGCATCCTTGTCTATGTAAGCCGTGAAGATTCTAGGTCTAAGATTTTAGGTATGCTGAACATGATTAGTTCAAGAGCAGAATAGAAAATATATAGTGTGTAAACAAAGTGCCGCGAGGCAGTCAACATTCGTGCCATACCAAGCATTACCACGATACTGATGTGAGGCGATAATTAACGTACACTAGGGTTCGTCAGAAGACTCAGACCCTGGCTACTTTTACCCTGTCGGTTCCCATCGTCTCCAAGGCAACATTTCATATCTCTTATACCGGGGGGGGGGGGGGGGGGGGGGGGGGGGGGGGGGGGGGGGGGGGGGGGGGGGGC